>NC_062223.1:110316150-110621635 GCF_902686445.1 Sciurus carolinensis
CGTTCCAGGGCTACCGCCCCATCCGGGACACCTCCCCAACGGGAGAGACTCCCTCAGCGGCTTTGAGTTGGTCCCAAGTCTCTCAATATCTCCTCTTCTTGAATCCTGAGTCCTGGAGCAACATGAAATGCAGCCACCCTCTAGTCTGCCATCTTGAAACCCCCCTCATTTTTATATTTTGATAAAACTGTTGTTAAAAAATCCATTCTAGACAGCCTGTTCTACCATTCCTATTTTTTTGCTTCCCCACCCCTGAGGCATTCTCTAGTCCTTTCCTCTGATTCGTCTCTCGCCCCTCCAGGCTCCTCCTCACCCACCTTCTCTTACTTCAACAATAAAATTCCTCTCTTGGTCTCGTGCTGAGCAGTCCTGCTCTTGGTCCTGAATCCTGAACTTGTGACTCCTGCTCAGAATTGGACCCCTGGCCCTTACCATCCATCTTGTGGTTCAGACCAAAAGTTCTGGAGTCAAAGCACATAGATTCAAAAGCTTTGCTCTCTCAATCCTTACCTGGTGCTTCAGAAGTTGCTATCCATTTCTGTACTTTAACTATAAAATGATGGTGAAATTAAAAGAACTCATGTTGTATAATTTGCTGTGAAGGTCAAATGGACTAATAAATAGAGAATACCTAAAATAATACCTGGCACATAGTAAATCTTTCATACATGTTATCTACTATTGTTACTTCCAGGACTTAAAAACATTTCTCTAAGTTTAGACAACTCCTTCCTGGAGAGGAATTATGACAATAGAGCACTTAAGAAAGTTATGACCCATCAACTCAGCAGAATATTACACATATCATCAAAAGACCCTTCCTAGGAAATTATTTTGGGGAAATGCTTTGTTATGATTTAGATGTCATGTCCCCGAAAGGCTTGTGTGTGAGATAATGCAAGAATGTTCAGAGGTGAATGATTGGATTATGAGAGGTTTAAGCTAATCAGTGGATTAGTCCACTGATAGGGATTAACTGGGTGGTCATTGTAGGCAAGTAGACCATGGCTGGAAGAGGTGGGTCACTGGAGGTGTGCTCTGGGGTTTCTGTTTCATTCCTGGTGAGCCCAGCTCTGGTTCTGCTTCCTGGTTGTCATGTCCTGACTGCTTTCCTCCTTCAGGTGCTTCCCCACTGATGTGCTATCTCACTTGGGCCCAGAGCAATGGAGTTGGCCGTCTACTGACCTTTGAAACCATGAGCACCAAATAAACTTTCCTCTCCTAAAATTGTTCTTTTCAGGTCTTTTGGTCACAGCAACAAAACAACAGCAACAACAAACAAAAGGCCCCCCAAATGACTAAAACATGTTTGTTGAGTGGAAATAAAGTAGGCTGCAAAACTATACATACAGTGTCATCAGAAAGCTCAAACAAAAATTACGCACAGAGTAAGGATGGAAAGGAATTACATGGAAATGTTAATGGTATCACCTTCCATAATGAAGAAAATATTGTTTTCTTACAAAGAATCCTCTTATTTCTACCAACCACGATTAAAGTATTAACAGTTCAAATAGTTTCCTGCAGGGGAGTGTATGCATTGTAAACTTCCATCAGTTAAATTCTTATCAAGTCCATGGTAACAGGGAATAGCAGTGCAACCCAGGGAGGAGAAATATGTTTGATAAGGAGAGGGGAAAACAGAAGAAAAGATGCGTGAGAGGGGAAGAGAAGAGGGAGCTGCGTGGAAGGTGGGTAATGCCAAGGAACGTTTTGCTTTCCCCTGATACTGGGAGCCAGGAGCCTCTGCTCCCAGGCCCCAGGCCCACTAGGCACTTCCAGGCAACCCACTGCTGAAAATCACTCTGGGGCCACCTCACCAGGAGACCCCTAAGTGGAGGCCCGATGGTGTCCATAGAGTCTGCTCATAATACTTCTCGTTGTCTCCAGGCCTGTGCCTGTGGGAAAAGACATTGTTCATTTATGATAATTTCAAAGACCATGATTAAAGTATTAATCAGCAGTGCAAATAGTTTCCTGAACTTTCACCCTAAACAGAAATTCACTGACAGAATTCTGACCCGAGTTCGTGCTTCATTTACACCTATTGAGTTGCAGGGAGAAGACAACCTTCCTCTTTCATTCTTTCCTATACTCTGATTTCCATGGTGAGTCACTTATTCTCTCATCACATGTTGCTCACAAGATGAGGCCATGCAAGGGGTTATCTTGGTTCTTGGAATCTTGCTTCTGGGCAGTCAACCCTTTGTTGTCTGCAGGGACTGATGATTTTAAGTGGATGTCTTTCTTAGTCATACTGATTAGACTTCCAGTTCTGTGACTTCCAGTCACATTGACACGAGTTCTGCTAGGACATCTGCACATCAAACTTCTGTCTACCAATTGGCCCTGGAAGTCTAGGCAATTGAAGACCACCTCAGTGCCAGTGGACACTCTTCCACTGTTTCTCAAGAAGTCAAGAACATGGAACTGGGTAGAAACCATGCAAAGACTGCTGACCACAGCCTGCAGGGTCTATAGCTTGGTTACCTTGTCTGTCCATGAGCAGCTCAGGCCCAGTTGGAGGAAAAGTGTGTTCCTGCTCACATAATGTCACCCAGCCAAAAGGGGTCAGCACTCAGAGCAACATGAGGCTACATTCAAGAATGATTATATTTATTAAAGCATGCAAACTCATCACTGAATTGGAAAATACACAAAGAAGAAATTGTAAAATTATTATTTTGGAGTGCTTTTCAAAATGTCTTAATGACCTTTTTTACATAGTTGAACACATAATGTAGAAGATTTTTGTGTCCTGTTTTTATTACTTAACATAATATGAATATGTTCTATAGCGTTGAGAATACTTATACTCTTAGTTCTAATGGCTGCTTAATATTCTCTGTGATGATAATTTCTTTAACCACTCTTCAATGATTGGACATTTTTCAATATTATGAATAATACAGCAATAAACACCTTTGATCATGAACCTTTTCCTATTTTAGGATATTTCGTTAGTAGAGAGGACTTTATGAGAGTAGATAAAGCACTCACTTTGTGCCAGGTACTTTATGTACATTTTGTAATGTGATTTTTATAACAATCCTGCCAGATTTGCATTGTTATTTGTATTTTACACATAAAGGAAGGTTCAGAGAGTTACATAGTTAGTAAGTGTCAAAACTGGGATTCAGTTGGCAGCTTAATTTAATTCCAAACTACATTTGTGATGGTTAATTTTTTTGTGTCAACTAGGCTGAGCCACAGTGCCCAGATTTTTGGCCAAACATCTTTTTCAATGCTTCTGTGAGGGTGTTTTTAGATGAAATTTGTAATTGAACCAGTGGACTCCGAATAAAGTATCCTACCCTCCAAGGTATCAGTGGCCTCATCTAATCTGTTGAAGGCCTGAATTGGAGTGGGGGAAAAGACTGACATCCTCTAACTAAGAGGGAATTCTTCAGCAGACATCCCTTGAACTTGAACTACACTACACGTTATAGCCTAACAGCACATTCATATTTTGGACTTGCCAGCTTCCATAGGCAGGTGAGTCAATTTCTTAAAATAAATCTATACATACACACTTAATTTATCCTCTTTTTCTGAAGAAATCTGAGTAATATGACATTCTTTGACTCAAATGTTTTCAAAGTTTCTGATAGATGTTTTCAAATTGTTTCTCAAAAGGCTTAACAGTGGATATTCCCATCAGCAATGTAAGTGAGGACATAAACTAGCATTCACAGAGGAGAAATTCAGAGTGCAAGGGTCTGTTATGCCCAGCATTCATTTTTGAAAATCCCACTTATGTACTATGTGGAAAAGAACATTTCAGTGTTGCTTAGATTCACATTTCTTTTTCTAACTAAAGAACTTGAATGTTTCTCTATGTTTTTAAACAGATAAATATTCACATACCCCTCATTTTTCTTTTTAAAGAAGTGAAGGTTTTACATTTAGGTTTCTAGAATTTATTTTGGTGTGTGGTACATGTCAAAGATCTGAACTGATTTCTTCCACAATGGTTATTATGCTGGCCTAATGGTTTTTATTGTTGGATCCACTGGGCTTTGGTTTTCTCATCTACAATACAAGAGGGCTGGGCTAGGAGTGGTTTTCAACCCTTATTGCACTTTAGAATCACCTGGGGGCACCTTTTAAAAACCAGAGTTGCTTGGGCTTCACTCCAGAGTTTTTGTTTCAATTGGTCTGGGGTGGAAACTGGGAATTACTTTTATCCCCTCTTTTCTGGTCTTCTAAATTTTAATGTGAAGCCAGGTTTGAGAAATCCTGAATTACATGACTGCTGAGGTCGTTACACTTCTAAAATCCATACTTGGAGGGGAAGCCATCTGTGATATCTCTGGGCCCATTGCTCTCTATGTTCCAACCTCTGATCCTCTGGTGGGGTTTGGGAAATGTAGGGGAAGAAGAGGAGTCTGTTTCCCTCTTTCCCACTTTTTGTTCAGACCTTCTGGAGCTTCCTGGTCCACGAGGACATTGACTCAGATCACAGAGAACAGCTCTGCTTTCCTGCTGGGACTTCCAGGTACAGAGTTCATTTATTCCTCACACTTGGATTTCTGCAAAAACTTTGCCAAAAAGGTATCAGTAGCAGCACAAAGTCGTGTATGTTTCTGCTAAGAAAGTCAGGCTCTGGTTATTTTTCTGGCTGTTTTCTGGCCTACTGCCCGTTCTTGCCCAGTTTTGCAATCCATGACTGGTCCATGCCCAGCATTTCTGACAGCCCTTACCTTATACTCATCTCAAATGGGATCGGTACTGCTTGGGAGGAGGTTCTGCAGCCTGGCTGCACACTACATTCCCCACAAGGACCTTTGAAAAAGTGCTATTGCTTGGGTTCTCCCTCCCAGCAATTCTGAATTAGTCTGGGGTAGGGTAAAAGCACCAGTACTTTTATAATATTCCCCAGGTGATCCTAATGTGTAGCCAGATTTGAGATAACACTGTCCTGGGAGATGGTAGGGATTCAAGTTGCATTTAGAGAGAGCAACAGCATTGAGGAAGAAATTTCTAGACAAATGAGTGATTTTTTAAAAAATAAGGGTAAAGAAAAAAAGGGTGGAAAATGATATTCGAGTGTCAGAACTATGTAAATGTAAACTTAAGTAGGAGACATAGTAGGACTTGAGATTCAGGACAGCCAAATACTGGTGGAATGGGAAACTGAATTAGTTCAAGCAGCATCCAGGTAACCTGAATGACTTGGAAAAAACATGGAGGGAAGTTGGGCCAGCATTGGCATTTGGGAGAATAAACCCAGCAGGGAGGACATGCCAGGTGGGCAGTGGTTTTCTGATTCTGGGCAGGTATACTCAAGACAATGGCACAGTCGGTGCTTGGGGACAGGAAAATCAGGATATAGCCACCAACTGAGTCAGAGGAGAGATCATGAGCTGGTTCCATCTGCAGGGAGGAGTGGGACTGAGAACAGGGGCAGGTACCATGTCATTCCTGGGGAGTTTTTCCTTCTTGTTTGGCAAGTGAGTTCCATGAGAACAGATGCACACTGTTTTGTTGTTAGGCTTTGTATCTCCAGCATACACCACGGTGACGGTTGCCTAAGAGTAGATTTTCAAATGTTTTATAATTGATGATGGTCTGTTTGTAGCCTGACCTGTATCTGCAAGTTGCCGGGTGTGGCTCGGAGCCCTCTTGTTGGTAAGAGGTAGATGCTAACATCCTCTGCATCCTGGGATACAGGGCGTGGTGGGTAGGTCTGGGCTGACAGGGCCCGTTGGTTGCTATTCTGAGAGAAGGGTCTTGAAGTGAGGAATGGCAGGACTATCTATTATTTCTAATCCATGGGGCCTACAGACTGCCCCAATCTCTCCTCAGTTCTCTCAGCTCCCAGCCTCTGTTTGTGGGGTGAGGACCTGAAGATGGTTCCAGAAAGGGAAATGCCTGGGGTTCCCTGTCTTGACTTTCAAAAAGAAGTCAGCAAACCTTAAAAGGGGCAGATTTTTCCTTCAAACACACTTCACAGGCTTTCGCAGTGCTTTTGTAACAGTTTGCATCTTAGCCAAACACTTCAAAGTCTGCTTTTCTAACTTGGAAGAGGATTTCCTCAACTTTATAGAGAAGCTGGAATGAGCTATTGCCAAGGCAACCAATAGAATCCATCATATTTAGCCTCATCCACTTTAAGCATGTCCAAGTCAATTGGTGGGGTCAGAAGGAGGAGGGCCTAAGCCTTTCTAAGAAGCTAATCTCTGCTTCCATCTGCCACTTTCCTTCAGTTCTTCAGGTAAATGCAATTTGTCACATCTGACAGCTGGCCCTGCATTTCTTCTTTGGTTCTGTGATCCGAGACTGCTCCCTTATTAACTATACTTACTGATTCAGAGAAATGGAGTTTTCAAAAAGGCTTTCAGTGAAGTTCAGAGAAATCAATCTTTCCCATCAGCTCTTCCCAGATAATGGCAATGGCCTCCTAACTGGCCTCACAGCTTCCATTCTTACTTAGCAAGCCAGGCTCTTCACAGCTCAGTGATATTTTTAAAACCTTAATCACATTATGCCACTCCCCTGCTTAATTTCCTTTAGTGTTTTTTTCCCCTCCATCTTATCAGGATAAAATCCTTGAGAGGGAGGCTCAGGAGCCCCTGTGACCTCAGGTCTAGTTGCCCCCAGCTTCACTTGCAGTGTGCACCCCCACCCCACTCAGTCTATTTCCTATCTTCTCTTTTCTGTCACTGGAAATCCTGGCTGGACTATGTCATGTGGTCCTCATCAGATCCATGAATCTCAGTTCTGGAGATGCTGTCAGGTGATGGTACTTAACAGATGACCTCATGTAAAGTCTCAGATATTTCATGGAAAAATCCAAAACTAACAAATATGCTTAAGTCTCTAAAATGGGACTAAAACCTGGCCTCACATTAGATCAGCTGGTACTGAGACAGATGGGAAGAGAGGAAACTGGAAACCAGTGGCACAAAAGATAAGAGGGGAGTTACTGAAGTCATATTGCTGAGATTTACTCATCATATGAAATGCTATAGTATTAGTTCTAGGTAGACTGTGATAAGTTACGGGTCATTCCTGAGGCAGTGACTTAAATATGCATGTAAGGTATAAAGTCGCCAGCCTCTTCCGTTACAGGAATTTCCGGCCTCCCCACCACCTGTTAATCTGTGCTGCTCCCGCCTCTTCCGTTACAGGAATTTCCGGCCTCCCCATCACCTGTCAGTCTGCCTTCTGCCCGCCTCTTACTTTATAGGAATTTCCCGCTTACGCTGCTGCCATCTTGCTGCCTCTCACGGTTATGTCCTAACATGCTATTGGCCTGCAAGAATTCTCCTCCGTGATTGGTTCCTCCCAGCCCCCAGGTTCCAATATCTGGGAGAAGCCATACGCCATCTTTTCTCTTTTTTTCTTTTTTCTGCCCCCAGCGGACCTTAGCCATCTGCATAAATAAAGTCTTTTGCGTGAGATCTTGTGTCTGCGGAGTTTTTTTCTGGGAGCTTTTTGCGAGCCACAACTGAGCGAGCGACCCCTAACAATGCACAATAAGGAAATACAGGTGGAAACCCAACAGAAGAAATAATGACTTATTGAAGAATGCTATTTAATTAAGAATTTAAAAAATGGTCAAGAAAAATAAATAAAGACCATAAGGGAAATATGGAAACAAAAACAAGATGTTAGGTGTGTTAGGGTTCTCCAGAGAAACAGAAGCAGAGGGAGAAGGATGATGGATGATGGATGGATAGATAGATAGATAAGAGGGATAAATTATGGCAATTGACTTGCTCAATTATAGAGGTCAAGAATTCCCATAGCATGCCATCCACAAGATACAGAGCCCGGAAAGCTGGTGGTATGATTCATTCTGGGTCTGAAGAGCTGAGAACCAGTGAGTGGAGAAGGTAGGGACATTGGTTTAAGTCTCAGAATCCAAAGACCCCAGAACCAGGAACTCTGAATCTGAAGGCTGAAGAAAATGGATATCCCAACTGGAGGAAGCAAATTTGCCTTTCCTCTTATGCTCTGGACCCACGGTGAATTAGATAATGCCTGACTGCATTGGTAAGAGTTATCTTTATTCAGGCTACTAATTAAAATGCTAGTCTCCTCCATAATCCCAGTGACTCAGGAGGCCTAGGCAGGAGGATCACAAGTTCAAAGCCAGCCTCAGCAATGGCGAGGCCCTAAACAACTCAATGAGACCCTGTCTCTAAATAAAATACAAAATAGGGCTGGAGATGTGGCTCAGTGGTCAAGCGCCCCTGCTTTCAATTCCCAGTATCAAAAAATAAAGATAAAAATAAAAAATGCTAGTCTCTTCTGCAACACCCTCATAGACACCCCCTAAAAAGTGCTTTGTCAGCTCTCTGTGCATTCCTTAGCCTGATCAAGTTGACACATAAAATCAACCATCACACTAGGTACAAATAATCATAAAAATGGTGACAGTAAGTGTTGTATTGGTTCCCTAAGACTGACATAACAAATGGTCACAAACTAGGTGGCTTAAAGGAACAGAATTTATTTACTCACAGTTCAAGTGGCCAAAAGTACAAGAGCAAGGTGTCAGGCAGCACTGATTCCTTTTGGGACTCTGCGGACAATCAGTTCCCTGCTGCTCTCCTAGCTTCTGGCTACTGGCAAGATCACTTTCCTTGGCTGGTTGCCGCGTCATTTCAACCTCTGCTTTTGTTTTTCCTCACCCTTCTCTCCGTATGTCAACTCCTCTCACTCCCCTTTCCCTTCCTCTCTCTCCTACTCCTTTTTCTTCTTTTGGGACTGGGGATTGAACCCAAGGCTGCTCTACCACTGAGCTACATCCCCACCCATTTTATTTTTATTTTGAGACAGAGTTTTGCTAAGTTGCTTAGGCTGGCCTTGAATTTGCAATTCTCCTGCCTTAGCCTCCCATGTCACCTACCAGACCCGGCTGTCAACTCCTCTTCTTATAAGGACACCAGTTGTTCGATTTAAGGTCTATTCTAATCCAGCTTGCTTCATCTTAACTAATTACCATCTGAAAGATCCTTTTTCCAAATAAGATCTCATCTGAGATTCTGGAAGAACATGAGTTTTAGGGGATACCATTCAACCCACTACCAATATTAGTGGATTTAACACGGCTTAAAAGGCAGGGATCTGTCTGGGGTTGTAGCTCGGTGGTTCAGTGCTTGCTAGCACATGTGAGGTACCGGGTTCAATCCTCAGCAACCACATAAAAATAAATGTGTAAAATAAAGATATTTTATCCATCTACAACTAAAAATATTTTTTAAAAAGAGCAGAGATTATCAAATTTTATAAGATTAAGACAACTATAAGTTGTTTATAAGATATATATATATTAAACATAAAGACACAGCTGAAAGTAAAAGAATGCAAAAAAAAGGTCTAATGTGAAAATTGGTGTGACTATAACAATGTTAAAAAGTGGGTTTCAAGATAAGGAATGTGACTATGTTAGGGGACAGACAAGTGCAGATGGTGGGAATATGAGGTTAAGGGAATAATGCTATAAAATGATAGTTCCTTTTAACAATAAACTCTGTAAGAATGTATGATTGAGAATCCAATTAGAACCAGTCAGCATGGGTCAAGGTGACCTAGAGTTGTCATGGCAGTGGGTAGTTGAAAGTCTGATGTCACCCTGCCATTAGTCAAAAGTCAAGAGGTGGACCTGGGTGGGGGTCTTTGAAAACTTCCCTGGGATCATCCCCCAATAAAACTGGAGTGTAGGAAAGGGACGCTGTCCCTCTCCTGAGAGGACCCACTCTCTCCCTTGAGTGTCTCCTTTCCCTTTTCCTATCAATAAACTCGTGCTTGTTACTCTGAGAGACATGTCTGAACTCCTTCTGACTTGATTGCAAGAATTGGGGTTTGAGGGGGGTCTTCATGCTGCCTCAGTTTCCCAGAAGGTCCCAGGTCTGTAACAACTAGAACTAAAGAGGGACATTCCATGATAAGATTGACTCATCAAAAAAGGCAAAATATACTTAAAGTGTATGTGCCTAATAACAAAGCTCCAAATGTGCAAAATAAAAACAGATGGAATTGGGGGAAAACAGGCAAATTCATAATTATGGTTGGAAATTTCAGTATTCTTCTTTTAGTAAATTATAAAAGTAGGCAAAAAATCAGTAATGGTATGGAAGGTTTGAGCAACAGTGTCAGTCAACTTGTCCTCATTATTTTTTAGAGAACTTATACTCAACAGCTGAAAAATGAAAATTCTTTTCAAGTGCACGTGAGACATTCATCAAAATAGACTTGGGTCATAAAACAAGCATCATTTTTTTTATATGAAGTTTTTGATGATTAACATTTAATAGTTTTTCGTATACCTTTGACTGAATCTTTGATAAATTATGTTTTTGTGTTCCCAGGCTTCTTTTTGTTTGGATTTCATTAACCCTTGACTTTGAGCTCATCCCTTAGTGTGTCTATACCTCAAGTCTCCTTTCTATAAAAGGTCTGATAATTCATTCATTCACTTTTGCATCTACCAAATATTCATGGAGTGCCAATGTTCGTCAGGCACTGTTCTAATTCTGAAAATACAACAGTGAACAAAACATAATCTTTTTCTCATGTAGCTAAACTTCTGAAGGGAAAAATAACACTGTCCTTTTTTTTTAATTTCTTTTTTTAAATTTATTTTTATTGTAAACAAATGGGATACATGTTGTTTCTCCATTTGTACATGAAGTAGAGGCATACCATTTGTGTAATCATACATCTACATAGGGTAATGTTGTTTGATTCATTCTGTTATTTTTCCCTTCCTCCCACCCTTCCCACCCCTCTTTTCCCTCTATACAGTCCCTCCTTCCTCTATTCTTACCCCCCCCCATCATGTCTTCCCATTATCACTTATCAGTGAGATCATTCTTCCTTTGGTTTTTTGAGATTGGCTTATCTCACTTAGCATGATATTCTCCAATTTCATCCATTTGCCTGCAAATGCCATAAGTTTATCATTCTTTATGGCTGAGTAATACTCCATTGTATAAATATACCACAGTTTCTTTATCCATTTATCAAATGAAGGGCATCTATGTTGGTTCCACAATCTGGCTATTGTGAACTGAGCAGCTATGAACATTGATGTGGCTGTATCTCTGTAGTATGCTGATTTTAAGTCCTTTGGGTATAGGCCAAGGAGTGGGATAGCTGAGTCAAATGGTAGTTCCATTCCAAGCTTTCTGAGGAATCTCCATACTGCTTTCCAGAGTGGCTGCACTAATTTGCAGCCCCACCAGCAATGTATGAGTGTACCTTTTTCCCCACATCCTCTCCAACACCTATTGTTGCTTGTATTCTTGATAATCGCCATTCTAATTGGGGTGAGATGGAATCTTAGGGTAGTTTTGATTTGCATTTCTCTTATTACTAGAGCTGTTGAACATTTTTTCATATATCTGTTGATTGCTTGTAGATCTTCTTCGGTGAATTGTCTGTTCATTTCCTTAGCCCATTTGTTGATTGGATTATTTGTATTCTTGGTGTAGAGTTTTTTGAGTTCTTTATATATTCTGAAAATTAGTGCTTTATCTGAAGTATGAGTGGCAAAGATTTTCTCCCACTCTGTAGGCTCTCTCTTCACATTGCTGATAGTTTCCTTTGCTGAGAGAAAGCTTTTTAGTGTATTGTCCTTTCTTTTTTTTTTTTTTATTGTAAACAAATGGGATACATGTTATTTCTCTATTTGTACATGGAGTAAAGGCATACCATTTGTGCAATCATAAATTTACATAGGGTAATGTTGGTTGATTTATTCTGTTATTTTTCCCTTCCCCCCACCCCTCCCATCCCTCTTTTCCCTCTATACAGTCCTTCCTTCCCCCATTCTTGCCCCCCTCCCTAACCCTAACTCTAACCCTAAAACTAACCCCTCCCACACCCCATTATGTATCATCATCCACTTATCAGCGAGATCATTCTTCCTTTGGTTTTTTGAGATTGGCTTATCTCACTTAGCATGATATTCTCCAATTTCATCCATTTGCCTGCAAATGCCATAATTTTATCATTCTTTATGGCTGAGTAATATTCCATTGTGTATATATGCCACAGTTTCTTTATCCATTCATCAACTGAAGGGCATCTAGGTTGGTTCCACAATCTGGCTATGGTGAATTGAGCAGCAATGAACATTGATGTGACTGTATCTCTGTAGTATGCTGATTGTAAGTCCTTTGGGTATAGGCCAAGGAGTGGGATAGCTGGGTCAAATGGTAGTTCCATTGCAAGTTTTCTAAGGAGTCTCCACACTGCTTTCCAGAGTGGCTGCACTAATTTGCAGCTCCACCAGCAGTGTATGAGTGTACCTTTTTCCCCACATCCTCGCCAACACCTGTTGCTTGTATTCTTGATAATCGCCATTCTAATTGGGGTGAGATGGAATCTTAGAGTGGTTTTGATTTGCATTTCTCTTATAACTAGAGATACACTGTCCTTCTTACAAGGGGATATAGTATGCATGAAATCACTTTTACATTCTAGAGTAAAAACATGAATGTGATTAGGAAGACACTAAAATATCCTCTATACCTCTATATGGCAACCCCTGTGGCCCTGCCCCAGATCTTATGTTTCTGATTTATTTGAGTTAAAGCACTAAGAAGAATAATAAGCAAAATTCATCGTAATTCCCAGTTTATCAAATGGGATCCTGAATGAACTAGGTACTGGTTAAGCTTTTTTGCTTTGTTTTGTTTTTAGGTATACATGACAGTAGAGTGTATTTTGATATATTATACATACATGGAGTACAACCTGTTCCAATTAGGATCCCATTTTTGTGGTTGTACATCATATGGAATTACACTGGTCATGTATTCATTTATGAGCAAAGGAAGTTATGTCCAATTCATTCTCCTGTCTTTCCTATTCTCATCCCCCTTCCCTTCCCTTCATTCCCCTTTGTCTAATCCAATAAACTTCTATTCTTCCCCTCCCTACCCTCTCTTGTTGTGGGTTACCATCCACATTTCAGAGAAAACATTTGACCTTGGTTTTTTTGAGATTGGCTTATTTCACTTAGCATGATATTTTCTAGTTCCATCCATTTATCAGCAAATGACATAACTCTATTCTTTTTAATGGCTGAGTAATATTCCATTGTGTATGTATACCACTTTTTTAATCCATTCATCCTTGAAGGGCCCCTAGCTTGGCTTGGTTCCATAGCTTGGCTATTGTGAATTGAGCTGTTATAAACATTGATGTGGCTGTATCACTGTACTATGCTGATTATAAGTCCTTTGGGTAAACTGAGGAGTGTGATAATTAGTCAAATGGAGGTTCTATTCCAGGTTTTCTAAGGAATCTTCCTTATGCTTTCCATAGTGGTTGCACATATTTGCAGCCCCATCAGCAATGTAAGAGTGTTTGCTTTTTCCCACATCCTTGCCAACATTTATTGTTACTTGTATTCTTGATAATTGCCATTCTGACTGGAGTGAGATGAAATCTTAGAGTAGTTACGATTTGCATTTCTCTAATTGCTAGAGAAGTTGAACATTTTTTCATATATTTGTTGACCATTCATATTTCTTCTTCTGTGAAGTTCCTGTTCAATTCCTTTGTCCATTTATTGATTAGGTTATTTGTTTTTTGAGTTTATTAAGTTTTTTGAGTTCTTTGTATATCCTGGAGATTAATGCTCTATCTGAGGTTCAGGTTGCAAAGATTTTCTCCCATTCTGTAGGTTCTCTGGTCATGGTCTTGATTGTTTCCTTTGCTGTGAAGAAGCTATTTAGTTTAATATTATCCCATTTATTGATTCCTGAGTTTACTACTTGCACTTTAGAAGTCTTATTGAGGAAGTTGGTTCCTGAGCTGACATGATGGAGAGTTGGGCCTACTTTTTCTTCTAGTAGGCTCAGGGTTTCTGGTCTAATGCCTAGGACCTTGATTCACTTTGAGTTGAGTTTTGTGTGGGGTGAGTTTCAAATGAAAACTGCAGATCACTGAAGAAAGAAATTGAAAAAACTGTAGAAAATGGAAAGATCTCCCTTGTTCTTGGATAGGCAGAATTAATATTGTCAAAATGGCCATACTACCAAAAGCTCTATGCAAATTTAATGCAATTCCTATTAAAATTCCAATGATGTTCTTCCTAGAGATAGAAAAAGCAGTCATGAAATTCATGTGGAAGAATAAGAGACCCAGAATAGCCAAAGTAATCGTAGCAAGAAGAATAAAGCAGGAGGTATCATAATACCACATGTTAAATTACACTACAGAGCTATAGTAACAAAAACGGTGTGGGATGGCCCCAAAACAGATACATAGACCAATGGAACTGAACAGAAGACAGAGACATACCAACATAAATACATTTATACTAGACAAAGGCAACATAAACATACACTGGAAAAAAACTAGCCTCTTCAACAAATGAAGTTGGGAAAACTGGAAATCTGTATGTGGTACTGGTCAAGTTTTGATATCATGAAAAGCATCATAAAAGGCAGACATATGGTTGTTGGGACTAATGACACGTTAACTAACTCAGGCTGACTCCTTACTCCCTGGCAGGTGAACAAGATCAAGGCCTCAAAGGCGGTTTCAAAGGTTAATAACCATAAATTGGATATCACCATCAGGGATTGGTTAACAACAGTTCCACAAACGTGATCAGCTCCTGCTTGCCATATAGTCCTATGGGACTCTCACCTGCGTGAACCCCCCATGCCTTGCTGACCTTTAAGCTGATTGGTTCCCTCCCAGCCTCCACCCTACATAAAAGCTGTGTGACTTCCTCAATAAACGAGTTCCTGCTGTGACTGGTCTCCCTGACGCGTCTGATTGTCCTCCGCCGGGAGGGCTGGGTGCGGGCGGTCAGTCGGCCCTACCTATCCCTGTCTGGTCTTGTTGGGGAGTGTCCCCTTCCCTTGTCGTTGGTCGAGAAGAGCAGTGGGGGTTAAGACCCCGACATATGGTGAGTAAGTTTTTCATCATTGTGACCCAAATACCCAACAAGAGCAACTTAGAGGAGGAAACGTTCATTTTGGCTCATGGGTTCAGAAGTTTAGTTCATGGTCAGTCACATCCACAGCTCTGGGCCCAAGGTGAAACAGAACATCAGGGCAAAAGGGGGTGGCAGAGGGAAACAGCTCACTTCATGGTGGCCAGGAAGCAGAGAGAAGGGAAGGGACCTCAGGGTACGTGAACCCTTCCAGACTACACCCCTGGTTTCTCGAGTCCTCCAGTCTCACCCCACCTTCCTATGGTTATCCCCGGTCAGTCCATTCAAACTAGGATGGACTGATTAGGTTACAGCTCTTACAATCTAATAATTTCACTTCTGAATATTCATACATTGACACAGGAACTTTTGGGGGTCACTGTACATCCAAACCATAACACATGGGAAATTGCCAGTGAGGACCAAACTGAAAATAGAGACCACACAAAGCTCCTGTGCTGGGAACTGATTGGAGAGCAGAAGAGAGGACAGGAATCTTTATCCTTAAAAACCCCAAATGCCACTGGAGTCTCCAATTAGACCACATGTTTGGTTAAGACAAGGAATATGACAATCAGGTGGATCCCTATATTCCAGCCCCAACACAGTGCAATATTCAAGTCATCATTTCGTAGCCTCCATTCCATGTCGTTAGATGTTTTAGAAAAAAATCTCCATGGGGTGTCTATGTGAGGGGATCTGTTCAGAGAAGGCAGGACTGACCTGTGGTCAAGAGTGCTGAGAACTGGGAAGAGGGAGCCATCTGGGAGGGACTGACGAAAAGACGGAGCGGTTATGAAGGGTGGGGAGAGCAGAGTGGGTGGTGCGGTAAAGTGAGTGCAGCTCCTCAATCTCAGGAGATTTGTTGAGTAGGTGGGACGAGGACAGGCTGAATGTCATGACTAGTGGAACGCATCATGGCGGGGTGTCTGAGAGCAGCTCTGGGATCAGTGAAAGATAAGTGGAGCAGATTAAGAGGAAAACTGTGGCATACGATTTTTATTATGCAACATTCCTGGCCTGGGCCCACTCTTGTCAGCCTTGGTGAAATTTCCTGAATCAGAGTGTTCAGCCGCCTCCACACAACCTGAGGTCTATGCAGAGACTTCCTTATTTTCATAAGGAATAATAAAATCTTTGAGGAGCTTGGCTTTGCAAACTCAGCTTGTGCATTTTTCCTTTTTTTCTCCTTCAGTTCAAATAGCTAAATCCACCTGTTTTAAGGGCACACAATCATAGTAAACTCAAGCCCATTCTAATAGGGCTCGGCATGAGATTCCTGGGCCTCTGCTTGCAGCAACAGGGCTTGTGTTAGGATGTGTCAGTGTGGACTAGGCATGAAGCATCTGAATTTATCAGGAATCCCAAATAGTTCAGCAGTACCTGAGTTTCGATAAGTGGAAAATATTGGCAGGGTTCGACTAAATACACTGATTGTAGCAAGCAGGGACTTCATGGGTGTGGAACCTCTGTTCCACCTTTAATTTCCCAAAGGCAACTGTGGGTTTCAGGTGAGAATGGACAGGGATGAGCCTTAATTGACCCAAGAATATTGGTGTAATCCCATCTGCTTTGGTAAGAGATTCGCTCATGAGGGAGTAGGGGATTCAGCCAAAATAAAGTCCAGGACTTCAGTTCAGTGTTTGGGAAATATAAAACTCTCTTCTTGAGTTTGTGTGGGTGTGAATTCTGTGCAGGACACTGCTCCATCTTTTACTCTGATGAAGGGAGCCATCTAAAGGTGAGGCCAATGTTTGAAGGGGTGAAATTGAAAGGCTTTAGAAAAAAAATGGAAGGAGAAGATCAAATCCCATCTGAAGTCTACCTTGACTTTGGGCATTTACAATTATATGAGTTCATACTCTTTGTCTAAGCTAATTTATCTTGACTTTTTCCCTTACTTATCCAGAAAGTTAATTTATTTTGGATTTTCTTTTGCTTGTCTTACAATAAGAAAATATTGTGGTAAAGAAGTAAACTTTGAAGTCCCCTTTATTTCCTCTCTCTTCCTCACTGCTAATTGATTCACGTATATTCTTCCTGTCAATTTCTAATGCATTTACATTATTCTATGTTATAAATCACATCCTCAGTGTATTTCAGAAATCACAGCACAGCCTCCTCCCTCCACAGTTTTAACTAGTGCAAGGTTGTTCATCACTCAAAATTCCAACTGTACCTATTTTCAATCCAGGATTTATAATCTGTTAAAGGTACAGTCCCGGGTTTACCCAAAGCTCCCCTGTAAGGAAATAAAATCTTGTAAAAGTTCTCATGCAAAACGGTGGAACCCTTATCAGAAAGGAATTTTTTTAATTCACTGAATAAAATTGCACATCTGAACCAAATAATCTGGAAAATTCCAGAACCAGCCTATCTTGAAAAAATCCTTCCCGTGTTTAGGATCAAGCATTTGATGAGGGAATAAATTTCCAGCAGAGATAAAACTAGCTTTCAAGACCAGAAATTAAGTATAAAGGGGAATACTAGAAGTTTATACTTTTGGAGGTTCAATTCAGAGAGGTTCCATTCACCATTATACATACATGCAACAGGGACACTCAGCAAGGGAGAACTCAGTTTTTTGTTGTTCTTATTTTAGTGAGAAAGTTGGTATTCAAAAGTTGCCAGCTGTACCTCTGTCTTGGTAGAGATAAGTCACCTTGGAAAGAACCATTTGAACACTCTTTAAATTATTCAGTTATAATCTACACTGGGTAAAGGGCAAAACCTTCTTTTTAACTTGATAAACATTGCCCCAAGATGCTTTCTTGAGATAGAATCCACTATCATATAATAAGTGCTTTTAGAAATCTTTTGCATAGCCACAGACCTGTGCCACCATAACCACTGTCTAATTACAGAACATTTTTAGTCCTCTGTGAAGAAACCCCATACCCATTGGCAGTCACTGGTTGTCCCCCTCATAGGAGCACCAGCTAATGACCAATCTACTTTTCTGTATGGTCTTCCTTTCTCTATTTTTTCCATGTTTTAAATGTTTTCAAGGTTGAATGTAGCATGCATCAGGACTTCGTGCCTATTTTTCATCATCATCTCTTCACTTTAATTCATAGTTTTATCAACTAAGTATGAACACCTAAATAATATAATTTCCTTTTGTCTCTTTTTAAAAATTGTGGTAAAGTAGCCACATGATAAATGTATCATTCTGATCATTTTAAAGTGCATAATTCAGTGGGTTTAAATGCATTACTATTATTTTGCATCCATCAACATTATCTATCTCTAGAACTTTTTCACCACCCTTTAATGAAACCTTATACCCTGGCAGCAATGGCTTTCCATTCTCCCTTCCTCTCTGCCCCTGGCACTCACTTTTCTAGTTACTTCATTAAAGTATTTTTTGTTTTGTTTTGTTTTTGGTACCAGGGATTGAACCCAGGGGCACTTAACCACTGAGCCACATCACCAGCCATTTTTATTTTTTATTTTGAAGACAGGGTTCTTGCTAAGTTGCTTAGGGCCCCACTAAGCAAGTGAGGCTGAGGCTGGCTTTGATCTTGCAATCCTCCTTCCTCAGTCTCCTGAGCCTCTGGGCATACAGGTGTGCACCACCACACCCCGGTTCTCGTTTAAGTGAAATCATACAGTGTTGGTCCCTTTGTGGTTGGCTTATTTCATTTAGCATAATGTCTTCAAGATTCATCTGTGTTGCAGCTCGTGTCAGAATTTCCCATTAAATGCATATACCACATTTTGTTTGTCCATTCCTTTGTTGGTGAATATTTGAGCTGCTTTTACTTTTTTGCTATTGTGAAGAGTGCCACTCTGTTAGAACATTGGTATCTGTTTCAGTCCCTACCTGGGCAATTTTCTTGAGCCTACATCTAGTGATAGAATTTCTGGGTCATGTGGCACATTCTACACTTAATTTTTTGAGGAACCATCAAAGTTTTCCAAAGCTGCCTTTTTTCTCTCTTGATAATATCCTCTGATGCACAAAAGTTTTAAATTTTGTGAAGTCTTAATTTGTCTATTCTTTCTATTATTGTCTGTGCCTTTGGTGTCATTTCCAAGAAATCATTGCCAGATACAATGTCATGATTTCTCTATGTTTTAATCTAAGAGTTCTTTAATTCGAACTCTTAGGTCTTTGATCCACTTTCAGTCGATTTTTTACATATGGTGGTACACGAGGATCTAATTTCATTCTTTTGCATGTGAATATCAGTTTCCCCAGTACAATTTATGGAAAAGATTACCCTGTCCCTATTGAATGGTCTTAGTGCTCTTGTTGAAAATGAATTGACCATATATGTGAGGGTTTATTTCTGATCTTTTGATTCTGTTCCCCTGCTCTGTATATATGTCTTCATGCCAGTGCCACACTGTTTGGATTATTACTGTAGCTTCATAACAAAATTTGAAATCAGGTAGTTTGAGTCATTCAATTTTATTATTTGTCAAGATTGTTTTAGCTATTTAGGGATCCAAGAGGTTCCATATGAATTTTAGGACAGTTTTCTATTACTACAAAAAATGTGTTGGGATTTTGAATTGTAGGTTGCATGGGTTATCTGTATGATGTTTAATAGAAGTGGTGGAAGAGGCATCCTTGTCTGATTCCTGATTTGAGAAGAAAATCTTTTAGTCTCTTGCCATTGACTATGATGCTGTGTGTTAATTCTAATAAAACATATATGTTGAAGGAGTTTTCTGCTATTCCTATTTTTGAATGTTTTTTAAATCATGGAAGGATGTGAAACTGTGTCAAATGAGATAATCTTGTGGGTTTTTCCCTTTGTTTTGTTAGTGTGGTGTATTGCATCGATTCATTTTTGTATGCTGGATTCATCCTTGCATTCCAGGAATAAATCCAACTTGGTCATGATCTTTAAAAAATACAGATGAATTTGAGGGTTTTTTTGATTGTTGTATCCTTATTCATAAGGGATATACATTTTTGTCTGACTCTTGCGGTCTCCTAGAGTGAATTGGAAAAAGTTCCCTCCTCTTCGTTTGTTTTTGAAAAGATTATAAAGGATTGGTGCTAATTATTCTTTAAATGTTTTATAGAAATCAGTGGTGAAGCCATAAAGTCCAGGAATTTTCTTTGTTGTGAGATTTTTGATTATTAATTCAGTCTTAATAGTTATAGATCTATTCAGATTTTTCTTTTTTTCTTCATAATTCAGTGTAGGTAGGTTTTGTGTCTGTGGGAATTTTTTGTTTCATCTAGGTTACCCTGTTGGCGTATAATTGTTCATAGTTTTCTCTTATAATCTTTCATTTTTGATTTGAGTAATATGAGTCTTCCATTTTTCTTAGTCAATCTAGGCAAAGGTTTGTCAGTTTTGTTGATCTCTTCAAAGGGGGTTAGGTCTGGAGGTTGAGGCACCACCTATAGAAGGAGAAATTATAGTAATAATGATGACTGCAGTGACCATTTATTGAGTCTTTTGCCTGGAACTTTGCATATACAACATGTGCATTAATTCATGTAATCTCAGGACAAACTTGTGAGGTGGATATTATAACCCTCATTTTCTCACTGAGAAAACTAAGGCTCAGAAATGGCACATGGCCTGCCCACAGCTACTTAGCCAGCAAGATAGAACAAGAACTTAAAAACAGATTTTCTGATTTCAACTTTCAGCCTCTTACAGGAAGAAGGTGCAACCAACAGGTTTTTTCCTTCGGTCACAGGAGTGTTCAGGCCCAGCCTTGCATATCACTTAGGCACTATGTGGTGAAGTTCAAAGCAGGGGTGTGGGGGAGGAACCTGACTGTCTACTCAGTGTGGGAAATTTGTGGGATTTGGACACTGGTCCTAGGAAAGATGTGACCACTTGGTGGCAGTAGCATGTGCAGGTTTTATTTGGGCAGTGCTTTGACAGGTCTGCATGTGGGGGAACTCTCTCACAATGTGAAACTCTCTAGGAGAGGCAACAGTGCAGAGGCCACCAACCAGAAGAGGAGGAAGGTACAGGAGGTCCCACAGGAGGGGGCATCAGCCAGGGGCTTACATGGCTAGGTGATGTGGAAGTGCAACCTAGCAGAGTCTCTGGGTTAGAGAGCTCAGAAGGGCTGCTTGGGGTCTTCATGGCCACAGAGTGAGTCTAACCTACGCTGGTAGATGTTGGGTGAAACTTTCTGAGGTATGCAAAACTGACAGACCCTAAATGGCTAGAAAGCTCTAAATGGGCTGTGTTTAAAACAACTGGACATGTAAAAATTTGAGTTTGGTTCCAGTACGCTTTCGAGCTCACAGATCTCAGCCTGTGTGAAGTGTCTTCAGCTCATTTGCATTACACTGAGGGAACCTGAATCCCCAGGAGAGAACAGCAACATAATAGGCTGCAGAAACCCACCAAGGTTGAATCTGCCCTGTCATTCCGGGTCTTTAGGAAAGGAAATATGTATCCTTCAGAGACCACTAAAAATGCAGAAATTACACAATTCTGAATAAAAATGCCAAGAAATTTAAGCAATAACTTTTAGTCAGAGTTTTGCCAGTGAAAAGTAAACAAACAATGTCATTGATTAGGAGATTATTTCTCTCTCTGTGTATTTTCTTTTTTTTTTTTGTATACAAATGGGATACATGTTGTTTCTCTATTTGTAAATGGAGTCAAGGCATACCATTTGTGTAATCATAAATTCACATAGGGCAATGATGTTTGATTCATTTTTTTCCCTCCCCCCCACCCCTCAGTGTATTTTCTTGATGGGACTTTATAACTAGCCAACTCTTTTTTTTTTTTTTTTTCCTTTCTTTCTTTCTTTTTCTGCTGTGCCAAAGATTGAACCCAGGGCATCATGCATGCTGAGCAAGCTCTACCACTGAGATACAACCCCAGCCCACAAATGGCCAACATTCTATTTCTGCATGTACATGGGGACTCATAATAAATAATCATAACAGCTGACATGTAGTCACCCTTATTCTGTGCTAGGTGCTATGCTTTTCAGAGTGGGATCTGTGAGTTGGTGCTGAAACCATTTTTTAATGGTTCATGACTGTAAGTGCACAGATTTAGAATAAGCACTTAAGCATTTTTATAGCAATTTGATATCACTGCAACCTCCAAGCATGTGATCATTGCTCTGGTATTTTATTTTTTTTTTATCCTTAGAAAAATATCAGTTCAAATTTGAAAAACAACAATAAACAAAAATTGGACATTAAGTTCAGAATAGTCTGAGAAGTGCTGTTCCATGATGTTATTTCCATTTTACAGACAAGGAAACAGAAGTTCAAAGAGATGAGATACTTGTTCCAGGTTACAAATTTGAGAAGTAGATTTGGATCCTGGTGACCAAACTTCATGATCTGATGTCAGGGACGCTGCTGCAAGCCCTAAGATGCTGTACCTCACCCTGTCCACAGATATTTGGCCTCTGGTTGTGACTGTAGCAACTTTTTAGCAGAGTCCTCCATCTAATGACTGCTAGGTAGGCAGGGGCAGCTGACCCAGTCCTGGCACCAAGGTGGAAGACTGGGGCATTGGTATTTGTGTTAATAATCATTTGTGTCCTGAAAGCCAGGGGTTCTGAGCCACAGAAATGAGAGTTTCAGCACATTGCACTAATTACCATGGTTTCACAGCTGTGATCAATTCACGTTTTCTCACTTTGCACTCAGGCTTGGTCTATGGGGACTAATGTGAAGAGGTGTAAAAATAAGTTCTGTTTCCAGCCAGATTAATTACAGGTTCTGCTGAGGCCCCAGTGCAGACTGTTTTGGATACAAGATTGATGGGCTTAGGCCCCAGGTCCAGCTGAAGGTAGGCCACGCTGGCTGGTCCAAGGATGCTGGAGGGCTTGCAGCTGAAGACAGAGTGGCAGCCCAATCCTGCCCAGCACCCAGCCTTGGCTCACACTACAATGTCCTCTTCATGGCTCGCCCTTCCTTTCCCACCATCCAGCTCAGAGATGTGCTGAGACAATGTCTGTAAAATGACAATGACAGGATGCAGGAGGTAGGAGATGCTCAACAAAAGTCATAATGTTGTTGTTGGTGTTCTTTATTTTTAGTTATTAATTTTTTATACCTAAAACCTGAGTTCCTTGAGATCAGGGACTTTTCTTATTTCTTTCCTCCCTGGGTTCTAGTACTGTGCTAGACACACTATAGATGCTTGGTAAATGCTGGTTGAATGAATAAGCTAGTTGACTTAATTGGCTCCTGTTAGCACTGTTTCCTCCTTATCACTAATCCATTCTACTTGTTACTGGTATCCTTCACCATAATATTCATCTTCTGTGAAGAAGTAATTCTCAGGTGGGCTTGTGCCACTGTTCTGGAAATGTAACCTCAAGTCCTCCTGTGAAGAAAACCATCTTTCAGTTCAGCAGTGCCCATCCCTACCATGCTTATTCATTCACACACTTAATTCAGTCAGTATTCACCAGGAAGCTATTTGGATCAGGCACTGGGTTAGTAGCTGGAGCTACAGCTGAGAAAGACACAGGCCCTGCGTTCAGGTTGTGTTCTGATTGGAGTGAGGGGAGTGACCCAAACCCTGGCGTGAGAGGCCAAAGCAAAGATGAGCACATGCACCACCGGATGAACTGGAGGGGGCGCGGGAAGAGGTGTGGGAGGGCAGGAACCAGAACACAAGTTCTCTCGAAGGAATTTGAACTGCTGGGACAAAGGGAAAGCCTGGATTTGCAGGGGTTGGGACGGGGGTGTGGAGAGGGAGGCATGCAGAGAAGTTGAGAGGTGGACACAATTAGATCTGCACTGCAGACAGCTACATTGCCAAATGGGGGAGGGACTGAAAGAGGGAATCCTGGAGGTCAGACACAAGTTTTACGGGGTCATATTTTGGTGGACTGGGTTTGCTTAAGCAGAAAGACCGAAAATCTGGCATTCTCTTTGTGTCTTTGGTCAGATTTACACCAGGTTCATTTTAACTATACAAACAGCTGCACAAACCCTGATGCATCACAAACTGATTAAATTATGTATGTCAGTACTCCAATACGGCACTGTGTGTTTCATACTGAGGTGAGTGAAGGAGGCATTATGGGCAACACACATTGTGTGTGTGTGTGTGTGTGTGTGTGTGTGTGTGTGTGTGTGTGATTAAAAGAGGTCTCCTTTTACGCAGTGGAGTAGAAAAATCTTGAAGACAGTGGATTTGCTGCTTGTGATTTGCAGAAGAGGCAGGCAGGAGTGGGGTAATGGTGAAAACATGATCAAGTTAGTGAAGCATTGAGCACCAGTGCTTTCTGAGAGTCAGATGTCTGTGAGAGAGGGCAATGGCTTGACAGTAGAACTCCTGGGAGTGAGAAGGCACCATGGACGTCTGCATCTGTGTTGGGGCAGAGCAGAAGTCAACGTGTATGCTTTGGATGCATGATTTCCCAAGCTGCTAAATGAATTATGAAGTTAAGAAATGACACCTCTGAGAAACAGCTCAAGAGATTTGTTCATTTTGCCCAGAGATAGCAGAGGCACAGGTGGTGGGGCAGGGGGGCAGTCGGGGGCATGTTTATAGCCTCCTGTGTGAAGAAAGAGATTATGGGTGACTGTGACTGATGTAAATCAGGTTTGCTATTCCTGCTGACAAGAGGGAATCAATATATTTAAACACAGTTGTTGGAATGAAATGATTTTTTTCAAAACAGAAGGTGTTGCTGGGAACTTGGGGTGGGGGTGGGGATGCTTCAAGAGCATCTGAGGAAAGAACAGGAACATTGAGACTCACTTTTGGAGAATAGGGATCCCTGTCCCTGCTAGGGTGGAATCTGGCAGGAGTTGTGGCCACAGAGCCTATCCCCATGCCCTAAGTAGTCAAAATGAACCACAACATCCCACAACAACATGGCCCTTCCAGAACCTCTAGGAAAACAGCAGCCCCAGGCAGACAGAGGGCCTCTGAATGGAGGTTTGGGCTAACTGAGAATCCAAACTACTAACAACAGTAGCTAAGAAATGCCAAGGATTAGCTTTCTGCCAAGCACTAAGCATCTGCCCTGCTTCAATTCATTAATTCCTGATAACAACCTCCTGTGGTAAATACTAGTAATGTCTTCATTTTACATGTGAGGAAACAGACTTAGATAAGGAAAGTAGCTTATTCAATGTTACTAAGGTAAGAATATTTGGGGATTTTATAACCCTCAGCTCAAGTCTCCTCATAGGCCTGGGCAGCTGTGGTGTGCATGTTAATCACAATTCCCACCTTTCCCTAGTCTAGAGGGCAGGCAAGCAACCAGTCTGGATAAGCAAACTCTCCTCCCTGGGCCTCTGGGGAGAGATGTGTCCATGGGGGAAATGGTGGGGGAGGACTCACTCCGGCAGCAGCTCCATGAAAAGATGACTGTGGAGCACCGTCTGTGTAGACATCAGGGGCCATCCTGGCTCCTGCCCTGTCTGGTTCCTCAGCCACTGCCCAGCATCCATCTAATAAATTTTGTTTGGGCTGAAGTTAGCCAGAATTGGTTTCTGTCACTTGTGACCATTGAGCCCTAACTAACACAATCACAGGCTGGCAAGCAGAGGTCTTGAATCCAGGCAGCTTGGCCCCACAGCTTGCCCTCTCAATAGCCCCAGGCCATGCCCAGGGCCAGTGCCTGCTGCACAGCCACCCTGTGGAAACTTCAGCATGGAAAGAAGGACCCGAAGTGCTGAGGAGAGCCACTGCAGTTCTTCCCATTCTTCCCATTAAAGTGCACTAAGAGCAAAGAATCAAGTTTCCAAGTGACATGCTCACCATCCCAGCTGTATTTACATCTTCCGAGTAAAGCACAGAGGGGCAACCTTGCTCCTCTCTCTTGATGGCTGTGACCTGCTCAAGTAAACAGTTTTCCTCCTAGCATGGTCCCTGGAAGCCATAGCCAACAGCCCACCCTTTCCCAGGTCTTGACCCTGATTTGTTTCCCCACAGCCCCCTTTGGCTTCTTTGTTCCTTGCCTCCTGCTCTACGAAGGGCCTGACACCAATCCGGTAAGCTGTGATGTGGTATTGTTCTTGGTCTGCAGCTTCCTCTCCGCCATTTCCCCTGGAAAGATAGGCCTAGTTCCCAGGTAAGGGAATATGAGGTTTCACTAGCAGGTGAGAGAGCATATGGTTGTGGCTGGGAGCTGCAGCCACACCTGTGTGACAGGCGGGCTGTGCTCTGCTTATGATGGCTGCCTCCAAGTCATTGTTCTCCACTTACATTGGCTTCTCTGATTCCTTTAAGAGACTTCTGCCCAATTGGCCAGATCTGCTGTACATCAAGCCAATCTGGTCAGAAAAATGTCAGCCTGATCATTTGCAATCTGCTATGTTTCCTTGCCCAACCTGAGATTCTTCCATGTGACTGAATTTTTTCCTATTTTTTCTGGCTTATTACAGAGTTCTTTGGCCCATTTCTTGGGTACCAGACCTCCTGGAGTCCTGCATTCAGTGTCCCAGGAAGCCAGCAAAGAGGCCCAGGGTGTAAGATGGGGCTTAAAAAAAAAAAAGCAAAGAATGTGTGAACTCATTCAGCAATGTGGAAGAGATTAGTTTTCAGTTACTTTAAACTTGAAAAGCAAGATAAATACTAATGGACTGAAGCAATCAATTCATTAATCCTATGGTGCCTTTTCATTTGATACAGAGTGAAATTGATTATATTCTATTTTTTTATTTGGTTTTTGCATAAATGATAAAATGCACACAGTTCACAAACCAATAATTATAAAAATTTACACTGAGATCATTTTCCTTTGCAACTTCATTTCTCATCTGTCCTGCTCTGTAAATAACCACAATTTGAATGTTTTTCAGTGACCACAATCTTTCAAACCAATATTTTCTCTTCCCTTAAACTTAGTTTTAACCCACAGATTATTAAAAAAAAAAAAAAAGAAGAAACTATTTTCTCACATTAGCTTTTGATATGATCCCTGCCTTTAAAATAATGAAAAGTGTATGATAAGTAACTGAGGCTGTATTGCCATCTTTATAGTTCTTGTCACTATTTCTCATTTTGTTTTGTTTTCAGCCAGAGTCCCCTTTGACTTCAGATGACCTACTTAGTTTTTTGTCTCAAATTCCAG
Organism: Sciurus carolinensis; assembly: GCF_902686445.1. Taxonomy (NCBI): domain Eukaryota; kingdom Metazoa; phylum Chordata; class Mammalia; order Rodentia; family Sciuridae; genus Sciurus; species Sciurus carolinensis. Next base: position 110,343,065 of record NC_062223.1, read on the forward strand.
AGAGATTTGTTGAGTATCAATTTGAATCTCAAGACCCACCTAATCAATGATAAATACCATGTAAAAACATATTCCCACTGTCAATCAAGTGTTAAAAGCATCATGAAGATACACCAAGAATCCCTGGCCAGTCGTGCTTTCTGTCCCACCTGATTGCATTTTTTTTAAAAAATTTTATGCCTTTAATATTCTCAGCTTCACACAGAGTCTCACTATTCTTAAGGGTTAGTATTATTATGACAACAGTAACATTTTTTAAAATTGTATTATTTTTTTAAAATTTTGAGGTACCAGGAATTGAACCCAGTGGTGCTTAACCACTAACCACATCTCCAGCCTTTTAATTAATTAATTTTTTGTTTAAAGACAAAGTCTCACTAAGTTGTTTAGGGCCTTGCTAGGTTGCTGAGACTGGATTTGAGCTCTTAACCCTCCTGCCTCAGCCTCCCAAGCTGCTGGGATTACCGGTGTGAGCCACTCCCTGATTGTGTTCTTTTAGACTAAAATCAGGGAACTAGCAGGGGGCAACGGTGCTCCTTGGGAGATGCCTTCAACTCAAATCAACAACCATGCTCTGAGCAAAATTATGTGTCAGGTCCTGAGAAGAGAAAAGTAAAATAGTTTTAAGGTGGTTATAAACTTGGGTGTTTTGGCTCAGGGTAACATTCAGAAGAGAAGGGGAGAGATAATATTCTGGAATGAGAGCAATAGAAAGAAGAGTTTTCAATTCTGGCTATACATTAGAATTACCTACGGGAGAGTTTTTAAAAACTAATGGTCTCTGAGCCTCACATCCTAGAGATTCTGGATTCTGATTTAGCTGACCTGGAGTGAAGCCCAGGTATGGCTCTGTTTTAATATTGTTTCTAGGTGATTCTACTGTGTAGCCTGGTAATGAACTCTAAGACTGTTAGAATTCAAAATATTTACATTGAATTGCATCGAGATGCAAAAGCACAGGATTACAATTTGTATACTGTAGGCTTCACATTGTAACATCAGTTTGCTCTCAGAGAATAAATTGAACACTAAAATGCGTCTCCCCTGAGGGATCTGGATAAAGCCATCTACTGGAGATTTGAATGTGACTACATAGTCGACTAAAATAAGCAGTGCAGAGCCCAGACCTCTGACAGTTTGGTCAGTATAATTTGGATAGCCCTACATTTATGGCCATTTAGAAGATTTCCCTCCCCGCTCTTCTCTGTCAAGTGATCATTACCTTCTCTTTCCAGCTCAGAACACATTTCAGCAGGTTAGAGAGGACACTACTTCCCGAACTGACCTCAAGGCTACATTATGCTTACAGAATCACAAGAAGGAGAAAGTGTGTAACTTTTTATATTCAATGTTTCCTAAACTCGTTTGACCACAGAACATTTTTGTGTTTACAGGAGTGTATAAATATTTATTGTTAATTTAAGCCACTATGTTTTAGGGTTATTTGGTAATAGATAACTAATACACTTAGGGGATTTTACTTTTGGTTCTCAATTTCCTCATCTGTAAAGTGGGTATTGCCATCCCATCTGACAACACCTGCAAAACAGTATTCTAAAGTATAAGGTGGGTTTTGATTCCCAGCAAACACACACACACACACACACACACACACACACAATAGGTGGGTTCTTAAAAGGCTTGTTTTGTTGTATCTCTCAAGTGTTGCTTTTGGGGATCTTGCCAGTGGTCTCTCCTTGCAACAGTTATCCTATGGGCAAGCATGGGGCCTGTCCACTTGCATATATCATGTTTTAGAGCTACGGGACATCCTGGTTGGTATCCCAAGCCTTGGGACTCTTGTCTTGCTGGTAAGTGTAAATGGAATTTCAGGTGATAGAGATGCCTTAGTGCTTCAGGGGACTCAATACTCAAATACCGTAGTTCCCACTTTCTGAAAAACTCTCAAGTCTTTCCATTTTTCTCTGTCCTCGAAGTGGTCACCCTTGGCCAGGCCATCATTATCTCTTGCCTGAACTATTACAGCAGCTTCCTCCTTGGTCTCCAGTTTCTAGGATTATCCCCTGACCCTGAAATTGTGCCTGGATATTGCAGTTAATCTTTCTAAAGTTTAAATTGAATCATGCCACTTCTCCACTCCAAAATCTTTTTGAAAATTTATGACATTGCAGAATCTCATGTCTATTTACCACTCCTGTCCTACCTCCCCACAATATCTATTTGCAGTTACCAAATGTGCTAATATCTTTCTAATGCCTTGAGCTTTGCACATAATTTTCTCTCTGCTTTAGGTCATGTCACATCTGAAATACCAGCAAAACACCACCACCATTAAAAAATAAACAAAAACAAACAACTCCACAGTTCTCTCATCTCAGATTGGCTGTGGCTGCATAAAATCTCACCATTACCAGCTGGAAATATCCAAGAGTTTAATAGATATTTTCTCCTGTTAGATTGAAGATCACTGGCATGGGGTGAGTAGGCGGGTTTTGTGGAGTTACATAGAAATTTGATTTTGAGGCATTGAAGATTGTACTACCTGTACTATACAAGAGTGAAACCATGGACTACCACCCAGCTTGAACTCTTCTGAGCTCCAGACCCAGACAGCCAGTTACCAACTGGACATCTCCACTTGCATATCCACATGTCCATAATCAGACTCGTCAAGGGCTCTCCCAAGCTTATCCACTGGCCAGGTGTTTCCTCTCCCTATGAATTAAATAGGGACATAAACTACCTAGTCCCTGAGCCAGAAACCTAGATGCTACCCCATGCTCACCTCTAAGACTCAGACATAGCCACTTACTGCATCCTGTACATCCCACATGTTAATTGTCTCTTCTCACTCATCTTTCCCTTCCCATACGCACCCTTCCTACCTTGGTTCTGATGATCAACATCCCTTCCTGCACCACCACTACCTAAGTTTCCCAAGAGTTTCTCTGCTTTCTACCTTTGACTATATGCTCCCATAATGGTCTTTGGAAAGTGCAAAACGTTCCTATTAAAATCCCTCAGTGATTTCTCTATATGTAAGAGTGAGTCCCAAGTTCTTGCCATCACACAGGAAGCCTCAAGATGGATTCTGCTCTCCTCAGCACCCTCACCTTTGTCCTGTCCTCCACTTATATCTCACAATCCGGCCGTGATAAGCTCTATGCTACTGTCCTGTTCCTGCATCAGGCAGCAGGGTGCCCCACCCCAAGTGCCTATCTCACACCAACCTTTCCATTCAGAGGCCTGAAAAGTTCTCTCTCACCAGGTGTTCTACCCACCCACAAACATCCCTTCAAAGGCACCTCAAAGTCTTAAAAGATCTTCTAAGACTCAGTTCCAATGGAGCCTTGCAGAAACCTTTTCTGATCACCACCAGTCTTTTCCTCCTTGGATGAGTATTTTTATAGGGTGGATGTTCCCTATTTCAGCAGCAACTGGCCAACTGGGGTAGGAGTGTGGGGGACAGGGTTGTAGGCAATGGTATGAAAAATCTGCTCTGTAGAAATCACCAGTGAAAGGGAAGCTGATTTAGGATTAACTCTATTTTGAACTTGGCACCAACACTTTGGCCCTTGGCCTACACAGAACCAGTGTTGAAGCAGGAGATGAGACTGCTGGCTGAAAGAAATTCCTCTGAGGAATAGTAGAGGGTGGCAGACATGGTCTGGAAACTTCCAACCTTGGTTCTTTTTGCTTTAGAGTTTTGGGCAGTCTCAATGAGAATGTGAATGTGTTGGGGTGGGGAGGACATAGTGAGAAAGAGACAGACTTTTGAGCTGGAACAGGGGAGAGAAGAAGAGCCGATACTCAGGGTGGGAAGAGGAAAGGAAATGTCACCCCACTTAGAAACTCCTTACCAGCCTTCTTGACATGAGGGTTTGCCCCTCCTTGCCCCACCAGTCTAGAATCCTACTGACAGGGCTTAGGAAAGCAAAGGAGTGAAGGTGAGGATGGGGGTGGGGTACACCCACACTTCCTGCCTCCAGCCATTGACCCAAAACACAGTGACCACAGAGATCCATTTCTCTGCCACAGACACCCTATCTTGCCCACAAATGGGAGAAATTGAACATAAAAAATAAACGCTGCGAGCAGTACAATCCCATTGCTGACTGGGAGGGAATCCAGCGTGGCCACAGCTGGGTGCACTTGCTCATTTTGTTCCCTGGGATTCGCTCCTATAGCGCCAGGGGGTGCTTTCCAAGAGACCATATTTTGATTTAACCAATTCAAAAAGGAGTTAACGTCTCCTGAAGAGTTTCACATAATTGGAAACATGCATTCTGGCAAAGACAGATGGAGAAATTCTTGGTACAACTCCAGCAAAAGGCCAATCTATCAAGTGCGGTGGGACTAACAAAGGCTGCTTCAGTGGAGCTAGGAATTGAAAGGGGAGGAAGCACCATCCCTGGCCCCACCTGTGGGTGCACAGGTAGCTTGAGTAGTACTGCAGATCTGGAGGGAAAGGCAGGAGACAGATTTAAAAATAAAAGGAGCAGGAAGGACGAACAAAATAGAATCACTTTCCTTGAAGCCATAACAAGCATTTTTCCAGTGAAAAATGCAACTCAGTCAGATGACGTGTCAACTGACAGCTTAGTATCATGCTCGGGTAGATCGATGATAAATATTTTGTTCCCAGTGTGTGGGGGTGCAGAAGATGGGTTCTCTCTACCACTTTTCAGTGTGTTTCTTAGCTTCTGGAAGCCTGTTTCCTTGTGGATAGAGTTCTCATAGTGGTCATCAAAATTACTTACAAAATATGCCTAGGACAGTTTCTGGCACTCTGTTTAAAAGACAACCTTGCAAGTAACTTTTGATGACTTGGCTTCCTCCTAATATCGATAAGGTCTCGTTGGTCATGTAATGAAGGGAAAGGAGACAACATTTTGTTCAGTAACCTCTGTGGCCCTCAGCTGGTCTGGAGCTCTCAGTAGGCGTCTGGGTGTGCTGCCTCGGGAGCTCCCTTGAAGCTCTGCTTGGCCATGCTCTTCTGGGCTCCTGACCTCATCCTCAGAGCTCTGGCTGGGTCTCCCCAGATCACCATCTCTTCCCTCCAACCCTAACTAGACTGCTCTCTGTTTCCAAAGACTCGAGTGTTTTTATTCACTGCTTTCTCTGACTCCTCCCTTCCCCTGGATTTGCAAAAAGCTTCTAGGAATTATTATGATGACTCAATTTCTGTTGAAATAGAAAGTTCTCCAGTAGCAGCCTGCTGTTTCCAGCTCAACTGCATTCCTAAATTTGGGAGAGATGTTTTAGTGGCAAGGAGAAAGGCTTTGGGACTCTCAGGTTTGAATATCTAATTGTGGCTCAGTTACTCACTGGCTGTATGACTTTGGACAAGTCACTTAACTTTGAACTTCAGTTTCTTCAACTGTAGATTAAGAACAACAACAAATCTACCTCATAGCAATATTATGAAGATTTAATTAGGATCTAGCATTGGGAAATGTCCAGTAAGTGGTAGTAAAAATAAAAAAGGAAAAAGGATTTGCCTCTAGGGAGATATATGTCCCCAACCTCTCCTCCAATGCTTGTCTTTATCCCTGGTCACAGAAGACTAGGAAATACTCAAGAGCCCTGTCATTCTGTTGGTACCTGGATTCTAAGGCTGGAACAGCTTCTAACTCGCTGAGTGACCTTGGAGAAACCACCTTATGTAGCTGGTTCTCTGGGTACTTCTGTAAGGTCTGTGCTTAAAATAGTCACTTGTGATAAACTAAGAAACTGAGAGACAAAGAGAACCCTGTTCTGGGGGAGGCAGGGAACTGGAAGCTCTGTGAGTTTCACACATGTCAAGAATGAACTGTGAGATAGTTACAGAAAACAGTATGGAGTCCCCAAAATGTAGAAATAGAACACAATGTGTTATAGCAGTCCCACTACTGACATATATCCAAATGAAAGGAAGTCAGTATATCAACGAGATATTTGCACTCCCATGTTTATTGTGGCAATATTTACAATAACCAAGATATGGAATCAATCTAGGTATCCACTGATGGATGAATGGATAAAGGAAAGGTGGCATATATTATATACACAATGAAATATTATTGAACCATAAAAAAGGACTGCCATCCTGTTATTTGGAGCAACATGGATGGAACTGGAGGACATTGTGCTAAGTAAAATAAGTCAGACACAGAAAGACAATTACTGCATGTTCTCACTTCTGTGTGGAAGCTTAAAAAGTTGATCGTAAAGAAGTAGAGAGTCAAATAGTGGTCACTAGAGTTTGGGAAGAGTAGGAGTGAGGGGCATGGAGAGAGAATGATTAATGGGTACAGGGATGCAGTTGGATGGGAGACAACTTTTAATGTTCTATTGCATAGTAGGATAACTATGGGTGATAACAATTCTTGTATATTTCAAAATGGCTGGTAGAGAGAATTGCAAATGTTTCCAATACAAAGAAAAGATAAATGTATGAAGTGATGGATATACCAATTACCCTGGTCTACTTATTACACATTGCACATATGTATTATACATATGTGCAACTTATAATGAAATATTACACTATACACCAAAAATACGTATAACTTTAAGTATCAATTAAAATTTTTAAATATTAAAAAAGAATGAGGGCTGGGGTTGCAGCTCAGTGGTAGAGCACTAGCCTAGCACGAGTGAGGCCCTGGGTTCCATCCTCAGCACCACATACAAGTAAATAAATAGAATAAAGGTAAATAAATAAATTAATTAAAAGAATGAGCTATGGGGAAGAATGAAGAGGGGTCCACTTTTTGTCCTCTAGTTTCTTTGGCCATAGCAATCACATGGACTGCTGGAGAGGGGCCTTTCAATCTGCTTTTCCCTCTGTGAGCCCGAGACTACTGCCAATCTGAGTCTGGTCGTTTCTTCAGAATCCCCTAATTCTGTCCACATGGCAGACTTCCCAGGTAAAAGCAGGGACTTCTGTGGCCCTGGGAGCCAGCCATGTGCTGCGCATGGACTCTTGCCACTTGGATCAGGCCCTGTGGTTGTAGTCATCTTGCTTGAACATTCAGGTTCCAGAAAACCAGGAATAAGACACAGCTGAGATGCAGGGACAGTGGGATCCAGAAGAACATGAACTAAGAGCAAGGATGGGAGCTAGTGTGCCTCAAGGTGTGCTGTGTGCCTGGCATTGCACTCAGTGTTTTACACATACTCCTACCCCACTGACATTCTACCACAGCACTGTGACATAAGCACTATCACTGGTCTCAGTGTAGCCATGAAGAAAATAAGGTGAAGAGCTTAACCTGATTTACCCACAGTCACCCAACTAGCAAGTCTTTGTGCCAGGATTTGAATCTAGGTCTTTGCACTGTGAGACATCCCAGAGAGATTCGATTCTCTCAACCACCTTGTCAAGTGGAGGCACCATTATCCTCATTTTGCTATTGAGAGAACAAGACTCAGACTTTTCCCAGGATTCCCAGCAAGGATTTGACTCTGGCTCCATCTTGTGAGAGTAGTTCCTCCTTCTCTCTGCTGATCCAGGCAGGGCTGGCCGGGTTTGCCCCAAAGCATGCACAAGTGGAATTCTGTGGTCCTTGCATGACTGAAAACTTAAACATTTTCAATATCACTGACAACTTCTGTCCATTTACAAGAAGAAAATTAACATCATGTGGAAGCATAAAATTTGTGAGGGATTTGTTTAATCTGGTACTGTATTAAGAAAGCCATTTCATCTGACTGAAAATATGAAAAGCATTTTGCACTTAAGCAAATAAAAGTTTCATGAGTGCACTGATAATTATGCAATACCAAATTTATAGTTCTTGGGTCTCATTGGATGAAATGTGAAGTAGAACAGCAAACTTGTTAGATCATGACACATTAGAAGAGGAATGTGGACTATTTATTAAGGCAATAGGAAATGATGAAATAGCTAGGGGTTTGATACTTGAGGATGAGAATAAAAATTTTTAGCAAATACCAGCCTTACTTTCTTGTGATATTCATTAACATCTGTCACAAAAGGTCAAGGGAGTCAGAAAATTAGCACAAAAAGTATAATTAGTCTAGATGGAAGTGAGCAAGGCCTGGGAAAAAAGTGTAAAATTCCTGTAGAGTGTCAGGAAATCTTTCTTTTCAGTAGGAATGGGCAAGGAGCTGAGAGTCAATGGGAGCCATTTCCCAGGCAAATATACCAATATAAAGCACCACTAGGAAGGCCCTGAAAACATGAATTTTCACTGCAAATCTGTGTGATTGCATCATTGTACTCTTATCATTTAAGAAACACAGTTTCAAAACTCCTTTTAAAGTGATTAAGTTCTATCTGGTTCACTTTTAATTGATACATTTTTAATAAACAGGAACTCATTTAGACTAAACTTGTGAGGCCAGGCGATAGGATTAGCCTGAGCAGCAACCCCAGGTAACTCTTCAAGTACCCCCGCCATTTCACTCTTCACTACTGTCCCAGACTTCAAGAAGCAAGAGAGACAAGTGACTCACACTGCGCCCTGTCCAAATTTGTGACCCAAAGGGCTGTGTTCTATGCCACTTAAGTTTGGTGGGTTTGTCATGCAGCAAAAGACAACCAGAACATGTGGAGTCTCTTAAATTTTAAATGCAACACTTAATTAAAGATTTTAAAATAGTAGCTCATTTTAAAGTTGGATTTGACTTTTTGATATTGTGTTGTTTGAGTTCCTTACATATTTTGGACATTATCACCTTGTCAGGTATATGGTTTGGAAATGTTTTCTTCCATTCTTTTCACTCCATTGATTCTTTCCTTTGCTGTGCAGAAGCTTTTTACTTGGATGTAATTCTAGTGGTCTATTTTTGCTTTTGACTTCTGTGCTTTTGAGGTCTTACCCCCAGAATTCTTGCCCAGACCAACGTCATGAAACATTTCCCCCACATAGTTGTTTCATAGTTTGGGACATTGTATTTAAACCTTTGTTCCATTTTATACTGATTTGTGTAAGAGGTAAGAAAGAGGGTCAAGTTTCAATTTTCTACAAGTGAATATCTGGGGTTTTCTTAGCACCAATTATTGAAGAGACTGCCCTTTCCCCAGAGTATTAGTGCCATTGCCAAAATCACTTGGCTGTAAATGTGTGAATTTATTTCTGAGCTTTATTCTACTCCATTGATCTGTGTGTCTGTTTTCATGCCAGTACCATGTTGTTTTGGTTACCATAGCTTTTTTTTTTTAAATTCATTTTTATTGTAAACAAATGGGATACATCTTGTTTCTCGGTTTGTACATGAAGTAGAGGCATACCGTTTTTGTAATCATACATTTACCCAGGGTAATAGTTTTTGTTTCATTCTGTTATTTTTTATTCCTTCCCCCCCACCCCTCCCACCCCTCTTATCCCTCTATACAGTCCCTCCTTCCTTCATTCTTGCCCCCCTCCCACTACCCATTATGTGTCATCATTCACTTATCAGCGAGATTATTCCTTAAGTTTTTTGAGATTGGCTTATCTTGCTTAGCATGATATTCTCCAATTTCATCCATTTGCCTGCAAATGCCATAATTTTATTATTCTTTATGGCTGAGTAATATTCCATTGTATATATATACCACATTTTCTTTATCCATTCATCAATTGAAGGACATCTAGGTTGGTTCCACAGTCTGGCTATTGTGAATTGAGCAGCAATGAACATTGTTGTGGCTGTATCTCTGTAGTATGCTGATTTTAAGTCCTTTGGGTTTAGGCCAAGGAGTGGGTTATAATAGCTTTGTAGTATATTTTGAAGTCAGGTAGTGTGATGCCTTCTGCTTTGTTATTTTTGCTCCAGCTTGCTTTAGATGTTCAGAGCCTTTTGTATTTTAGCCTATGAATTTTAGGATTGTTTCCTTTTCTATTTCTGTGAAGAATGTCATTGGTATTTTCAGAGATTGCATTGAATCTTAGATTTCTTTGAGTAGTACAGACAATTGTGGTAGGGTGGGGAGTACTGGAAATTTAACCCAGTGGTGCTTTACTCTGGAGCCACAACCCCAGCCCTTTTTATTTTATTTTTTTATTTTGAGACAGGGCCTTGCATAGTTGCTTATGCTCTCACTAAATTACTGAGGCTGGTCTCGAGCTTGGAATCCTCCTGCCTCAGTCTCCTGAGTTGCTGGGACTACAGGCATGAGCCACTGAGTTCAGCTGAATAATATAGACACGTTAACAATATTAATTCTTCAATCTTTTTGACAATGGGGTATTGCTGGGTGTAGTGACGCACCTGTAATCCCAGCAATTCCTTAAGAGGCAGGGGGATCACAAGTGTAAGGCTGCCTTAGCAACTTAGTGAGATCCTGTCTCAAAATTAAAAATGAAAAGAACTGGGGATGTAGCTCAGTGGTAGAGCACCCTGAATTCAATTCCCAATACTTAAAAAAGGGGGACTGGAGGGGTAGCCGTTTATTTGTTGTGTCCTCTTCAATTTCTTTTATCAATGTTTTAAAGTTTTCATTGTTGAGCTCTTATACCTCCTAGGTTAAATTTATTCCTAGGTATTTTACCTTATTTTTTTGGTACTTATCATAAATGTGATTGCTTTCTTATTTTCATTTTTAGATAGTTCATTATTGGCATATAGAAATACTACTAATTTTTTGTATGTTGATTTTATATCCTGAAACTTTACTCATATTAGTTCTGACAGGTTTTTTTTTTTTTCTTTTTGAGTGTCTATGTATTTCTCTCTACATAGATTCATGTCATTTGCAAACAGGGACAATATGGCTTCCTCCTGTCCAAAGTAGATGACCTTTATTTCTTTGTCTTCTCTAATTTCTCTGACTAGTACTTTCAGTATAAAACTGGTGGAAATATTTCATTGCACAGTAGAGTGATTATAGTTAACAACATATCTAGAAATGAGGATTTTTAATGTTCTTACCACAAAGAAATTATGAATATTTGAGATGATGGATATGCTAATTATCCTAATTTGATCACTATACATTGTATATGTGTATGGAAACATCATATTGTACCCCATAATGCACAATTATTATGTATAAATTAAAAATAAGGGACTGTGGTTGTAGTTCAGTGGTAGAGCACTTGCCTAGCATGTGTGAGGCACTGGGTCTGATCCTCAGCACCACATAAAAATAAATAAATAAAGTTATTGTGCCCATCTACAACTGAAATTTTCAAAAAAACTAAAATAAAATAACAATAATGACAACAGAAATACCACTTATTAGCTAATACTGTGCAGGCCAAAAAAATTACTAAGTTTGTTCCATAGGATGCCAGTTTGAGATTTAGTTTAGAGAAATTACAAATGGTAGATGGTTGGTTACAAATGAACCTAAAGAGAATCATTGGGGAGGGCAGAGATTTATTTGTGGAGAAGTGGCAGGCACAAAGCTTGGATATATATTTTCAAAAGTGAACATTAAAGGAATGAAGGTGCTCATTGAGAGGCCAGTGACATCAAACCAATCTGGAATACACTGACTTCCCATGCACCATATTCTCAAGTCTTTTGGAATCTATTCAAGAAAACTGCTGATAGCTATTTTTAAACTGCAAGTAGCAAATATTTTCTCCTTGCAGGAAACCTTAGTCTGGAGAGTTCCATTCATTTCATCCTTGCCTGGCAGTGTCTATGCACTGAGTTTTCCCAGGTTGAGTTGTGAAAAAAAAAACATTGTAATAGTCAGGGAAGAGGTATAGGTCATAAAGAGTATGGGCAGGTAGCACATGGATTCTGTGTAAACAAAGCTGTGTGGACTCTGGAGGCACGGCAGATTCCTGTACAGGCATGTTTTGCTGATTGTATGGGCAGCTTGTTTCCAGTCACTCCTAGGATTGTGAAATCCATTTATAGGAGATTGCCTGTCAGTTATAATTAGCAAAGAACACAGGCCATTCACAAACACATTGAATACCAGAGCAAGAAAAGAACTTATTCAGTCTTCGTGTTTTATAGACTGGGAGAGAGGAAGAACTAGAGAAGAAAGACCTGCCCAAGGTCACCGTCAGTTAGTGAATGATAGGAACTGAACATAGCTTGCCTGACTTTCTGTAACCTACACATTTTTCTACATTTTCAGTAACTTTCTGTTTGATTTCTATTTTCAGACCATAGTTATATCCTTCTTTATGATTTCAATAATATGGGAAAAGAGTATAGATTTCTCAAATGTCTGATTTTTTTTCTAAACCACAACTTTCTGCTCCTTTTTATACCATACTATCTGTATAGGAACATCAAAGGAATGTCTTGTGTTACATTCTCAGTTCTCATTGTCCCTGGGGAGCATGTTTGCTTCTCAAGAACCTGGTTTTCACTCCACTTTAAATTCATAACTTATTTGACCCAGGGCAGCTAGTCCACCAGTTGGGTAGCAATCAAGGATTCTCTCTCAAAATTTGTTACCAAGGGACAGAAACCATGGCTGGATAGCAATGAGCACTTGAATTAAAAACTTATGTAGAGTAACAGCCATTATTATTGTTATTGTTGTTGTTGTTGTTGTTTGTTATGTGTAGCTGAAACAGTAAGACCTAGAGAGACTGCCTAAAAAAGGATGTGGGAACACACAATAAGGGTGCGGGGCAAAGAACAGAAGTTCAATGGATTAGACAAAGAGGAATGAAAGGAAGGGAGGGAGATGGGATTAGGAAAGACAGTAGAATGAATTGGACATAACTTTCCTATGTCCATATATGAATACGTGACCAGTGAAACTCCACATCATGTACAACCACAAGAATGGGAAGTAAAACTCCATGTATGTGTGATATATAAATACACTCTACTGTCATGTATATCTAAAAAGAACAAATTAAAAAAAAAAAAAAAGGAGGTGGAGAATAGGAAGATCAAACCTGAGGAATAAAGCTAGCAGGAGGCAAAGATCATGTGACTCAGAGTAGGCAAAGGAGAGCCCAGCTGTCGCTTAGAGGTTCTCCAATACCAATTCTGTGTTTTTGGGGCTTGGATGATCACCTCTGTACTTGAACCAGCTGTTTGTTAAAACCAGCTGAACCATAATTTAGAGCACATTTCCTCAATATGCTTTCAACCTAACAGTTGAAACTATGTCACTGGATATCTGTAGATTCTAATCTGACATGTCTGAAAAGAGACTGGATGGTATATTTTTAAAGACCTTTCTTCACAATTCAGCTAAAATCAAGAATCACCTTTAGTCCCTGAACCCCATTACCATGATGACACCTAACTGTTCTCAACTTCAACATGACTGCATATTTCATTTCCTATACAGAAGTCAGCTTGTCATTTAGTAAAAGAAACTTCTGACACCAGAGGTGGCGCCTCCCTGTGGAAGCTTTCTTTGATTTCTCCCTCCTTGCAGGTTTCCCCTTTGCTCTCAGAGACTCCACATCTGCCCTTTGGTGCACTGATCAGATACAAATTCAAGGGCTTCACCATAGATGAATCATGAGTTAGCAGAGGCCTAGGGCAGAGATTATCAGGGTCAGGAGGATTGCCAGGAGACTACAGTATGATTATAGATGCTGTGTATTTTGTTATTATATAAAGCCATTGAAATCGGGCAATTTATAAAGGAAAGAGATTTGTTTCTTATAGTTCTGGAGGCTTCGAAGTCTAAGGTCAAGGGGCTACATCTGGTGAGGCCATTTTGCTGGTGGGGACTCTCTGCAGGGTCCCAAGGTGGCAGAGGGCAGCACATGGCAAGACAGAGCAGCATAGCTGAGACAGCTACCTTTCATAGCAAAGCTATTGCCTTAATAACCCATTAATCCAAGAACAGATTAATCCACTTATGAGGGCAAAGCCCTCATAATCCAATCACTATCCAAAGGTCACACCTCCAAATACCATTAACATAGGACTTTGGGCATTCAGTTTCCAACACATGAATTATAGGAAAGAACATTCAAAACATAGTACCCAGAAGAAGCCTCTGGGACAACTTGGGGGATAGAGAAGCAGAGGATAATTGGTGAGATGAGAGCAGAGAGGGAGGAGTCACAACCTGTGACAGGACCAGCCTGGGAGGAGGAGGAAAACTAGCTTTGGAGATAGAGGAAAGACCTGGAGTAGAGAAGCTTGGTAGAGAAGAAAAGAGGAAGGAACAGTGCCTGACATGATGGATGCCTTTAGTTCTATTGGCCTGTGGCTTTCAAATGTGTTTGAATTATAAGTCAGAAAAAACTTTTACTTCACAACCCAGAAAATACACATCCACATGCTATCTGAAAACAAGTTTCACAGGGCAGTACTTAGTCTTACTGCATGTGGAGCACTGATATTCTATTCTATTCTATTCTATTCTATTCTATTCTATTCTATTCTATTCTATTCTATTCTATTCTCTCTGTGTGTTTTCCATCATTTCCTTTTGAAAAATTAAGTCCACGAAAAAATAAAAGAGAAAAATCAAAATCCATTTACTCTTCATTTAGATTCACCAACGGTCAACATTTTGCCACATTTTTGCATACCTTGTGAATACAATACACACATATATGAATATGAGCATATATGTGCATAATACATACACAAACAATTCCTGCTAGTCACAGTAGTTGTATTCCAGAAAGCCATAGCAAACATGAATTAAGAGAATATGGAACCTTGCAACTAAGGGAGAAGCAGGATTGGATTCCTGTGAACTTCTTGCTCCTGTTTTCTTTAATCTTGTTTTATGTTTTCTATTTAAAGACATCTTATTTAATATGTATTGTTGGCTCATTAACACTGGGTCCATGGCAAATAGCCCTACAATTTATACCGACACTAAACATATCCAACACACATGTTTTCTCCATGAGGCACATCAGCCTTCTTACATGTGGGGACCCTGGACAGCAATTCGGCATTGTGCTTGAGGTTATTTTAAACAACAAAATCACCAACTAAAACACAAAAATGTAAACAAACAAACAACACAGCATGGCAGTAAACAGACCATGAAAAGGACACTTACTTACAGTGTGGAACAAGACGGCAGAGTGTGGATCACCTTGTAATGTCAGCTGAGAATGTGCACACTGGGCAACTTGTTTCTCACTGCTCCATGCAAGTCTGTGAATGATCACCAAAGTACCATGAATCTTGATTTGAGAATTAAAATTTAAAAATAAAATTTAGCAAGTAAGCCAATCTGCATATAAAGAATCTGTGGACAATGTATATATATTTGAAAGTTGCAGACACATTATCTCTTCACCCCTGAATGTGTGTCTCTTAAGAATAAGGAACATTTTCCATGTTACACATTATCCCACCCTGGAAAAGTCACCTTCATCTCATAGTATCATCAAATGTGCAGTTTATATAAAATTTCCTCAAGAATTTTTCAAAAGAGTTATATTGGAGGGGGCTGGGATTGAACTGAGGTTCACTCACACATTGCATTTAGTTATGTCTCTTGGGTCTTCTTTAATTTATAATGTCTCCTCCCTTTTTGTAAAAACGACCTTGACACATTTGTAGAGTCCAAGCCAATTGTGTTTCAGAATGTCTCATATTCTAGATTAACCTGGTTGCTTTCTCATGATTCCATCATGTTGAAGCATTTTCGTGGGATTAGAGCACAGGTGAGTGGCCTGAAAGGAGAAGGCTCATGTCCCTCTGCTGGTCATGCCAAGCTTGATTCCCTGGTCAAAGTGCTGCTGGAGGTGATGTGGGGGCAGTGCTGTCAGAAGCCAGAGATAGGAGATTGGAGGAAGGAATGTCTTCCTCCCAGGAGGGACTGCTTTTGCCCTGGAGTCCTTTTCTTGCCAAAAGTGTGAAGAAACACAGTGTCAGTATCCTGGGGCCTAACTTTAATTTCTAGTGAAATTAGGATAAAGTTCCTTTAGGTTTGATATAATTTATCTTAAGCCTTGGCCTTGACATTGGAGCATTCTAAACGCTTAGGAAATTGTTGGAAATAATAACTAAAGGCAGAATAGCTAATGCCTGACATAGCCGTTTTCTTTGCCAGTGCCACTGGATGATTTAATATTTAATATGATTGTGGTCAAACCAAGTCTGAACGCAGCAAGCCCTGAGCATTTCTAGCACCACAGCCAGGTGGCCAGGAGCCCAAAGTGATATAACTGTGGTTTACTCACCAGCCGCAAGAGTAACCTTTAGGGCTAGTTGGACTGACAGACACGCTTAGCATTTCCTAACAATGATCTGTAATACATTTGGGAAGGCTGCTTGAATCACCCAATTAGATCATGTTTTCTAAGGGGCCTCCATGCAGGAATGCTGCCAATGGCTTTGGCAGAGCCCAGCAGAGCCCCCTCCACTTACCACGTCACCTTCCACTCTCAGGCTCTCTTTTGATTTTCACAGCAGTTCTGTGCTGTATCCTGGGCAAAAGTCCTCGTCCTATCTACAGATGGTTAAAGAGAGGCTCACTGAAGGTAAGTGACTTGGGCAGAGTCACAAAACCATCAAAAGTTTGCCATGTACCCCAGGCCTTGACTTTCCACTCAGGAGCCTTTTCTACTGTGGATTTGGGGGTTACACAGAAGCTGGGATGGGGGATGCCTCTGCAGCCATTGCCAGCTTGTGGTTTTGTGTTGGATCCCAGCAGTACTTGTCTGGTGAGAGAGGGTCTGTGGGTGCAGAATGAAACAGAAGTGCCCATTAAAACACTTTCCATGAAGTCAAAAGAGCCTCTCCACTTGTCCCCTGCAAGTGGACCCGTAGCTTAGGGGTTAAGACTTCAGGCTTAGCATTCAACTGACGTTGGAAACCCATCTCTGACTTTTATTGATGTGAGACCTTGAGCAGGTCATTTACCTTGCTTGCTGTAAGCCTTCCCATCTCTAAAATATAGAGCAAAATAGGAACTACCTCTAGAGTTTTTTCTTTTTTATTTAAGATCAACTTATTAAATGTAAAGTACCTAAATCAGTAATTGGCCCTTTATAATTACTAATATGCAATGTACTTAGTACCCCCTGTGATGGTGCTAAGACATTTTCACACACAGTGGCTGTTTGCAGATGTCATTGAGGACTACATGTATTTTGTGACAGTATCTCTAAGAGGCTAAAAACAAAACAAAACAAAAACCCTCCCAAGCACAGAAGCCCATGATCTGCACTTATTTGTATGGTGTGCCCCATGGGCTATTATTGCATTGTGCCCTCAGTAGGAGATTGAGGCATGTCCTGGGCAAACAGAGGTAAGAGACATGTTTCTTCCCCTTGGGGTACTTATAATCTATCTGGGGTGGCAGGTGACAATGAGGTATAAAAATCCATGCATAAAAGAGAATAGCCAGGTGTGGTAATATGAACACATGGACAGAATAGGGGATGGAGGGAGATGAGAACCAGGGTAGGAGAGCAAGGCCTGACAGAGAAGGTGGACTTGCACAGCAGTCCCGGGTTTGTATGAAGTCTTTCCTACCCTCTCCTTGCTGACCAGGTAAAAGAGAGTCAACTCCTAGTGACAGGGGTCAAATTGGTATGACTTCAGAGGCCACCCTCCCCAGGCCCTTATATTTGGGTGTTACCTTATGGTCAGCTATAGTTTTCTCATAGGTTCCAGAAACTTGTGTTAGGACAGCTCTGTCCTTCTATTTCTCTGTCTGCCCATCTATTTGATTTCAATTACCCATCTTTGTGTCCATCTATGCACACATCTGTTTATTTGTTTATCCATCTCTTCATTCATCTGTGTGTGTTTATCCATCCATTCTTCCATCAGTGCAATCGTCCATTTGCCATCTCTCTCTGCTTCCCTTGTCTTTTTTTCCATGTTTCTGTTTCTCACTTCATTCCATAAAATATTTATAGAGTAGAGCAGAGGAAACACACACACACACACACACATATCACACAGGTTTAGGAAGACATGTGAAGTCAACAAGTTGAGAATGGGAAGAGGGAAATAGAACTCAGACCACGTCCCAAAGGACGTAACTGTTTGAGCCACAAATTTGTGTCCTTTGTGTGTTTTTGCAGTTATCTTCTTTGAAGTAGAGACAATCTACCACTTGTTCAAGGCAATAAAAACTTTTCTTGTTCTCAGTTCAAAAACGACTTTATCTCATGAGACTTCCTTCAGCTTCAGGGGAGAGGCAGCAGTCTGGTAGTTTCATACAATGATTTCTCAATCATACTGCATTGAGTTCAAACCCTGCATCCATCACTCAACAATTGCATAAACTGGAGCAAATCACTGAGTCTTTCTGGGCCTCATTTTCCTTACCTGTTCCAGTGGGATACGTGAAGTACCTGGTCTCAAATTGCTCAAGTGAGGATTAACTGAAATTGTGTATACCCAGAATATTGCAAGGTGTGGGACACATAATTAGCAGTTGATATTTGCAGAACTTATTATTGAACTTAAATATGTTTTGAAAAAGACCTTTTTAATGTGATTAGGCATTTTAATTTGCTCACCTTCTGCATATAGAAACCACGGGGAGAGTCCAGAGTAAAGCAGTGGTGATGGGGACAGTGCCTGCCAACCCTGATGGGCAGGGAAGACGCTCTCATTGCCCACTCTCCTGTTGATTAGCAATCTGCTTTTTCATGCTTCCAAGCTCTAGTTGTGGGGGTGGGATGGGGTTGGTCAAGCTGCCTGACCCCTCAGCCCCAGCTGGAAAGTAGAGATTAAACAAGCTGCTGAGACTCACCTATCTTCCCCACTGTCATCCCTTTGTACTTAAAGATGATTAATTGCTTGGAGGGCAAGTATGCATCTTCCCCCTTGGCTGAGACTCTCTCTATCCCGAAGCCCCTTATAACTGACAATATTTCACTCTTAACCTTGCAGTCTGCCTGGGCCTGATTTGCATCCACAAAGTTTGTATGTCCCAAATACCAGTTGAACCATCTCTCCTTAGAGATACAGGGATATAAGACTGAGGACAAGCAGGAGGTGTTGTGGCTTATTCTATCTGAGAGCAAGAGTCCATGACTTGGTTGCAAGTGCACATATTTGTGTGTGAGGGAGAATAGGGGGAAAATCAAATCATTCTGCTTTGTTTTTACTTTTAAGTATCATACAAATGGTCTCTGGAATCCTCTGGCAGCTGGTGGACTTTGATTCCACAAGCAATGAATTATATCCTCCAGTTGTGAGTAGAATTACAAATATCTTCAAGATGTTCATTGCTTTGAGAAAGGGCAGCCAAGTCATGCTGGCTCTGTGGGATGCCTCTGTCTAAAGAGTGAAGCACCTCTCTCTCCAGAGGGGAAATGGAAAGTGGGGAGAAGACTGTGGGGGAGCAGGCACCCACAATTCCAAGACCAGAGAAGGGTATGATTTAGTGACACAGCCTGGGCCAAGCATAGGGTAGGCAGGAATGGGAAGGCAGAAGGAAGCAATATGGGCCCCTTTCTGGCTCTGAAGGTAAAATCCACTCAAATTAGTGTCTGGGGAGCAGCTGCTTGGTCAGGAGCACTAGGTAGAATTCAAACTGTTTTTTGAAACTCCCCCTTCTCAGAAGCAAATATTTACTGAGTATCCACAATGTAGGAATAGATAGGCAAAAATTTGTAGTCATTAGGGCAAGACCAACGCATATGCAGGCTTCCAAAAGATCAAATATTTATTTATATATTTATTTGTCAAAAATTTTCTAAGGATAAGATCCCTAAACATATGCTAATATTGAGCAATACTTTTAAGGTCTATGATTTGAAAAACTCATACAGTTGAGGCCTGTGTTCACCTGGATTCCTAGAGTAGTTTCCTACTTCTGTTGAGGACCCAGATGTTATTTTGAGGATGTTTATGGTATGACTATTTGGAGTTCACCTTCCCAATAATCTGTGAAAAACACAGGGCAAAGATTGGGTTTTGTTCATATGGCGTCGCAATGGCCTCTTCTCTCTTCAGCAATTTTTCTGACTTAGTTCAATAGTAGCACTTAATATAGTATTCCCAGTGAACAAAAGGAAGTTGACTTTTCTTCATCTCTGTTGATGGAGTCAAGCAGAGGCAAGGATAAAGCAGAGTTGATGATTCACTGAGCATTTGTGTTTGACCTTGACACCCAGAGTTGTTTTTTTAAAATTTGTTCTAATCATTTATACATGACAGTAGAATACACTTTGATACCTCATATATAGATGGAGTGTAATTTCTCATTCTTCTGGTTGTACATGATGTAGAATCCTACATGTGTACATAGGGTAATAATGTCTGATTCGTCCTACTATCTTTACTACCCCTGACACCCGGAGTTTTAATGGGCTGCATCCCCTTTCTGGAGCTGCATTGGAGCCCACTCCCCACCCCTCAAGCTGGATTTTACCTCTAATCTCTTAGCTCCTGCTTGGGAAGAGAGGAGAAGAAGCCATGAATTCTGCAGCTGCTGATGAGGTTGACTTAGCAAGCATTTATTGACTCAAACCTGGGCCCAACATTGTGCTGTTAGGCTAAGAGAGGTGGTTTTTTTTTTGATGATATTGTTTTATTTTTTTTCTTTTCTTTTTTTTTTTTTTGGTGAACAAATGGGATACATGTTCTCTCTCTGTTTGTACATAGAGTAAAGGCATACCATTTGTGTAATCATACGTTTACATAGGGTGATGTTGGTTGATTCATTCTGTTATTTTTTCCCCTTCCCCCAACCCCTCCCATCCCTCTTTTCCCTCTATACAGTCCTTCCTTCCCCCATTCTTGCCCCCCTCCCTAACCCTCACTCTAACCCTAAAACTAACCCCTCCCACGCCCCATTATGTATCATCATCCACTTATCAGCGAGATCATTCTTCCTTTGTTTTTTTGAGATTGGCTTATCTCACTTAGCATGATATTCTCCAATTTCGTCCAATTGCTTGCAAATGCCATAATTTTATCATTCTTTATGGCTGAGTAATATTCCATTGTATATATATGCCACAGTTTCTTTATCCATTCATCAACTGAAGGACATCTAGGTTGGTTCCACAATCTGGCTATGGTGAATTGAGCAGCAATGAACATTGATGTGGCTGTATCTCTGTAGTATGCTGATTTTAAGTCCTTTGGGTATAGGCCAAGGAGTGGGATAGCTGGGTCAAATGGTAGTTCCATTCCAAGTTTTCTAAGGAGTCTCCATACTGCCTTCCAGAGTGGTTGCACTAATTTGCAACCCCACCAGCAATGTATGAGTGTACCTTTTTCCCCACATCCTCTCCAACACCTGTTGTTGCTTGTGTTCTTGATAATCGCCATTCTGATTGGGGTGAGATGGAATCTTAGGGTGGTTTTGATTTGCATTTCTTTTATTACAAGAGATGTTGAACATTTTTCCATATGTTTGTTGATTGTTTGTAGATCTTCTTCTGTGAAGTGTCTGTTCACTTCCTTAGACCATTTGTCGATTGGGTTATTTGTAGTCTTGGTGTTGAGTTTTTTGAGTTCTTTATAGATTCTGGAGATTAGTGCTCTATCTGAAGTATGATTGGCAAAGATTTTCTCCCACTCTGTAGGCTCTTTCTTCACATTGCTGATAGTTTCCTTTGCTGAGAGAAAGCTTTTTAGTTTGAATCTATCCCAGTTGTTGATTCTTTTATTTCTTGTGCTATGGGAGTCCTGTTGAGAAAGTCTGGTCCTAAGCCGACATGTTGAAGATCTGGACCTACTTTTTCTTCTATAAGATGCAGGGTCTCTGGTCTGATTCCGAGGTCCTTAATCCATTTTGAGTTTAGTTTTGTGCACGGTGAGAGATACGGGTTTATTTTCATTTTGTTGCATATGGATTTCCAATTTTCCCAGCACCATTTATTGAAGAGGCTATCTTTTCTCCATTGCATATTTTTGGACCCTTTGTCTAGTATGAGGAAATTATATTTATTTGGGTTTGCGTCTGTGTCCTCTATTCTGTACCATTGATCTACCTGTCTATTTTGGTACCAATACCATGCCGTTTTTGTTACTATTGCTTTGTAGTACAGTTGAAGTTCAGGTATTGCAATACCCCCTGCTTCATTTTTCCTGTGAAGGATTGCTTTAGCAATTCTGGGTTTCTTATTCTTCCAGATGAATTTCATGATTGTTTGTTCTACTTCTGTAAGGTACATCGTTGGGATTTTAATTGGAATTGCATTGAATCTGTATAGCACTTTTGGTAGTATGGCCATTTTGACAATATTAATTCTGCCTATCCAGGAGCATGGGAGATCTTTCCATCTTCTAAGGTGTTATTTAATTTCTTTCTTTAGTGTTCTGTAGTTCTCATTGTAGAGGTCTTTCACCTCTTTTGTGAGATTGATTCCCAAGTATTTTATTTTTTTCGAGGCTATTGTGAATGGAGTAGTTTTCCTAACTTCGCTTTCTGAAGATTCATTCATCACTTATGTATAAAAATGCATTGGATTTATGAGCACTGATCTTGTATCCTGCTACTTTACTCAATTCACTTATGAGTTCTAAGAGTTTTCTGGTGGAATTTCCTGGTTCCTCTAAGTATATAATCATATCATCAGCAAATAGGGATAGTTTGAGTTCTTCTTTTCCAATTTGTATCCCTTTAATTTCTTTGGTCTGTCTAATTGCTCTGGCTAGAGTTTCAAGGACGATATTGAATAGGAGTGGTGAGAGAGGGCATCCCTGCCTTGTTCCAGATTTTAGGGGGAATGCTTTCAGTTTTTCACCATTAAGAATAATATTAGCCATGGGCTTAGCAGAGATGGCCTTTACAATGTTAAGAAACGTTCCCACTATCCCTATTTTTTCTAGTGTTTTGAGCATGAAGGGGTGCTATATTTTATCAAATGCTTTTTCTGCATCTATTGAAATAATCATGTGATTCTTGACTTCAAGTCTGTTGATATGGTGAATTACATTTATTGATTTCCTGATGTTGAACCAACCTTGCATCCCTGGGATGAAACCCACTTGATCATGATGCACTATCTTTTTAATACATTTTTGTATGCGATTTGCTAAAATTTTGTTCAGAATTTTTGCGTCGATGTTCATTAAGGATATTGGTCTGAAATTTTCTTTCCTCGATGTGTCTCTGTCTGGTTTAGGTATCAGGGTGATATTGGCTTCGTAGAATGAGTTTGGGAGGGTTCCCTCCTCTTCTATTTCATGGAATACTTTGAAAAGTATTGGAATGAGCTCTTCTTTAAAGGTTTTGTAGAACTCGGCTGAGAACCCATCTGGTCCTGGACTTTTCTTTGTTGGTAGGCTTTTGATGACTTCTTCTATTTCATTACTTGAAATTATTTAAATAATTGTGTATGTCCTCCTCGTTTAGTTTAGGCAATTCATAGGTCTCTAGAAACTTGTTGATATCTTCAAAATTTTCTATTTTGTTGGAATATAGATTTTCAAAATAGCTTCTAATTATGTTTTGTATTTCAATCGTGTCTGTTGTGATGTTTCCTTGTTCATTCCGAATTTTGGTAATTTGGGTTTTCTCTCGTCTTCTCTTTGGTAGTGTGGCCAAAGGTTTATCAATTTTGTTTATTTTTTCGAAGAACCAACTATTTATTTTGTCAATTTTTTGTATTGTTTCTTTTGTTGCAATTTCATTGATTTCAGCTCTGAGTTTAACTATTTCCTGTCTTCTACTACTTTTGGTATTGGTCTGTTCTTCTTTTTTTAGGGCTTTGAGCTGTAGTGTTAGGTCGTTTATTTTTTGAGTTTTACTTCTTTTATTAAATGCGCTCCATGAAATAAATCTTCCTCTAAGCACCGCTTTCATAGTGTCCCAGAGATTTTGATACGATGTTTCTTTGTTCTCGTTTACCTCTAAGAATTTTTTAATTTCCTTCTTAATATCTTCTGTTATCCATTCCTCATATAATAGCATATTGTTTAATCTCCAGGTGTTGGAATAATTTCTGTTTTTTACTCTTTCATTTATTTCTAGTTTCAATCCATTATGGTCTGATAAAATACAAGGAAGTGTCTCTATCTTCTTGTATTTGCTAACATTAGCTTTGTGGCATAATATATGGTCTATTTTAGAGAAGGATCCATGTGCTGCTGAGAAGAAAGTGTATTCACTCTTCGTTGGATGGTATATTCTATAAATGTCTGTTAAGTCTAAATTATTGATTGTGTTATTGAGATCTATGGTTTCTTTGTTCAGTTTTTGTTTGGAAGATCTGTCCAGTGGTGAGAGAGGCGTGTTAAAATCACCTAGTATTATTGTATTGTGGTCTATTTGGTTTGTGAGATTGAGAAGGATTTGTTTGACATACATGGGTGAGCCACTGTTTGGGGCATAGATATTTATGATTGTTATGTCTTGCTGATTTATGGTTCCCTTAAGCATTATGAAATGTCCTTCTTTATCCCTTCTGATTAACTTTGGCTTGAAGTCCACTTTATCTGAAATGAGGATGGATACCCCAGCTTTTTTGCTGGGTCCATGTGCATGGTAAGTTTTTTCCCATCCTTTCACCTTTAGTCTTTGGGTATCTCTTTCTAAGAGATGAGTCTCTTGCAGGCAACATATTGTTGGATCTTTCTTTTTTATCGAATCTGCCAGTCTATGTCTTTTGATTGATGAATTCAGGCCGTTAATATTCAGGGTTATTATTGAGATATGATTTGTATTCCCGGTCATTTGACTCATTTTATTCATTTATTTGCTTATTTTTGACACGACTTGGTTCCTCTTTATTTGAGAGTTCCTTTAGGATATCTCCTCCCTTTGCTGATTTGCTTCTTTGTTTTTCATATCTTCTTCATGGAATATTTTGCTGAGAATGTTCTGTAATGCTGGCTTTCTGTTTGTATATTCTTTTAGCTTTTGTTTATCATGGAAGGATTTTATTTCATCGTCAAATCTGAAGGTAAGTTTTGCTGGGTATAAGATTCTTGGTTGGCATCCATTTTCTTTTAGGGCTTGAAAAATGTTATTCCAGGCCCTTCTAGCTTTTAAGGTCTGGATTGAAAAATCTGCTGATATCCATATTGGTTTCCCCCTGAATGTAATTTGGTTCTTTTCTCTCACAGCGTTTAAGATTCTGTCTTTATTTTGTATGTTAGGTATTTTCATTATAATGTGCCTTGGTGTGGGTCTGTTGTAATTTTTGTGTATTTGGAGTCCTATAAGCCTCTTGAACTTGATTTTCCATTTTGTTCTTCAGATTTGGGAAATTTTCTGAAATTATCTCATTGAATAGGTTGTTCATTCCTTTGGTTTGTTTCTCTAAGCCTTCCTCAATCCCAATAATTCTCAAATTTGGCCTTTTCATGATATCCCATAGTTCTTGGAGATTCTGTTCATGATTTCTTACCTTCTTCTCTGTTTGTTCGACTTTGTTTTCGAGGTTAAATATTTTGTCTTCAATATCTGAGGTTCTGTCTTCCAGGTGTTCTATCCTATTGGTTGTGCTTTCTATGGAGTTCTTAATTTGGTTTATTGTTTCCTTCATTTCAAGGATTTCTGTTTGGTTTTTTTTCAATATCTCTAACTCTTTATTGAAATGGTCTTTTGCTTCCTGTATTTGCTCTTTTAACTGTCTATTGGTGCGTTCATTCAATGCCTGCATTTGCTCTTTCATCTCATCGTTTGCTTCTCTTATCATGTTGATTATGTACATTCTGAACTCCCTTTCTGACATTTCTTCTGCCATGCTGTCATTGGATTTTATTGATATAACATCCAGATTTGTTTGAGGCATTTTCTTCCCTTGTTTTCTCATGTCGTTCAGGTGTCAGTGGACTGCAGAGATGTTGCAGATTTCCTCTATTGACTTATAATGTCCCTGAAGATTGCTAGTGTATCCCCTCTTATCCTTCAGTAGCCTGAAGTCTTAGAGGAAGTTGATACTTCGGTGTTCCCCTAGGTAGCTGCCTCTCTAGGGGTGGTGGTCTTCAGGTGGGGTATATTCCCTGCTAGTGGGCAGAGGTGCCTCTACTTGTTGACCAATGGTCATCCAAAGGGGAACTAGACTGCGGGCTGAGGCAATGCCTGTTTGGGCCTGTGTCTCTGGTTTTACCGTCTTTGTGGGAAAACCTCACTCGGTGGGGAAGACCCACCCGTGGGGAGGTCTCGCTAGTCCGTTCCCCTCCTAGAGGTTCCCCTCAGTCCACAACTACTGCCTGGGCAGGGCAGCCTTCCCAGGCAACGTTTCCAGGGGCCTGGACTTACCTCCTGGGTTTGGGAGCCCTGCCCTTCGCAGACGAGTCTCCTTAGGTGGCCCCTCCTCAGAGAAGCTGCCCACAGTCCTGGAACCTTCGCTCCACCCCTCAGCTGGTCTCTGTGTAGCTCTCCTGGGCCTGGGAGCCTCACCCTTCGGAGACGAGTCTCCTTAGGTTGTCCCTTCTTAGAGAAGCTGCCCGCAGTCCTGGAACCTTCACTTCGCCCCTCAGCTTGTCTCTGTGTAGTTCATTCAAGAAAAGGTGCCTAGGTCCCTGGACCGGACGGTGCTATGCACCTAATCACCTGGCTATGCGACCCGCCCTCTGACCAGTCACTTGGAGCCTCGTACATATGCTCCAAGCCCCAGTGACCCGTCGCTCGTCTCTTCTTCCAGGCAGCCACCCGGTGCTCTGTGTGGGCGCTTGGAGACCAAGCCACTCACTGTGTACCTCCACCTCCTCTGGACAGCCCCCTCCCCGTTGCTCAGGCGGTTGCTGGATCCAAACAACTCGCCGCCCCACTCTTTCTCTGGCAGCCGCTGGAGCCCTGGCAGATCGCTCCAAAACCAAGCGGTGTGTCGCGCAACCTCCTTTGCAAAGTTCCCCGCTTTCCGAGTTCACTGCTCCAGCGGGGGGAGGTGTGTCTTGCTGCCTGGGCAGGGCAGCCTTCTCAGGCAACGTTCCCAGGGGCCCGGACCTCCCTCCTGGGCTTGGGAGCCTCACCCTTCGCAGACGAGTCGACTTAGGTTAGAGAAGCTGCCCGCAGTCCTGGAAACTTCAATCCGCCATTTTTTCGCTCCGCTTCGCTGTCCGTGTTTACCGCTCCGGCGGGGGAGGGGCGTCTCGCCGAGTCACTCTACTTCACAAAGTTCCCTGCGTTCCGGGGCTACTGCCCCATCCGGGACGCCTCCCCTATGGGAGAAACTCACCTGGCAGCTTTGAGTTGGTCCCAAGTCACTATCTCCTCTTTTGAATCTTGAGTCCTGGAGCAACATGAAATGCAGCCGCCCTCTAGTCCGCCATCTTGAACGTCCCCCGAGATGTGGTTTTTAATAACAGTAGTTCTCAACTCTTGTGTAGTGAACTCTTAAGCTGGGCCTGGCACCTTCACCTGAGCCTCAGGGCAATATTTTGAAGCATGTTCAAGCAGTGTTGAGAAAATTTCATCTTCCTGGTACAGTTGAGTGTATTGTGAAAAAGGGTTATAGCAAGATGTTTGGTTGGGGAAGACAGCCAAAGGGAAAGGTGACTGGTAAGGTATTCAGGTCTTATATGTTTCAATATTCTCCTCTTGATGAGGAAGGGACCTGACTTTTACTGGCAAAACAAAATAAAACAAAAATGTAGTTATCTGTGCAAATTAACATTCTACCCTACCAGAGAACAGTGTGAAGACTGTTCAATTTTATTCTTAGCTATGCTAATTATTTTTATATCTCTCCAGTATTGGGCATTCATTCTCACATTATAGCAGTGTTTCTTTTTACTTAAAAAAAATTTTAACATGTAATAATTGCACGTATTAATGGGGAATAGTGTACTATTTCAATACATATATACAGTATGTACACAACAGTGTTTGTTTCTTAAGTGGGTATCTATAAAGCTGACTTTCAAAATACTTTTATTTTTGATGATAGATGGTTCCAAGACTTTATTCCCCTGTATAGAATTATACGTCCATTCCAATGGCAGATAACCTCTCACAGAGGGGACTTCCCTCCCCTTACATGTTGAGGCTGGCCATGTGACAGGACAAGTAAAGTCCTTAAAAGTGCCTTTGTACCTGGGATTGACCTTGCTTTCTTACCTGTAAATTAGCTTCCAGCTTTGCCCTGAAGAATAAAGATGATGTGTATAAAGCATCTAACAAGAAGAGCACCTCAGAGTCAAATCAGTGGGGCATGCTAAGGAAAAAGTCACTGAGTACCTGTAAGAAATAGTAAGAAGAGATTTGTCTGACCATTTTATAAAAATGTATCTATTTAATAACTAAACAATTTCTAAAAACAAAATCTTGTCACTTATTTAATGTGTGAAATTTCATAATTTGCTCTATGAAAGAAAAATAGGGACGTATGTGTGAACATACACATATATATACTTAAGTGGTCTGGGCCATTCTCCCTGAAAATCTACCCAATGGTTATAGATTCAGTGAGCACATATGGGAAATTAAAATAAGGTCTTTCTTCATTTGGTCTCAGTTTTTATGAACCTTACACAAAGTATTTTGGTACTTTGGTGTTTCAATTTGTTTTTGTTTTTGTTTTAATGTAATCCATCTACTCCATTTCATGCTCAACTGAAGCAATGGATCTGTTGTAAACATGGAGGAAATCTTGACTTTATGGACAGACCAAGAGACACAGTCTTCAACGTGTTGCTGTCCTAAGTAATTTTTAAAAGTATTTTTAATCATTTGCAATTGTTTATTATTAGATACATATAACATAAAACTAAATAAGCAACTTAAAAGATAAGTCTTAATTTATTCCATCAAAGAAGTGTCCAGAATTAAAAGTGGTCCAGGACTGGTAACTCTGTTGCCATCAGAGACCCAGTCTGAACCTTTCTATTCTACTATTATTGGTCCATGTTTTCCAATTCAAGATTACCTCATGACCCAGGATGACTACAGAAAAATGTGATCTTATAGTTCACATTCTAGGCAAGAAGGAGCAAGGAAGGAAGGAGCAATGTGATCCACTTAAAATGCTTTCCCAACAGCTCCACCAATGACTAGTTTTTATGTCACTGGCCACAGCTAACTTCAGGGGAGATTGGGGAGTATGATCCTTTAGCTGGTATATTGTTATCCAGAATAGAATTGGAGTTCTATTAGTTTGGAAGAAGGGAGTAATGAATGTTGGGGATACCAGTCTCTGCATGATTTTTTGCTTTATGAGCTGACTTTAAAACCCAATCTTTACCTGAGCAAGATGGCCTATGTAACTTAGGGGCGTTTATGTCTTCCTGGGCTGTATCTGACTTCTTGGTCTCTGGAAGGCAGAGGTAGGTGCCGACTTGGGTTAACCCAGAGTACACTAGAAGTATGAGCTTGCACTGCAATTTGGATGAAGATAAGCTGGCCCCTTGCTTTATAGTGGAAGAAACAAGTATGGCAGTTGGAGTTTCCAGAGTAAGAAGAGTTAGAAATAAAGTGGGACAGGGTGGGGGAAGGGAGAGGTTTATTAGGAGCAGGGGTGGGTAGGGTTTTGGCATTGTGGATAACCAGTGGTGACTTCTGGGAGCCTTCTGTCAATGGTGTGCCAGAAAATATTTTAGGCATGTACAGGAGCCCTCTTAGGAAGTAGGTATTTTGCCCATAGGGAAGAGCTTCTCTACCCATGTGCAAAATGTGTCCTTGTTATATGAACTACTGGAATTAGCTTTCTTTTATCCAACTTACCACTGTAGTCTGCCTTTGGTCTGATCTTTACTTAGACTTATCCTGAGAAAACATAGCCTGAGCAGATAAGTAGACATGTATGGAAAGACCTGTGACTATGAACAGTTTTTGGTGGTGCTGGGGACTGAGCCCAGTGCATACTAGGCAAGTGCTCTAACACTGACATATGCCCCCACCCAGAGATAGATGTATAAAGGTGTTCAACAGAACATTGTCCAGAAAGTAAAATATTGAACCCAACCTAAATGTTCCTCAACAGCATATCAGTTAAATTCTAAAGCAGCCACCTAAAGAATACTATGGTTCTGGGTGTGGTAGTGCACACCTATCATTCTAGTAGCTCAGGAGGCTGAGGCAGGAGGATCATGAGTTCAAAACCAGGATAAGCAACTAAGCAAGGCCCTAAGCAACTCAGTGAGACCCTGTTTCTAAATAAAATACAAAAAAAAAGGACTGGGGATGTGGTTCAGTGTTTAAGTACCCTGGTTTCAATCCCTGGAACCAAAAGAAAAAAAAAAAAAGAATAGGGCCATTAAAGAAGAAGACAATAATAATATACTCCCTGGCATGAGATGATGAGCTCCATAATATACTGCAGAGTGATAAAAGGGTCACAAATCACCCATTTTATAATAGCACCTTATTTATATAAAATGTTAAAAATATTTATGCATATTTATGTATAGAGCAATATCACAAAGGATGTGTTCTAAAATGTTTGAAATGCTGCCTTTTTTACAATATTTTATTCTTCCTTATATTTTCCTATATTGCTTGATCATGCCAATAGCATGCTATCTTTACAATTAGAAGAAATTAGCAATTTTTATTTAGGGAAAAATACACATAAGTAAACAAATGAAAGGAAACCCTCAAATGATCACATTTTTAGTTTGGGTTTATAGATTTGTTTCCTCAGATTTTCTCTAATGTGATTATGATATTTATAATAGGAAAAATGAATACAACTAATTTTAAGAGGACAATACTGACTGCTTTCTAGGAGAAGATTATAGATGCATTGGTATCCTAAATCTTCTTTCTACCTAGCAACTCAACAAACTGTGTATCTGATCAAGTGTGGTGGGCAGGGGATGGGAAATGACTATAAAAGAATGTTCATTTGCAGGAAAGAAAGCACAAATCAAGGAGTGGAGAGAAGCCTCATAGGTCTTCCGACACACTTCCTATCAGTGCAGGGGTACCTCCCTTGTGTTTCCCATCAGAGGGAATTCAGCCTTTTATTGAACAGTTTCAGCAACCAGCAAGCTCCAAACCAAGGAAGTCTGCTACATTTGTTGTCAAATAGCTCTATTTATTAGAAAGACCCTGGCTGTACTGATCTCTAGTCTGTCTCCTTGAAATTTATACTCATTGTCCCTCGTTCTATTATATGAGGTAACAAGAGGCAGGTCTCTTCTGCCACTGTTGAGGGCCCAGTCAGAGGATCTGCTTGCCCCTTGAAAGCCAGGTTTACCAGAGGTGCCTCTCCAAACATATTTAGAACTGCATTTGTGCCTTTAAAAAGCAAGGTGGGCACTTCAGCTCAGACCTGGGTCAGCCAGTTAAGAACCTAATAGCAATTTTGCTTCTCTAGTCCTGGTCCTGCCTCTTGGTTCCTGCTACGTAGGTCCTCTGGGTGCTGCGGTCTCCCAATTTGACACTGTAGCATCCTGCCAACTCTGAGCAGAGATAGTTTCCAATATATCTTTCTGCTTAAGTTAGTTGAAGTTGGCTCCTATTGTTTGCAATCACAGGGCCTTGGCTGGTTCAGGTGGCATGATCTCTTTATAACAAAGGATATCACATTGATGGCTTGCATTAAGATTTTCATCATTCAAACCTGTCCTTACCCACTCTACCTCAGTTTCTTTATACTAAAGCTGTTACTAAGACAGATCTCAAGAGCTTGTGCAAGTGAAGGTGATCTTTTAACTTTAATGTGTATTCATTAAACTTAAATTTGTAGGTCTGGTCAATTTCTGTTGAAGTTTTTTTTTTTTTTTTTTTTTTTTTTTTGGTACCAGGGATTGAACCCGGGGGTGCTTAGCCACTGAGCTATACCTCAAGCCCCTTTTAGCATCTTACTAAGTTTAGGGCCTTGCTGAGTTGCTTAGGGCCTTGCTAAATTGCTGAGGCTGGCTTTGAACTGTGATCCTCCTTCCTCAGTCTCCCAAAGTGTGGGATTAGAGGTGAGAGTCATTGAGCCCTTGTACAGAAATATTTTTAAATACTTTTAAAAATAAGTCTTCATGGTTATTAAAGCACTTGGTACTGTAGATGACCTTTGGGGTCTTACTAACCTGGGTCAAATCCTGACTCTGAACTGTACAACCACAGGTATGTTGCATAAATTCCCTGAAAGTCAATTTTCTCATTCATTAAATGGGGATGATAATTATACCTATTTAATAGACTTGTCATGAGGATTGTATTAGGTATGTAAACTGTTCAGTGCAGTAGCTGATCTGTAGTAAACACTGAGTAAACATTAAATATTAGCTTTTTTCCCTTTTACTGAGGCTAGTGAAGCACGAATGGAAAAGAGCAGGAGTAGATAATGGCAGCCGGAGAGCGGGGAGGAAGTCAAATCAGAGTTGTATGAACCCTGAGCTCTGAATACTATGACCATAGAGAAGAGCCCCATCACTGAGAAAGTGCACATGAGCACCAGGCAAGGAATAAAACCGCTGGAAGCACTTGTGGAAAAACAACCCAACACAGCAGGGAACCCAACACAGACTAAGCAGCTGGGAATCCTGCAAACTGGAGACTGAGAGAAGAGAAGAAAACACATTTATGGTCCTGTAAGGAAATGCAAATAAGACCACAAATCCCCATATCAGAGTGAGCAGTCTTTTCCTGCATCCATGCTTCTTCCCAGCCCTTCGGTTTGTCTTTTGCAGGTTGTATCTTTCTTATTCCTCTTCATCTTTACTCAGGTTTTGTCTGGAAGTGGGATGGTGCATACTTAGAAAAATCTTCATCTTCAGCATGCCACTCTGTGCTTTTGGGAATACTATGGTTTGAATGACTGTCCCCTTCAAAACAGGTGTTGAAACTTAATGGCCAATGTGATGTTATTAACTGGTGGGGCCTTTAAGAGGTGATTATGGCCCAAAGGCTCCTCCCTCAGAATGGGATTGGACCCTAAGAAGAAGGCTGTAGGATGGTGGGTTTGCTGGTGTTCTTTTGCCCAAACACAGCAAGAAGCCTCCCCGGTTGCAGGTACCTTGATCTTGAACTCCTAGACTCCAGAACTGTGAGGAAATGCACTTCTACACTCTTTAAGTTACCCAGTCTCGAGTACTTTGTCATAGTAGGACAAATGGACTAGGACACAGGGAATGTATAAATTGTGGCAACTTTATAGAGTTGTGTCCAGGTGCAACCCTGAAACAGAGGCTTTCAGAGGTAACTCTTTGCTTCAGGTGGAGAAGGCTAACAGCTGGCCCCGTGAATCTAGTTACCTTTTACCTAGAATATCACACTCCATTCTTCACTTTCCTCATTTCTCAGCCTTCCCCACTTCCAGTCTTATTTTTCTGAGAAAGAATCAAAATTTTATCATGTACTCTGTTCAAACACATCCAATAGCTCCCTCTTGGTCCTCAAAATTAAAGACCAGTTTCTTGACTCAGCCTTTAAGAAACTTCCGTAATTTTACCCCAGCCCATTTTTCTAATCTGTCAACTTATTTTCTGCTGTTCCCAATCCAGGCTGATTGCTGCATCACTATTTCCACCCCCACATTTATTGTTTTTGCATTGGTTCCTTTCAATATGCTGTTCCTTCCATCCTTCCATTCCCCCAGATCCCAATTTTCCCATCCTTCATGGACTACTTCACATTGCTTTCTAGAACCTTCCTGGATCTACACACCTTCCTTTCCTAGCTGAATAGGACTATTCAATTTTATTTAAGAAATTATTAAGCTTGGTAGATGTGAAGGAGACAAAAAAGAAGAATGCATGGTTCCTATTCTCTGATAGCACCCACTCAGGCAGGAAGACAGGCACAAACAACAAACCCCAAACCATGAAGACAACTGAGCCACCAGCAAGGAGAACAAGGTCCCGTGGGGCCACCAAGAAGGCACCAGCATCTCTGGCTTCTAATTTGTCTCTGGTTCTACTCTTGCCCACTGCCCCACCTCACAGTCCTTTCCCCCACAGCATCAGAATGCTGAACTGACTGGCAGGGAGAGTCTTCCCTACTTGACCCCAGAGCCTAGCCACTGAGGAAAATCTACACTCGCCATTCTGACTTACAAAGGCATCCCCACCAATCAGACCTCCTCAGCCTCATTCTCAGCCTGTTCTTACTCTGTTACACCACGCTTACCTTTCTGCTCCCTGATTAAGTCAAATGTTTCCCTTCTTTTTTTTTTTTTTAATTTCCTTTTAGTTATATACAGCACATAATCATAAAAGCATGGAACACAACCCGCTCCAATTCAAATGTTTCCCTTCTGAAGACCATGAACCCTTTCCCTCTTTTACCTCTGATGCTCTTGCTTGTCATTTAGGCATCAGTCTAACTACCACCTGCTTGGCAAGCACATCCCTGACCCATCCGGTCTAAGTCAGCTATCCAGCCACTCTCAGGAATGTTATCATTGGCGTTTTTCCTACTTGGCTGTTGATCATCCCTTTCAGATCCATCAGGGCAGAGGCCTCACTGTATTGTTCACAGCTGCAGCCTCAGTCCTCCAAGGGAACAAGGCAAAGCTCAGAGGAGGCACTTGGTAAATGTTTGATGAATGCTGGGGAGATTTTATGGCAGCATGGAGAGTGGAAGTTCATCAGTGCTGGGCAGGGTATCTTGGGCACAGGGAACACACAAATGAAAAGGAATAAAAAGGAGAATGAGTGGACAGCACCTGCACTTCCAGCTGTGGTACTTGGCTCACTTGGCTGGAATGGGCTGTTCCCCAAAGAATAAGCTTCTCAGGGCAGGGGCCTTGTCTATTTTGTTCACCACAGTATTTTCAGTGTCCAGGCCCATTATGGGTTTTCAGTAGTTATTTAATGAATGAATGAAGAGTCTAGAAGGACAAGTAAGAGGATGCAAGCTTCGAAAGACAGTGTGAAGCTTTATTGTTGAGGACCTTGCCATGTTGAGAAAAGGAGTTTGCACTTTGTTCTGTAAAAAGATGGGGAATCACTGAAGGTTTTCCTTCTGTTTATTTTTTAAAACCTTAATTATGTATTTCGGTTTTACCTTTCAATTTGAAATAGACTCCCAAAAGGTTGTAAATAATGGTATAGTGAAGTGCCCTGTACCTTTCACCTAAACGCTTTCAATGTTTGTGCCTTATACAACCATTGCACAAAATAAATCAACATTGGTAATTCATGGAACTTCAATCTCACCAGTTCATGTAAACTAATCTCTTTCTTCCTCTATGGCTGCATGCAATTTTATCACGTGTAACCTTGAGTCACCACCATCACAATCAAGACCCTCAACTATCACAAGATTCCCTTATGTTAGCCCTTTGTAGGCACATCCACCTTCCCCATCCCTAATGCTTGGCAACTGGTATTCTGTCCTCCATCTAACTCCATCTAACTAGTATTCTGTCCTCCATCTAGGTTATTTCATGATAGCTACATAAAAGAAATCATGCAATATGTATCCTTTTGAGATCAACTCCCTCCACCCCCAGTGCACAGTTTCCTTGAGGTCAAGTTGTGGTGTCCATCAGGAATCTGTTCCTTTCTGAGGCAGAGTAGCATTCCATGGCGTGGATATACTACAGTTTGTTTAGCCACTCACCATTTAAAGGTGTTGTGGATAGTTTCCAGAAGATTTTAAGTCATTGGAATAGCATGCTGAATTTTATTCTCACCAGAGAAGAATTCTAGTGACTGGGGGAGGGGGAATTGGACTAAAGTTGGAGAAAGGTTAAAGAAGAGAGGCAACAGGTCTCCTCAACAGCAAGAGAGATGAGGACTGGAACTGAGGAGGTGCCCATGAGTGTTGGGGTTTCCGGGACCCCCAGCCTTTGGACATGGTCAAGATGGCGCCTGACGCTGAGCCAAAAGTGGCCAGCTATACAGTAAACAACCAGCGAATTCCAATGATTGGCTAGTTAACGATGTGATTAGAGCATGCCCCCCTCGTGTACCTATCCTAGGCTTGCAGCTGTCCGCGTTTACCTCGTGTACTCTCCCCTGATTGGTTGAAGTGTATATAAGCCTGGTGGGTGAGAGAGTATGGGGGCGGAAGAAGAGGGAGAAGCGGAAGAAGCGGCGGAGGTGGAGGCTGAAGCTGAGCCGGAAGCTGGGAGTGCGCGGAAGCTGGAAGAAGCTGGGAGAAGGGAAGCTGGGAGTGCGCGGAAGCTAGGAGTAAGAGAAGTGTAGGAGAGGGACTGTGCACAATAAACTTCCAAAGCTTCAGACATTTGTCGTGTCTCTCTCTGCGGGCAGAGGGAACGCGATACATGAGGATGGAGAAGAGGTAATGATTTGAAAGAGATTTTGAAGTAGAATTGACAGAAATGTGTTGGCAATGGATTAGATATTGGAACTAAGAATTCAGAAGTCTCTTCAACTGTCCTAGTTTGGGGATCTGCAAGATTGTGATACTATAAACTATAGTATGGCTAGGGGAGGGGGAATGAGTCCAATTTTGGATACTTAGAGTTCGATATGCCTTGCAAAAGATTTGAGTTCAAGAGTCCTGTGGCTCAAGAGGGCATTCTGAAATAATAAACCTTCCAGAATACAAGTTTTATTTGAATGTATGGGATGAATGAGATTGTCCAAGAAGTGACAGAAAGCTGAGCAGAGGGCTCAGGACATAACATTGAGAACACCAATGTTTAAAGCTATCAAGACACCAAGCAGGTAAAGTCATTATGCTGGAATTTAGGTGACCTTTGCACAGTCTCAGTACATTAAAGCATGAAGGAGCAGATGCGTTAACAAAAGAGATGAAGTAGTGGAGATAAGAAGTATAAGGTGCATTATAATCAGTTTGGCAACGAAGGTAGAGATTGTTGGGTGGGACGAAGTCTTTAGGTATTCCTCACGACACTGGGTTCTTCTGTGACCATAGACACACACACACTAATCCATCCAGTTTATCTTTTCTGTGTTTCCACACATGATAATGAGATTGGTCCAAATTAACTCTTGCCCAACACCTACTCACCATCCTGGAAGTATTCAAGGACTGTTGCTTCAGAACTGTGAGAAATGACAGTCTGTGAACTGAGGACATACTACTGAATGAAGAGAGAAAAGGTGGGGAGCAGAGAGGCTGGAGTGGGTGATGGAGCAAGGCCCCAAGGAAGGAAAGTACGTGGAGAGGTCAGTCTCAGAGGAAGAATCAGAAGGTAATTGGGTCAAGATGGGGAGAGGGGATGGCAGTTGGGATGTACAGAGGATTAGAGCTAAGGTCACACTTTTCTCAGTGATGTAGGAGGGCACTGCAGTTGAAATCAAGAAAGCTAAGGGCTTTTGATAGCTCGATAGCAGAAAGACTCAGCAATCCTATTTATTTATAGTATTTGTTACCACCTGCCATATTATAATAATATCAGCTTGCCTTTTGACTATCTTTTTCTCAGTAGGATATAAACTCTATGTAGACAACTTTTCTTGTTCATGCTGTATCCCCAGCACTTATAACAATGCCTGGCACATAGTAGGGCTCAGTGAGTGTTTTTTATATTTTTAAATGCATTTTTTAATAATTTAAGCTTTTTTCATTGTGTTATTATTTATTTGTTTATTTTTGTTTATTTTATTTATTTGTTTGTTTATTTATTTTTGTGGTGCTGAAGATTGAATCCAGGGTTTCCCACTTGGTAGGCAAATGCTAGGCCACTGAGCTGCATCCCAGTCTCTCAGTGAGTATTTACTGAGTGGAGGGGAAGAACGAATGAGGAAAAAATCAACTTTCCAGGGGCCTGGTTGAGCCAGCTGTGGTTGTGAGTAATCCCTTCCTCCCCTGATCTGGCCCTCTCACCTGTACTTGTCTCTTGCTGCCTTGTGCCTAAGTATTTTGAAGTAGGACCTTGTCTCCTGCCCTGCACTGAACACTCTTTGGGGTCAAGTCTGCAACTGATCCATCCTGGTGGATAAATAACACAGTATGCACTTAAGAATTATGAACTGAAGTAATGACTATGTAAATAGAAAGCTAAGTGGTTATGGAGTTACAGTGATCCATTTTGTGTTGCATTAAAATCCAGCTTCTAATGACTTCCACACATTAGTTGAAATTTCACAGTTTGGAATAATCAAGGCCATTTCTCCCACTCTTAGGCAAACTTTCAAGTATTTGAATGGGGCAGTGTCTCCCCACACTTTGTCCTAGGTAAAGGCCTGTGAGTCTTGTGACTGTCCTTCAAATGATTGGTTCCCTGATGTTTCTCTGGGATAGGGAACCCTGGCCCCAGGGTTGTTTGGACACCAGCAGACTATACTTCAATGGGTAACCCCAGCATCCTGGTCTAGAAACATATGTGGGTATAGCCTGAAGCCCTGTTTTTATTATCCCTTCCTAAAGTTTTAATGTCAACCTTTCTGTGAGGTCCACTGAATTCTAAAATTGGGATCTGATCTGTCATGGAGCTGACTTATATTCTAACCATGAGTACATCTTTGCCCAACATGACTGGTGACCCTGAGTGTGTTAAACCAGCTGCACTCTGGAGATGTGCTTTAATCTTTTTTTGGAAGATGAACTGGCAAGTTCCTCTGGTATTCCCCCTCTGTGTTTTAACAGATGAAGATAATAAATAAGGGTCACCCAACCCCTGGGGTAGAGGGAAGAAAGAAAGTCTTTTCAACACCACTATATAGAAAGGATTTTTGGATGAATTTTTTTTTTGCTAAAATTCTTTATTGCCTTCACCCCTTAGGCCCAGGCTACTTGGGGAGTTCATTAGCTCAGATTTCAGATTTTGTCAAGAGGGGAAGAAAGTGGTCTCCCCGGAGCAAGGCTATGACCCTATAGCTAACTCAGCAGGGTTCATTTTCTAATTTATTGAGATAAAATTAACATGCAATAAAATGCATAGATCTTAAGGGTTAAGTTCGCAGGGTTCTGTCTGTTGTGAACACTTATGTAACCCTTTCCCCAAACAAAATAGAAAAAGAGAACATTTCCATTATCTTCTGAAGTTCCCTTGTGCCATTTCCAATCTATTCTATCACCCTCCTACCTACTTTGACTTTTATCAAGTAGATTCATATTTTCTGTTTTGGGGCTTCATGTACGTGGAACCCTACAGTGTGTGCTTTTGGGGCCCTATCTTTTGCACAACATAATGTGTTTTAGATTCTACCATATTGTTGTATGTATCAGTGATTTTTTCATTTTAAATGCTAAGTATATTGGAATACTACTTCAATAACATACCATAATTTATATTTTCATCCTCTTATCAATGAATGTTTAGGTTGTTTAAAGCTTTTGGCTCTTATGAACCAAGGCTGCAGTGAATAATTTTTTATTAGTTCTTTTTAGTTATACATGACAGTAGAATTCATTCTGATATAATTTTACAAGCATGGAACATCTTATTCTAATTAAGACCCATTTTGTGGATGTACACGATGGTGGGATTTACTGCAGTGTATCCACACATGCACATAGGAAAATTATGTAAGATTCATTCCACTATCTTTCCTTTTCTGTTCCCCTTTCCTTTGTTCCCTTGTCTAATCTTCCTGAATTTTTATCCCCCACCTTTTTGTGGGTTAGTTATTACATATCAGTGAAAACATTCAACCTTTGGCATTTTGAGATTGGCTTATTTCACTTAGCATGATAGTCTCC
This sequence comes from Sciurus carolinensis, assembly GCF_902686445.1. NCBI lineage: Eukaryota > Metazoa > Chordata > Mammalia > Rodentia > Sciuridae > Sciurus > Sciurus carolinensis. The sequence goes on from NC_062223.1 coordinate 110,382,204, forward strand.
AGATCCATTCATTTACTGGCAAATATCATAAAGTCATTCTTCTTAGTGGCTGAAATATTTCATTGTGTATATATACCACATTTTCTCTATCCATTCATCTGTTGAAGGGCACATAGGTTGGCTCCATAGCTTAGCTATTGTGATTTGAACTTCTATAGACATTGCTGTGGCTGAATCACTATAGTATGCTGATTTTTAACTCCTTTGGGTATAAACCGAGGAGTGGGGTAACTGGGTCAAGTGGCGGTTCCATTCCATGTATTCTGAGGAATTTTCATACTGCTTTCCAGAGTGATTGCACCAATTTGTAGTCACACCAGAAATGTATGAGTAAACCTTTTCCCCCACATCCCCACCAACATTTATTATTACTTATATTCTTGCTGATTGCCATTCTGGCTGGAGTAAGAGGGAATCTCAGTGTAGTTTTATTTGCATTTCTCTAATTGCTAGAGATGTTGAACATTTTTTCACATATCTGTCAACCATTCCTATTTCTTATTTCAAGAAATGTCTGTTCATGTTCTTTGTCTATTTCTTTTTTTTTTTATTGTAAACAAATGGGATACATGTTGTTTCTCTGTTTGTACATGGCGTAAAGGCATACCATTTGTGTAATTGTCTATTTCTTGATTGGGTTATTTGATTTTTTGATATTTTTTGAGTTCTTTGTATATCCTGGATATTAATGCCCTATCTGAGCTGCAAGCATCAATGATTTTATCCCATTCTGTAGGGTCTCTCTTCATGCTCTTGATTTCTTTGCTATGAAGAAGTGTTTTAGTTTGATGCCAATCCATTTATTGATTCTTGATTTTACTTCTTGCACTTTAGAAGTCTTGTTAAGGAAGTTAGTTCCTGAAATGATATGTTGGAGTTGTTGGGCCTACATTTTCTTCTAGTATGTGCTTTAGTGAATCTTTATGTACAAACATTTGTATGGACATACATTCATTTCTGCTAAGTAGGTATGTAGAGAAAATACATGTTTAAACTTATAAGATATTATCAAAACCTTTTCCAAAGTTAACGCAGCATTTTATACCTTGACCAAGCAATGTATGAGTGCTCCAGTTGTTCCATATCCCTTAGAGATTTTTAGAGGTGTCAGTATTTCAAATTTAACCATTCTAGTAGGAATGTAATGTGATCTCACTGTAGCTTTCATATGCATTTCCTTTTCTTTTTTCTGTTATTATTTGTCCTATTTAGTTATAAATGACAGCAGAATACATTTTGATTCATTTTACACAAGTGGAGTACAACTTCTCATTTCTCTGCTTGTACACGATATAGAGTCACACCATTTGCATAACAATACATGTACATAGGGTAATAATGTCTGTCTCAGTCCACTATCTTTCATTCCCCACCCCTGCCCTTCCCCTCTTTTAACTCTACACAATCCAAAGACCCTCCATTCTTCCCTTACTCCCCCACCCACCCATGCCAGTTATGTATCAGCATCCACTTATGAGAGGAAACATTTGGCCTCTGGTTTTTTGGGATTAGCTTATTTGACTTCGCATGCTATTCTACACCTCCGTCCATTTACCTGCAAATACCATAACTATTCTTCTTTATGACTGAATAATATTCCACTGTGTATATATACCACAGTTTCTTTATCCATTCATCTATTGAAGGGCATTTAGGTTAGTTCCACAATCTAGCTATTGTGAATTGAGCAGCTATGAACATTGATGTGCCTGCATCTCTGTAGTATGCTGATTTTAAGTCCTTTGGGTATAGGCCAAGGAGTGGGGTAACTGGGTCAAATGGTGGTTTCATTCCAAGTTTTCTAAGGAATCTCTATACTGTTTTCGAGAGTGGCTGCACCAATTTGCACCACTAGTAATGTATGAGTGTACCCTTTTCCCCACATTGTTACACCTATTGTTTCTTGTATTCTTGATAATAGCCATTCTAATTGGAGGGAGATGAAATTGTAAGGTAGTTTTGATTTGCATTTCTGTAATCTGTACTAGAGATGTTAAACATTTTCCCATATATATGTTGATTGATATCTTCTTCTGTGAAGTGTATGCTCATTTCCTTAGCCATTTATTGATTGGGTTATTTGTATTTTTGCTGTTAATTTTTTGAGTTCTTTATACATTCTGAAGATTAGTGCTCTATCTGAAGTGTGTGTGATTTTCTCCTACTCTATAGGCTCTCTCTTCATGTTATTGATTGTTTCCTTTGCTGAGAAAACGTTTTTTAGTTTGAATCCATCCCATTTATTGATTCTTGTTTTTATTTCTTGTGCTTTGGGAGTCTTTTAAGGAAGCCTTGTTCTAAGCCAAAATGATGAAGATTTGGGCCTACTTTTTCTTCTATTTGGTGTAAGAACTCTGGTCTGATTCCTAGATCCTTCATCCATATTTAATTGAGTTTTGTGCAGAGTGAGAGATAGGGGTTTAATTTCATTTTGCTGCATATGGATTTCCAGTTTTCCAGAACCATTTGTTGAAGAGGTTATCTTTTCTCCAGGCACTTTAATCTAGTATGAGATAGCTGTACTTATATGGGTTCATCTCTGTGTCCTCTATTCTGTACCATTGGTTGACCTGCCTATTTTAGTGCCAATACCATGCTATTTTTGTTATTATTGCTCTGTAGTATAGTTTAAGGTCTGGTATTTGATACTCCTGCTTCACTCTTTCTGCTAAGGATTAGTATGGCTATTCTGCATCTCCTATTTTTCTAGATAAATTTTTTGATTATTTTCTCTATTTCTATGAAGTATGTCATTAGGATTTTAATTGAAATTGCATTGAATCTGTATAGCACTTTTGGTAGTATGGTCATTTTGACAATATTAATTCTTCCTATTCAAGAACATGGAAGATCTTCCCATCTAAGGTTTTCTTTAATTTCTTTCTTTAGTGTTCTGTAGTTTTAATTGTAGAAGTATTCCACATCTTTTGTTAGATTGATTCCCAAGTATTTTCTTTCTTTCTTTCTTTCTTTCTTTCTTTCTTTCTTTCTTTCTTTTTTTTTTTTTTTTTGAGGCTTTTGTGAATGGGGTAGTTTTCCTAATTTCTCTTTCACAGGATTCATCACTTATGAATAGAAATGCTATATTATTTATGAGTGTTGATCTTATATCCTGCTACTTTGCTGCATTCATTTATTAGTTCTAGAAGCTTTCTGGTGGAATTTTTTTGGATCCTCTAAATATGGAATCATGTCCTTGACAAATAGTGATAGTTTGAATTCTTCTTTTCTTATTCATATCCCTTTAATTTATTTTATCTGTCTAATTGCTCTGACTAGTGTTTCAAGAATGATATTAAATAGAAATGGTGAAATAAGTCATCCCTACCTTGTTCCAGTTTTTAGGGGAATGCTTTCAATTTTTCTCCATTTAGAATGATGTAGATCATGGTCTTAGCACAGATAGCCTTTACAATGTTGAGGTATGTCCCTACTATCCCTATTTTTTCTAGTGTTTTGAACATGAAAGGGTGCTGTATTTTATCAAATTTTTTTTCTGCATCTATTGAAATGATCATATGATTCTTAACTTTAAGTTTATTGATGTGACAAGTTACACTTATCGATTTCTGGATGTTGAACCAACCTTACCTCCCTGGGATGAACCCCACTTGATCATGGTACATTACCTTTTTTACATGTTTTTAGATTCGATTTGCCAGAAATTTATTAAGAATTTTTGCATCAGGGATATTGGTCTGAAGTTTTCTTTCCATTTGGTATCAGGATGACATTAGCTTCATAAAATGAGTTTGGAAGGGTTCCCTCCTTTTCCATTTTATGAAATACTTTGAGGAATATTGGTATTGGTTCTTCTTTGAAAGTCTTCTAGAACTCTGCTGAGAATCTGTCTGGTCTCAGACTTTTCTTAGTTGGTAGACTTTTGATGGCATCTTCTATTTAAGTGCTTCAGATCGATCTGTTTAAATTATGTTTGTACTCCTGATTCAGTTTGGATCATATATCTCTAGAAATTTTCCACATCTTTAGATTTTCTATTTTGTTGGAGTATAGATTTTCAAAGTAGCTTCTAATTATGTTTCGTATTTCAATAGTGTCTGTCATGACATTTCCTTTGTCATCATGCAATTTAGTAATTTGAGTTTTCTCTCTCCTTCTCTTTGTTAGTGTGGCTAAGGGTTTATCAATTTTGTTTATTTTTCAAAGAACCAACTTTTTGTTTTGTTAATTTTTTCAATTGTTTCAATTTCATTGATTTCAGCTTTGATTTTAATTATTTCCTGTCTTCTCCCACTTTTGGTGTTGATCTGTTCTTCTTCTAGGGCTTTGTAGTGTAATGTTAGGTCATTTATTTGTTGACTTTTTATTCTTTTATTGAATGAGCTCAATGCAATAAAATTTCCTCTTAGTACTGCTTAGTGTCCCAGAGATTTTGTTATGTTGCATCAGTGTTTTAGTTTACCTCTAAGAATTTTTTATCTCCTCCCTGATGTCTTCCGCTATCCATGCATCATTCAAGAGTGCATTATTTAGTCTCCAGGTGTTGTTTTTTATCTTATCACTGATTAGTAATTTCATTCCATTATGTTGTGATTGAGTATCTCTATTTTTTTTATTTGCTAAGAGTAGCTTTGTGGCATAACATATGGTCTACTTTAGAGAAGGATCCATGTGCTGCTGAGAAAAAAGTATGTTCACTCATTGATGGATGGAATATTCTATAAATGTCAAGTCTAAATTATTGATTTTATTATTGAGTTCTATGGTTTCTTTGTTCAATTTATGTTTGGAAGATCTATCCAGTGGTGAGAGAGGTGTGTTAAAGTCACCCAGTATTATTGTGTTGTGGTCTATTTCATTCCTGAAATTGAGAAGGGTTTGTTTGATGCTCCATTGTTTGGGACATAAATATTTATGATTGTTATTTCTTGCTGATTTATGATTCCCTTAAGCAGTATGAAATGTCCTTTCTTACCCCTTCTGTTAACTTTTGTTTGAAGTCCACTTTATCTGATATGAGATGGAAACCCCTGTTTGTTTGTTTTTTTACTGTGGGTCTATGTTTTTCCCATCCTTTAACCTTCAGTGTGTGGATGTCTTTTCCTGGGAGACAAGTCTCTTGAAGGCAGCATATTATTGGGTCTTTTCTAAAAATCCAGTCTGCCAGTCCATGTCTTTTGATTAATGAGTTTAGGCCATTAACATTCAGGGTTATTATTGAGATATGATTTGTATTCCCAGTAATTTTTAGTTTTGGTTTTTAACTTGACTTGGTTTCTCCTCTGATTGGCTTTTTGTTTAGTGTAGTTCCTCCCTTTGCTGACTTTCATTGTTGCTTTTCATTTCCTCCTCATGGAATATTTTGCTGAGAATGTTCTGTAGTGCAGGCTTTCTATTTGTAAATTCTTTTAATTTTTGTTTATCATGGATGGATTTCATTTCCTCATCAAATCTGAAGGTAAGTTTTGCTGGATATAAGATTCTTGTTTGGGATTCATTTTCTTTCAGAGCTTGAAATATGTTGTTCCAGACCCTTCTAGTTTTTAGGATCTGGGCTCAGGAATCTGTTGATATTTGTATTGGTTTCCCCTCTATATGTAATCTGATACTTTCCTCTCATGCCTTTATAATTATATCTTTATTCTGTATGTTGGGCATTTTCATTTTAATGTGCCTTGGTGTGGATCTGTTGTGATTTTGTACATTTGGTGTCCTATAAGCCTCTTGTATTTGATTTTGCATTTCATTCTTCAGGTTTGGGAAATTTTCTGATATTATTTCATTGAATAGGTTGTTCATTCCTTTGGTTCATATCTCTGTGCCTTCTTCAATCCCAATAATTCTTAAATTTGGTCTTTTTGTGTTAGCCCATAATTCTTGTAGATTCTGTTCATGATTTCTTACCATCTTCTCCGTGTGGTCAACTTTATTTTCAGGATTAAATATTTTGTCTTCATTGTCTGAGGTTCTGTCTTCCAAGTGATCTAGTCTGTTGGTGATGCTTTCTATTTAGTTTTTAGTTTGGTCTATTATTTCCTTCATTTCAAGGATTTCTGCTTTTTTATTTTTTTCCCAGAATTTCTCTCTCTTTATTGAAATGATCTGCTTTGTGCATTTACTCTTTTAACTGTTTATTGGAGTGGTCATTCATTACCTGTATTTGCTGTCTTATCTCATCCTTGCTTTGTGGATCATTTTAATTATGTGCACTCTGAACTCCTTCTCTGACATTTCTTCTGTTCTCCTGTCAATGGATTCTATTAATATAGCATCTTGGTGTGTTTGGGGCACTTTCTTCCCTAGTTTTTTCATGTTGTTTGTGTATCTTCCCCTTTTGCAGTGCAGATATGATGTATTATAGTTTCTACTGTATAGATTAATAGTGTCTCTGGGAGACTGGCAATTGCCAGTCCTTCTGGAAGACTGCACCCCAAGACTCTCCTTTGGCCTCCACTCGTGTGAGGCAGGAGCCTGGTATTAGCCCCTTCCCTCACTTGAGGATCCCACAATTCCTGGTCTGTAATTTAGTCTCTGAATTGTATCTCTCCGGCACCTGCCCTTATGACTTCCCAGTCAGAAACCTCTCTCCCTGGAGGTCCTGGGGCCTGAGTACTGGGACCTGTGTGCCTGTCTCAGAAAGCTGTTCTGTTTGGGGCAAATCAGGACCCGGTGTTGGAAACTGTGGGACAGCCATGTAGCTGCAGGGACTGGGCTGGGTTGGTGGCTAGGGGGTGGTTGGGAGACTGGGGATAGAGGAGCCAGAGGGCCCTGTTGATTGCCACACTGGTGTGCTGTGACCAGTGTGACCAAACTCTCAGTTTCAGGGAGGGGCGAAGGGGGATTGAAAAATAATGATTCACACAGATTTTGAAGTTTAAGCTGGGATCAGGTGGAGCTCTGCTCTCTGATGGAGATGCAGATCTAAAGAGTTACACCAGAAATCTTTATTTATATATGTCACATAATCAGGTTAAAGACTATGCAACCATTATTCTTTGTATTCAGGAATGTTACAGAAACTAGGACATCTGTGTAGCTTTTCCACAGTGGCAATCCACAGTTGCAAAGTGCAATATTAGGAGTTTTGTGTACCTCTCAAGAAAGTCCATTGGCAAGAACTGGGGAAGAGGAGCTGGTGAAACATTGAGGTTGTCTAGCATAAGAATTCCTTCCTTTCCAGGAGCTATGTGCCTAAGATCAAGGTCAGAGCTGATAGGACTCTTGCACAGAGCCTCCTCATGCAGGGCATTGCCACAGCAGCTAAGCATCCTGAGCCCTTGCACAGAAACATTCCTAGGCACCAGGCAAGCCACAGCCATGAGGTCATCAGTGACCCCCAATCTCAGCTGCTGCTCTCCCATCCTCTGCCACCAATCCCCACACTGACCAGACCAGGTGATCAGTGGAGTCATGGACCAGGCTGATGTTGGGTCCCAGCAAGTGCTACCTAAGTTGTCTCTGGGATCTGGGTGAGTGCCAGGCTGGTTGGCTGGATGAGCCGGAATCAAGATACTCACACACCCTTTTTCCACCTACCAACTCCTTGCAAGGCTCTCTTCTGCCTCTGTAGCAAGATGGTGGCTAATAACATACTTAGCACAGATACCTCAGATACAACCAAGCCTTCAGGGCCCTTAGTGATGATCTTTCAAGTCCTGGCTATTAACCCTGGATTAAAGTGGCCACATCCTAAGTTGGTGACAGCAGCAGTGGATAACCTGTGGGTACCTTGATAACGAGCTGCTAGTCTCTGGCAGGTGTCCCAAGATGGAAGTTGCCCCGACTAAAAATGATGGTGGTAGTGGTGAGGATAATCCAAGATGGTAGCAGAAGTTCTCCAATGTATTGGTAGATGTGGAGCTGCAGTACAGCATGGCACAGCGCTGGAGATCCGTGTGGGATGGGCACCAAACAGCACTGCTGCATTTTCTTATTTAATGATGTTAAGCATTTTTCAAGTGTGTGTTGGCCATGCGCCTCTCTCCTTTGGTGAAGTATACTTTCAGGTCTTTTACCTATTTTGTAAATTGGATTGCTTGACTTCATGTAGGAGGTTGTTTTCAGCCATGAGAGACAGTAGGTCTGAAATCCCTGAAAAAATTCAGAATAACTGGGAGACGAAAGTGTGATAGAACATTTACATTTTAAGCATAAAAGAATCCTGAAGCTTGGTGCCTTGAAAAGGCAAAAGGTTAGTGAATAATCAAGATCTAAACTGAGTCCTGGCTCAGTTATTTACTAGTGAGTGACCAGTTTATTTGCCAGTAAGATGTGGGCAATCATGCCTGTTCAACCCATATCATAATGGGCTTTGAAAAATAAATATGAACAAACTAACAATTCTAGGTGCTCATGGTTTTTGTAATATTAGTAATGACTACTTTATTATCATCAAGCCTGCATTAAACTGTTCATGTTATCTCATCCCTCGTCCTCCCCAACCCCCACTCCTGAGCATTGCATTTTTCTTGGGAGACAGGTGGGTAGGAAGGATTACAAAACTCAAACGCATCTCTTGTCACTTTTTTTGCATTTCTAAAAACTATCCTTGAGTTGTATTAGTCCCATGCAACAGTATTTCAGGCAATGATCTCTGTCGTGGGAGGTCCACATGAGAGTCTGAGAGGTTGGCAACTGATAAGGACACAGAACAAAGTCCTGAGCAAGTACCAAGGACACTCCACCTTTTTACCTCTAATGGCTATTTTTGTTATCCCCCCATATCCCAATTTTTAACATACTTTTCCAACAAAAGCCTTATGTAAATGATTATATGTAGTTTATTTTTTCAGGAGCCAGATCTTATTTTCCCACAAGTCAACATACTCAGTTCGTGAATTACATATATTGGCAAGGCTATATACCAGTAGCCTATGCAGTTTTGTACTGGGCTTTTTCTTTTAGTGTTGAAAATCTTGTGGGCATCTCTGTTCCTACCTCTGAGAAGCCCAAGCAGTTTGGGACCACTGAAAGGGAGTTCTTGATCTCTCCATTTCTGCCTTTCTGAAAAGCTACCTGGAAGGCAGTTTTTTTTTTTTTTTTTTTCTGGATTCAAATCAGTCTGCCTTCTTGGAAAGAGCAAAGGGAGCAAGCAAGAAATCTTTTTATGAAGCCAATTATCAGTTTGTGGTGAGAATGATGTTTTCCAAGGTTGGGATACTTAGAAAACACCTACATGTGGTCTTGGGACTCCTCAGACCCAGAATGTCAAGCTAGGGCATACAGGCCACAGCTCACCGTACTGCTGCCCCTAGTCAAACCTGGGGACCCATTGAGGGTGATAACCCCGGAAGTTTCCACACAGGAAAAATGCCATTTCTCCTGGGCTGGGCCTGATAGCCCAGGGCACTTCATTATTCCTGTCTGGGTGATGCTTATGAAGATAGTAGCTGAGGAAGTCAACACTTTTGTTTTTGGCATCTCCTGAGTTGATGGAAGAGTGGAAAAACTCTGGACCAAATATTCAAAGGCAAGCCTTGTCTCTGTCCCCAGGGTGGGGCCTCCAGAGCTTATGAGGGCACGTGGCCTGCCTGCCTGAGACGCTTCTCACTGAGAGGAAGGAAATGACATTGGCTATGGCAGGTGGGCAGGTCAAGGTCCTCTCATGGCTACAGCATCACTAAACAATGAGTCCAGCAAACAAAGGGTGTTAAGGGAAATGAAATGATTCTTAAGGCTTCAAAGCAGGAATGGTTTTCTGTGTGTATCTGAGAGAGGAGGGGGGAAGTGGGGGTTGGGGTGGGGAGACAGCAAAGATAAGAAGCCAGTGGCTGAGTGTTATATTACAAAGCTGAAAGGGAGAAGTGGAGAAACTAGGAACTCGTACAAGAAAGATCAGAGGAAGCCAGTATTATGCAATATGCCTGTTGCAGACAGACGGGCGGCTCTAGCCCTTCATCTTTCTTAACCTCTGATTCTGAGAAAGCCTTTGTTGTTGTAGCTGGTCAGTCCCACACTGGCACAGGCTGGGGTGAACGTAAAAGCCTTGGCAGGTCCACCCTGGACAAGGGAGCATGGGAGTCTTTTCCAGGTTAGGGAATTCATACTCAGCACCAGTCCTATTTATCAACTCCTGGAAATTAGCCCCCTTCTGTTGTCCCCACTCTCCAAACCAAGTACCTCACGCAGAGAAAGGACAGTGGGAAGGTGTGGCTGCCCTGGCTCTATAAATGGCTCACGCAGGGCCCTAACTGGCCCCACCCAGACTCGTGCCACCTGGAGCTGAATGAAAAGTGAAAACCACCCACCAGACACTTCTGTCTACATGACCATGAGTCAACCAGTTGTTGAGGTTGGTTCAACATAGCAGCACCAAGAGATTTTTTAACTGAGATCGACTACTTGGACATTGCGTGTAGCCCACACTAGACACTATGTGGAGGGAAGGTAAAGTCACACAGAAGAAAATTGCTCAGAGCTTGATGAAGTCAAACGTCACTGCCCTCGGGAGACTAAACACTGTTTCTGTGTGTCTTGGTATTAAAGGACCAACATTTTTGTCTACTGCCACAGCTTTGTGTATGAGTGACCTCAGTGGATATTCCTGAATGGAACATGCTGCAGAGGACAGACATGTTACACAGTGCTGTGCTTGCAACTAAGAGGATTAGAAGCCAAAGCAGAATAGGCACAGATCCTGGCAAAGGGAGCATTTGGCATATGAGAAATGTGTTGGGAAAGTCAGACTCTGGGTCACAACCTGGACATGGGTGTTGGGTCCTAAGTAAGCATCGAACAGCCAGCTTCTCTGCTCAGCCAATGCCAGGGATGGACGTGGACTGTGGAGAAAATATGACAAATGCCCTGCTGCTTCCTAACTGTGGAGCTTTTGCCAGATGTGGCCTCTTAGGGTCATGTGAGGTTGGCCTGTGGATCTCTTGGGTCACATCAAACAGATATGATTTTAGACATTTTAAAATCTCTTGACAAAACCTGGAGGCAACAGAAAGAAAAACTACAAGTACATAAAATGTCAGATGAAACTTCCTGGACCTGCATATACAGAGGGCTTGACGCTCTGTGACAGTCCCCTGTTCGTCACATCGCCAGAAATGCTCTTGCTCCAGGTACCCTCCGTGCTCGCTGCCTGGACATCTGACCTGACATCTCACCACCATGCCTGACTCCTGTCACTCCCATCTCTCTTCCATGCTTTAGTTTTCTCCTTAGCAACTCCCATGATCTGCTCTAAATACCTCCAATTATCTGTTGGTGTCTGCCTTTCCCAACACAGGGTAGCCTCCTGGAGGGTGGGAGGGCAGGGACTTCCCCTGAGTGCACTGCCTGTTCACTGCTGGGCCCAGCAAGGACAGCAGCCAACAGAGAGACACCTCACGTGTTTGTGGAGGGAATAGATGCTTTCTGTCCTTTGAATAAATCTCTCCACTTTACAAATGAGGAAACTGAGGCAGAGTGTATTTTTGTTCCTGGTCTCCAGTGTTTTGAGAAAATCCTCTTCTCATGACTAGGATGGGCAGGGAGCTGTTTTCTGATGAAAAACTGTCCTCAAGTCTTCTGAGCAGCCTTATCTCTGAGAGGTGGTCAAAAATGTTTTTCCGACAATTGACACTTAGGATGTTCCTCTTTAGCCTGCGGGTATGGGAGATACTGATTGGATTTCAGATGTTGCACCACCTTGCATACCTGGAAAAATTAAAAAAAAAAAAAACCCTTGATCATAGCATAGCATGCAATTCTTTTTATTCATTGTCAGATTCTGTTTTCCATTTCTTTTATTTTTTGGCTTGAGATACCTTGATCCAAAATTTTGATGTTTTGTACTGTCTTTGTTTAGAATTTATGTCAGGGTAGTACTGGTCTCATAAAGTGACTTAGAAAAGTTCTTTACCTATTTTCTAGAAGCAATTATATAAAATTGGTGTTACTTTCTCTTTAAACTTTAGAATCCTCTAGTGAAACCATTTGGACTTAGATTTTTTCTTCATGAACTTTAAATTTTGATTTTGGTTTATTTAACAATTATAGGACTATTTTGATTATCCATTTCATCTTGGTGGAGTACTGGTAATTTGTAATTTTTGAGGAATTGTTCCATCTCTCAGCTTATCAAACATGTAAGCGTAAACATTCTTGACATTCTCTTATTACTCTCCATGGCTGCAGGATCTGTGATGGTGTCCTGTGTTTTATTTCTGATGTTAGTGACTTGTGCCTGCACCTGTGTGCTCTGCCATCAGCCTTGCTAAAGGTTTACCAATTTTTTTTTTCTTGAGTGAACTGATCTCTTTTCCCTTTTATTTTCCTATGTTTAATTTCATTGATTTCTGCTCTGATCTTTATTATTTCCTTTTGCTTGCTTTGAATTTATTTTTCTCTTTTTATAACTCATTGGGTAGAAATTTAGTCTTTTGGTTTGAGGTTCTTCCTCTTTTTAAATGTAAGCTCTTAATGTTATAAAATTTTTCTCTCAGTACTGCCTTAGAGGCATCCCACATATTTTGATCTGCTTCATATTTTAGTTCTTTGATTTCAAAAATTCCTTTGTAACTTCCCCTTGGACCCATGCATTATTTAGAGGTGTGTTGTTTGGTTTCCAAGTGTTTAGATATCCTCCTGTAATTTTTTATTTATCTTTAGTTTGATTCCTTTGTGGCCAGAAAGCAAACTCTGTAGAATTTCAGTTGTTTTAATGGTGATGTTTGTTTATGGCCCAGAGTCTGGTCTGTCTTGGTATATGTTCTGTGAATGATTAGGAAAAAAATGTGCATTCTGCTGTTGTTGGATGGAGTGGTCTATGAATGGATTTTATTTACTTGATGGTATTGAGTTCTATTTTCTTTCTGGTTTTTGGTCTCGTTCTATCAGTTGTTGAGAGGAGTGTCGAGGTCTCTAATTATGATTGGATTTGTCTAGTTCTTATTTCAGTTGTGTAATTTTTTGCTTTGCCTACATTAAGGCTCTTTTGTGCATACACATTCACACACTTATGGCTGTGTCTTCCTAGTGGACTGATCATTTTATTGTCATATAATGACTCTCTGTCTTCAGCAATTTTCTTTGCTTTGAGGCCTTAGCCAATTTTAAAACAGCCACTCCTGCTCTCTTTTGATTAATGTTTGCGTAGTATGTATTTTTCATCCTTCATCCTTTTCCTGTTATCTGTGTCATTGAGTTTGAAGTGAGTGTCCTGCGGTCAGGGCATCGTGAAGTCATGTTTTTGCTTTTCTTCTCCTCTCCACCCCCTGCACTTTGTCAATCTGTCTTTTGGTCAGTGCATACAGGTCATTTACATTTAGAGCAATCTTGAAATGCTCAAGCTTATGGATGCTATTTTATCATTTTCTGTTGGTTTTCTCTGGTTTTGTTCCTGTTTCCCATTTTTGCCTTTCTGTGAATTATTTAAACATTTTTTAATAGGGTTTGTCTTGATTTATTTCTGGAGTTTTAGAGAGAGAAACTCACTAAAAATATAGCTTTTATAGTAGTTGCTCTGGACCTTACAACATATGCTTGTATCATATCCTACTGGCTTCAACATCTTACCACTTTGAAGTTTAGACAACTTTGTGTGTGTGTGTGTGGGGGGGGCGGGGAACCTGGGATTGGACATGGGGGTACTTAACTACTGAGTCACATTCACAGTCTTTTTTTACATTTTATTTGGAGAGAGGGTCTTGCTAAGTTGTTTAGGATCTCACTTTAAACTTATAATCCTCCTGCCTCAGGCTCTGGAGCCACTGGGATTACAGGTGTGTACCACCATGCCCAGCTTAGATCACTTTCATTTAGGATTCTTTGTTTCCCACTTTTATCATAATTTTATTATTATAATTTTAATTTAATTTTTTAAACTGATGCATAAAAATATAAAAATCACCCATAATAATGGGGTGCCATGTAATGTTTAATAAGTTTACACCCTATGTAAGTTTTAAATTGAGTTAAAAGTCTTCCCAGCCTGGTATTATGGTGCACACTTGTAATCCCAGTGATTCAGGAGCTCCCTTTCTCCATATCTTCACTAGCACTTATCTTTTATCTTTTCCATAAGAGCCATTCTTACTGGAGTGGGGTGATACCTCATTGTGGTTTTGATTTGCATTTCCCTGATTATTAGTGACGTTGAACATTTTTTCATGTACCTGTTGGCCATTGTATATTTTCTTAGAAGTGTTTATTTAGGCATATTGCCCATTTTTAAATTGAATTATTTTGCAATTTCGTTTGAATTTCTTATGTCTTCTAGGTATTAACCTCTTGTCAGACACATATTTGCAAATATTTTCTCCCATTATGGAGGTTTGTCTCTCATATGCTCTGATTCTTTGTGGTGTGGAAGTTTTTAGTTCAATGAAATCCCATTTGTCTCTTTTTGTTTCCTGTGCATTTGGGGTCTTGTTCAAAAGATTCTCACTCATTCCAAAGTCCAGAAGCATTTTCCCTATATTTTCTTCTAGTGTTTCATTACTTTAGGTCTTAAATTTAAATCTTCAATCTATTTTCAGTTGATTTTTTTTAACTGCTGAGAGATTAGAACCTAGTCTCCTTCTGCATATACATAGCAAATTTCCCCAGCATCATCTATTGAAAACAATGTCTTTTCCTGAATGCATGTTCTTAGCACTTTTGTCAAAGGTGATTTCCTGTTCCACTGCATTGTATGTTTGTTTTTAGGCCAAGAACATGCTGCTTTGTTTACTATAGCTTTGTAGTGTATATTTTTTTAAGTCAGGTAATACAATATCTCCAGTTTTCTTTTCCTTTTTGTTTTGTAGTGCTGGGGATTGAACCCAGGGCAGAGCACATGCTAGACAAGTGCTCTTCCAACTGAGTTATATCCCCAGCCCCAGTTCTCTTTTTTTAAAGGTTGCTTTGGCTATTTTTGGATCTTTTGCGCTTCCACAGAATTTTGAGGATTTTTTCTAGTTTTGGAGTTTTGATGGGGATTGTGTTCAATGGATAATTTGCTTTGGGACATATAAATTTTTTTTTTTTTTTTTTGTACTGGGGATTGAACCTAGGTGCACTTAGCTACTGAGTCACATCCCCAGCTATTATATTTTTTAAATTTTGAGACAAGATCTTGCCAAGTTGCTTAGGGCCTTGCTAAATTGCTGAGGCTGGCTTTGAACTTGTGATCCTCCTGCCTCAGCTTCCAGAGGCACTGGGATTAGAGGTGTGTGCCACTGTGCCCAGCTATTCAATAATATTGTTTTAACAATATTATTTCTTCCAATTCATGAACCTGGATGTCTTCTCATTGTTTTGTGACTTCTTCAATTTTTTAAAAATCAGTTTGGTTACTTTCATTGCATAGAACTTTCACTTCTGTGCTGGTACATTTATTTGCTGGTAAGTAGATGGAACTGGAGTCTATCATGCTAAATAAAATAAGTCATACCTAGAAAGCTAAAGGTCAAATGTTCTCTGATTTGCAAAGCTATACCTAAATAAGGAAAAGAAGTGCATGTGTGTGTGTGTGTGTGTGTGAGAGAGAGAGAGAGAGAGAGAGAGAGAGAGAGAGAGGGAAAGAGAATTCCAAGAGAATAGAAATAAGTGAGGTAGAAGAAGAAGATTGAAGTTAGAGGGAGGAGGGATGCAAAAGGGAAGAACAGGGAATGAATCTGACCTTACTTTCCTATGTACACACATGAATATACCACAGCAAATATCACCTTCATGTACATCAACAAGACATTGGTTTAAAAAAAACTATAAATAAATAAAAGATCAGTAGAAGGAAAGAACAGTGGGAGGGAGGAAGGGAGACTGCTCTGGTTTAGATCAGGTGTCCCCCAAAAGCTCATGTGTGAGACAATGAAAGAAGGTTCAGAGGAGAAATGATTGGGTTGTGAGAGTCTTTTTTGGGGGGGTGGGGTAACTGAGGGGCACTTGATCACTGAGCCACATTCCCAGTCCTATTTTTTATTTTATGTAGAGACAGGGTCTCACTGAGTTGCTTAGCACCTCACTTTTGCTAAGGTTGGGTTTGAACTTGTGATCCTCCTGCCTCGGCCTCCTGAGTTGCTGTTCCACCTCACTTGGTAGGTCATGAGAATCTTTTTTTTCTTTTAAATATGTATTTTTAGTTGTAGGTGGAAACAATACCTTTATTTCTTTGTGGTGCTGAGGATTGAACTTGGGGCCTTGGGCGTGCTGGGTGAGCACACTACTACTGAGCCACAACCCCAGCCCCATGAGAGTCTTAACCCAATCAGTGAATTAATCCCCTGGTACGGATTAATTAACTGAATTGGTAGGGTGTGACTGGAGGAGGTGGGAACTGGGAGAATGGCTTTGGGATATATATTTGTATCTGGCAAGTGGAGATCTCTCTTTCTCTGCTTCCTGTTCACCATGTGAGCTGCTTCCCTCTGTCACACTCCTCCACCATGTCCTGCCTCACCTGGAGCCCTGAGGAATGGAACCAGCCTTCTATGGACTAAGGCCTCTAAAACTGTGAACCCTTGAACTTTTCCTTTCTGTTATGTTCTGGTTGGGTTCTTTAGTCAAAGCAGCAAAAAAGCTGACTAAAACAGAGACAAAGAGTTAGTGCTGGGGACTGAATTAGAGCAAATTACAGTTCATGCTTGTATAATTATGTCAAAATGAACACTAATAATATATATATAAATAAAATGAACTAATAAATAATTGTGAATGGGCTTCCTTTCACAATTTCTTTCTCCATAATCTCATTATTAGCATTGTGAAAATCAGTAGCATTGTGAAAATGCTACTAATTTTTGCATGTTGATTTTTGCATCCTTTAATATTACTAAATTCATTTATCAGTTTTCTTTTAGCGGAGACTTCATTTTTTTATTTTTTTATTTTTTAGTAGAATCATGTCCTCTGCAAACAGAAATAATTTAACTTCCTCCCTTCCTACTTGTGTGCCTTTTATTACTTTCTCTTGCCTGGTTGCTCTGGTGAAGACTTCTAGAATTAAGTTGAGTAAGAATTGTGAGAGTGCATGTCTTGCAAAAAAAGCTTTCAGTTTCTCTTCATTCATGATATTGGCTGTGGGTTTGTTATATATATCTTTATCACATTGAAATATATTCCTCTCATTAGTTTTTTCTTTAACTTTAAGGGTATTTTTATTGTTTCATTTTTTCTTTCCAGTTTTTTATTGGTGCATTGTAGTTGTAGATTATGATGGGATTTGCTGTTGAATTACTGAGGGTTTTTAAAAATCACTAATGGATGGTGAATTTTATCAAATGCCTTTTTGTGTCTATTGAGATAATCCTGAGTTTTCATTTTCTTGATGTATTGTATTTATTGATTCACATATACTGAATCATCCTGGCATCCCTGGGATAAATACCACTTGATCATGCTGAATCAACCTTTTGATATGCTACTAATTTTGATTTGTTAGTAATTATGCTGAGAATTTTTCCATCTATATATATTCATTAGAGAAATGGTCTATAGTTTCCTTTTTTTGGGTCCTTGTTTGATTCTGGTATCAGGGTAATGTTTGCCTCCTAGAATGAATTTGGAAGAATGCCCTCCCTTTCAAATTTTGCAATACTTTGAGAAGGATGGTTATTAGTTCTTCCTTAATAGTTTGATAGAATTCTGTAAAGCTATTTGGTCCTGTACTTTTGTTTGTAGACTTTTTATTACTGATTCAGTTTCACTACTTGTTATTGATCTGTTTAGGTTTTTCTGTTTTCATGATTTGATTTTGGTAGGTTATATGGGTCCAGAAATTTATCTGTTCCTTCTGGGTTTCACAATTTGTTGGCATATAGTTATTTTTAATAGTCTCTAATGATCCTTTATATTTCTGTGTTGTTAGTTATAATGTCTCTTTTTTATTTCTAATTTTATTTGGGTCTCTTTTTTCTTAGCCTAGCTAAAGGTTTGTTGATTTATTTATACTTTAAAACAAGTAACTGTTTGTTTCATTGATCTTTTTCTTATTCTTTTTTTTTTTTTTTTTTTGGTTTCAAATTCTGCTGATTTCATTTCTTTCCTCACAATTTTGAGTTTGATTTGCTCTTGATTTTATATGTCCTTAAGATGTATCATTAGGCTGGTTGTTGAAAAAAATTTAATATAGATATTTAACTGGTATAAACTTTCCTCTTAGTAGTGCTTTTGCTGCATTTGTAAGTTTTGGTGTTTTATCTTTCATTTCTTTCAATAAATTTTAAATATCCTTCTTTATTTCTTCAGTGACCCTTCTGTTTTTTTCAGTAACATGTTAAATCTCTATGAATTTGTACCATTTCTGAAATTTCTTTTGTTGTGTATTTTTTCTAGTTTTATTTGATTGTGGTCAGAGATGCTACATATTATTTTGATTTTTTTGAATTGTTAGGCTTATTTTATGTAATGATATATGGTCTATTCTGGAGAATGTTCCATGTATTGATAAAAGAATATATTCTATAAGCTGTTGGGTTCTGAAATAGTCTATAAATGTCTAAGTCCATTTGATCTACAATTTAATTTTTTTTGATCTGTCCATTGATGAAACTTATTAATTGTATGTCAATGAAATTCAGTGTGATACTTCCATACATGTATACAGCATGTATTAATAAAATCGATGTCCCCCACCCCCACTCTCTGGTAATCACTATTCTACTTTCAGATTGAGTTTTTAGCTTCCACATATGAGAAACAACATGTAGTACTTGTCTTTTTGTGTCTGAATTATTTCACTTAATATAACATCCTGTAGTTCCCTTTTGCTGCAAATGACAGAATTTCATTACTCTTTATAGTAGAATAATACACCATTGTGTATAATGCACGCCTTTATTCATTCATTGAATGGTCACCTATATTCATTCATTTATTGAGAAGTACCTAGGTTGATTCCATATCTTTGCTATTGTGAACAGTACTGCACTAAACATGGACATACAGCTACCTCTTTGGTATGTGTTATGGTTTGGATGTGAGGTGTCCCTCAAAAGCTCATGTATGAGACAATAAAAGAGTGTTTGGAGGAGAAATGATTGGGTTGTGAGAGCCTTAACCCTATCAGTGAATTAATTCCCTGGTAGGGATTGAGTGGTAAGGGAAATGGTAGGGTGTGGCTGGAGGAGGTGGGAATTGGGGGCGTGGTTTTGGGGTACATATTTGTAACTGGCAAGTGGAGTTTCTCTCTCTGCTTCCTGATCACCATGTGAGCTGCCACCCTCTTCCACACTCTTCTTCAGCCATGATGTTCAGCCTTACTTGGAGCCCAGAAGAATGAAGTCTGCTGTGGATTGAGACCTCTAAAACTGTGAGCCCTAAAATAATCCTTTCCTCCTCTACAGTTGTTCTGGTCAGGTCTTTCAATCACAGCAGTGAAAAAGTTGACTAAAACAGTATATTTTTTCTTTCTTTTGGCTATATACCCAGATGTGAGAGAACTGGATCATATGGTAGTTCTACTTTTACTTTCTGAAGAAATTTCACACTGTCCTACTTAAATGGCTTACTAATTTACCACCAAAGGCATATAAAAGTTCCTTTTCCTCCACATCTTTTTCAGTATGTTTTGTTTTGTTTTTAATACTAGTCATTTTAACTGGAGTAAGAAGGTATCTCATTGTAGTTTTGATTTGTATTTCCCTGATGGCTATTTATGTTGAGCATTTTTTCATGTATTTGTTGTCATTTATACTTCTTCTGAGATGTGTTTATTCAGATAATTTGTCCACTTTTAAATTGGATTAACTAATTCTTTTGTTAAGAATTTGGCATCTTTATATATTCTGGGTATTAACCCAGTCAGATGAATAGTTGGCAAATATTTTATCCCATTCTGTAGAATGTCTTTCCATTTGTTGACTGTTGCCTTTGCTGTGCAGACTTGTAGGTTGGTGTAATCCTATTTGTCAATTTTTGCTTTTGTTTCTTGTGTCCAGCAAATCATTGTCTTTAATGTCTTGAAATGTTTTCCCTACATGTTCTTCTGATAATTTCAGAGTGTCAGGTCTTACATCTAGGTCTTTGAACCATTATTTTAGTTGATTGTTGCGTAAGTTGAATGATAGGGATCAAATTTCAATTGTCTGACTGTGGACCTTGTTTCCCCAGAACAATTTACTGAAGAGGCTGCCCTTTCTCCAGTAGCATGTTTTGGATAACTTATTCGAGAACTAGTTGGCTGTAGATCTTTGGGTTTATTTCTTGGATCTCTTCCTATTTCATTGTTTTTATGCCAATATCATGCTATTTTGATTACTAAGACTTTCAGTATGTTTTGAAACCAGGTATTTTGATGCCTTCAGTGTTGTCCTTTTTGCTCAAGGATCTTTCGTGCTTTCACGTAAATTTAGGATTTTCTTCTAGTTCTGTGAAGGATGTCATTGGTACTTGGGGATTGCATTGAATCTCTAGATTGCTTTGGGTAGTGTGGACATATTAACAATATTAATTTTTCCAATCCATGAACATGGGAGGCATTTCATCTTTCTTTTTCTTAGCTAAGTTTATTCCTAAGGGTTTTTTTGTTTGTTTGATTTTTTGGAATGGAACTGCTGTCATTTCTTTCTCCGCAGATTAATTATTGGTGTATAGAAAAGCCACCAATTTTCTTTTTTGTACCTTGCTATTTTACTGAATTTGTCAGTTCTAATAGTCTTTGGGTGGAATCTTTGGGTTTTTCTGTATATAGAATCATGTCATTTGCAAACAGGATTAAATTGACTTCCTCCCTATTTGTATGCCTCCTGCCTGTTCCTCTGAAAACTTGAGCCCCAATAAACTTGCTCCTCTAAAACTGTTCTTGTCAGGTCTTTTGGTCACAGCAATGACAAAGCTGACTAAAATACATTATTATGGAAGAAGTATTATCTGTTTCTTAAGGTGAAAGGATAGGGAAAACAACCTGGAGTTGGATGAGTTTTTAGCTAAAGGTGTCTGCCAAACAAGAGCTATTATAAGCATTAAAGAAAATAGTACATATATTTATTATCAATACATGCAGGCAATAGTATAAGTGTCCAGTAAAGGTTAGTGGTTTTTTTTTTTTTTTTTTTTTTTTTTAACACAGCCTTATTTTCCCATCAGTTGATAAAAGATCCTGAGGACAGAAAAAAAATTTTTTTCACCTCTATCACCAAGGTTTATATAATGGTTTGGATATGTGGTATCTCCCAAGAGGTCACATGTGAGACAATGCAAGAAGGATCAGAGAAGAAATAACTGGGTTACAAAAGTCTTTTACCCAATCTCCTGAAGGGATTTAGTGGTAACCGAAGGCAGGTGGGGTATGGCTGGAGCAAATGAGGCACTGGGGACATGTCTTTGGGGTATATATTTGTATCCAGCAAGTGGAGATCTCTCTGCTTCCTGGTCAGCATATAAGCTGCTTTGCCTTCCCGCACTACCCTCTTCTGTCATGATGGTCTGCCTCACCTCAAGCCCGGAGGAATGGAGCTGACTTTATGGACTAAGACCACTGAAACTGTGAGCCCCCAAATAAACTTTTCCTCCCCTACAGTTGTTCTGGTCAGGTCCTTTTGTCACAGCAGTGAAAAAGCTAAGACAGTCTAGAATAGCACCTAGCAATAAAAACTGCCTGAATAGCATTTTTACATGTTAACACTTGTTTTTCCTTAGCCATTCTTTCAATGTTTTTAGAGCTCCTTGTGATTGAGTTTCTTGATTGTATTAACTCATTTAAGGTTTTCCACCCCTTCTACTCATTTGCTGTGCCATCAACCAGTAAGTTTCTCCATATTCATGCATTTTGATGACTTTCTGCTACTCATTCATTCCATTTTTGGGGCAAAGGTATAAAAGATTTTTATTCCTGAAAATTTTAGGCAGTAATAGTTACTGTGAGCTGCAGAAAAAGGGGTATTTCTCCACAGCATCCATTTTATTTGCTCAGAGTAATAGATTATCTCATAAACTTTAAGCCAATTCATTCACTTCTTGTCACGAGATCACAAGGAGAAGTTCTGAATTTGATTCCAAGTTATTTCAATCTAAAATGGAGGCACGGATGGTGTTGAAGAAGACCTTCAGCACTGCCCTGGTGGAGCCAAGACAGGCCCTTAGGTTGGCGATACGTGTAACACACCAACTTACTGTGACCTAGGAAAGGCTAACCAAAGATGTCTTCAACAATGGATATGAGTTTGGCATGGTCAAAATAGATCTGAGAACCAAGACTTATAGTGGAATGGAATTTTCTACTTTGGGTCATGCTTATACTGATAAAGGGAAAGCGTCAGGCAACTTAGAGCCCAAATATAACTATGGACTTACCTTTACCCCAAAATGGAAGAGACAATACTCTCAGGATAGAAATCTCTTTGGAGTTATGTTGACTGAAGGGTTGAAACTGACTCTTGATACCATATTTGTACTGAACATGTAAGAGTGGGAAATTGAAGCCCTCCTATAAATGGATTGTTTCAGTGTTGGCAGTAATGTTGATATAGATTTTTCTGGACCAACCATCTAGGCTGGGCTGCATTGGCTTTTGAAGGTTCGCTTGCTGGCTATCAGATGAGTTTTGACACAGCTAACTCCAAATTATCTCAGAATAAATTCGCCCTGGGTTTTGAGGCTGTAGACATCCAGTTGTACACTCATGTGAATGATGCCACAGGTTTTGGAGGTTCTACCTACCAGAAAGTTAATGAGAAGATTGAAACACCAACAAACCTTGCATGGACAGCTTGTAGTAACAGTATCTGTTTTGGCATTGCTGCTAAGTATAAGTTGGACTGTAGACTTCTCTATCTGCTGAAGTGAGCAATGCCAGTTTGATTGGACTGGGTTATACTCGGACCCTTTGACCAAGAGTCAAACTGATCCTGTCAGTTATTGATGGAAAGAACTTCAGTGCAGGAGGGCACAAAGTTGGGTTGGAATTTGAACTGGAGGCATAATATGGTTTTGGGTAAAGCATCTGATTTTTTCTTGGAAGTGAAACGAACCCACTATGTTTTGGCCTTAAAATTCTGTGAAATTTCAAGTGTGAACTTTTTAGTTTTCCAAAGAATTGTAAATCTCCCCACACTTTAGAGATGGCAAGTCCATTGAGAGGGAGGTTTTTGAGCGCATGCCTGGAAATTGTCATGTTTGTGCCACATTTCTGAGTTCTGCAGTGTTAAATTTGTTCCTCAGCAACAGTGTGGTGTCATGTTAAAGGAAACGATCTGACCCACGAGTTTTCACATCATGTCCTGCATGTA
Organism: Sciurus carolinensis; assembly: GCF_902686445.1. Lineage (NCBI taxonomy): Eukaryota > Metazoa > Chordata > Mammalia > Rodentia > Sciuridae > Sciurus > Sciurus carolinensis. Next base: position 110,405,297 of record NC_062223.1, read on the forward strand.
CCACACCACTTTTTCATGATGTTTTAATAGAGTGGTCTCTGTGCTGTAGTGGAATCTTTGGTTCTGCATCAGAGTAAAATAACATAATCACACTTGGAACACACACAAACCTACCTAAATGAAAACAATTACTATTTAAATCTTAATGTCTTATAAACCTGCATCTTATAATATGTAAGATTAAACTACAGAGGATACATTTTCTTTACCTTGATCACAATGTTAGGAAACATTTTGAACTATCTAAAAAAATATATTTTCTTTGCTATACAATGAGAACAAATTAAGGGTTAATCATTTAATATCAGTGAGACACATGTACATGTGTGCGCGCACACACACACACACATACACACACCTTTCAGGGGGATTTTAAAGCAAAACTTTCAAAATTACACCTCAGAGTCTTCTACCAATTCTACCATAACCTCTGACATTATGCATACAAAGTCGAAGCTCAAGGAGTTCACTGTATTAACTAGTAATAAAAAAACGAAAAGCAACTGAAAGCAATGTTAAGGTGGCTCAGAGGCAGAATAGGATTAACCCAGGGCAGGCAGCACAGAACTCAAGAGCACTCTTAATTTCAGCAGGAAATCTTCATAACCAGAATATATATTAAAAGAAGTGAACATTTTACCCAACTTTACTATTCAACTAAAACTTGTTTTCTAACAGTATCTTGGTAATGAATTTTTCTTTGCATTAAAATAGGCAGTTTGCAAAACCCAACTTGGTAGGAAAATAGAAGTTAACACTTCCAGTAGAATTTTGATGAAGATACATAATGTGCTTAAATTTTTTTCAACAGAAAAAAACAAGTCATTGGGTCAAGGATACATTATATCCTTTTGACTCAATGTTATGCCACACAAATAGAAAAACACAAAGAAAGTAACTTCTAAATCTACTGAAAATAATGAATTGTCTTTTTAAAAGCAAAATTATCTTATTTTTGTAAAATTTAGATAGAAATTAGTATCAGTGTTATGTGCAGATTTTGCCCAAACATAAATATTAACAATTCTGAAAGTGGAATTGTGGTCCTCACTACCAAGTTAGAGCACATGATTTTCTGAACTAAGGCAATATATTTTTTGAATCCCTTTGAAATGATGGTTATATTTATACAAATGAAACCTCAATGAGTTTTGAGAAGGCAAAGATACAGCACTCATGAGAAACTGGTCATATTTAACACGCTGTATAATCTGGGTACTCTGGTTGAAATGGTTCACACTTAGACCATAAGAAAATCTCACACAGTTAAATTGAACTGATGGTTATTTTGATGGACATGACTATATGTCATTTCTGGGGTGCAATGAAAACAACTCCTGATAAAATGTAGACTCTGCATCTAAAACATGACTTGTTTGGTAAATAAGATTTAAAAAATATAAAAGGGAAAAAAGTCCTACTCTAGACTGACTGACTTATGACTAAATGCTCAAAGCTCCAACTCAACATTAACTATATTCCATGAAATTTCAATGTGAGGCAGAGATCAATCTCATTAACATCATTCTCCAAAGTCAATATTGCTCTGATGGGACTGTTAACTCTGTAGAATGGCATTTTATTTAACAGACAGCATGGAGTTCATACATATCCATTATCAGTGCCTTGAAAATCAAACAACTTTAAAAGTTAGCAGCAGTTTCTGCAAGTACAAAAATACACATTTATTACATAACATATGGTAATAAAATTTGTCAAGATATATTATACAAACTCAAAGCATTTTAAAGCATCAGTCTAATATATTACAGATTGATGGAGTGTAATAAAATGACATGTAATTTGTCTTCAAATCATACAATACTTTACAGCAATATTAACAAACTATTCACATTAAGTATCTAAGGGAGCAGAGTGGGAATAGTTATTAAAGAACCTTAGCAACTATTTTCTTCTATGTTTCAAATTAGGTGGGTAGTTTTTCTATCAATATGAAAGAAAAAAAGGCTATAACTATTATTTTTGGCAAGTAGAGAAGTAATTTATTCCAGAAAGACACTCTAAAGCTTTATTCACATCTTGCAATTCTGCCAGTAGTATGCCCTAAGGGTAAGGGGAATCCCTGCTGACTTAATATATTAATTATACCATAAAAATGCATATGGACACATAGTATTAATATGGGAGTGGTTGGTTATAAGGTGAAATCTACCTCTGTGACTGAGATGGCCAGTGTTATAAGCTCTTTGGACCTACAGGTGCCACCTCTTGGGAGCATAACCCTGTTTGCCCTATTCATTTTAATTACCCTCCCCATGTTCTTGTCCCAAATGACTCATGGTTTATAAATCTCTATTTTATATCCATAGACCTTTCTCTCTTTAAAGGTTATACCAGTTACAGCCGCACACCTGGAAATAAATTATCAAGCCTTCCCAACCAGTCTGGAGTGATAGCACTAAAGAGATGTGCATGGTACTTCATGCTAACTGTTCACCTATAAGAAGTTGTTTACAGCCAACAGGCTTGGATATAGGGAAAGGTTTTGCATGATTTCCTCCATTACCGTACATGCTTTTCTTCTTAATGCTTTGACTAGTGATCTTGCCTACTTATTTAAAACATTCCACAGAATGTGGATGGTTTCTTCATACCATTCCCTTGTGTCTCTGATTCTTCAATTTATGATATCCTGGTTTTCTCAGAACACTGATCTCAGACTTGTTGACATAGATAGGTTTCTACAGAGGGCGCTTTCTGTAGCCCTGCACATGCATCTCTAAAACCTCAGGACAGGACCAACCCCGTTTTAACAAGGAAAAGCCTCTCAAACATTAGGTGCTGAAAATTTTTAGTATGCAGTTTCTGAAGAGTTATCTCAATAGAAAGAATTGTTTTGTTGTCATAAGTATTAGCAATGATCATCCTTACGTGACCTATCCCAGATATCTTTTAAAAAGGGGTAATAATAATTATTGTCTTTGTTATTAGCTCAGTTTCTGTTCTTGTAGACATCAGACTCTTACTGTGGTTAAATGTCTTTGGTTAAATGTCTGTCCCCATCATCACACACCACTGCAGGCCCTGCATCTGAGCTGTCCGCATCCTCCACAGTTACAGAGCTGGATGAGGCTCTTCCCCAAGGCAGAGGACCAGCAGAGCAGTGCCCTTCCCTCTCTCCTCTCTCATGGGACTTTGTACAAAGCTTGAGTTTGCTTTCCACTAGGCTGAATGGAGAGCCACAGTGCTTCTCTGAATCCTGACAGGGATAAGAACTATACCACTGGGTTGTCTGCACAGCTCCAAATCCTTCATGTACCTGGAGGGGCATGTCTTTCTGTCTTTCTTGTAGTGAGTTGGCCTCTGGAACACCAGAAGCATGAGGAGATATCTCCAAAGGTTCTTTTAGGGCACAGAGTTTCTTTTCCTCTGGTCTGGCTGCCTTTGCTTTCTTTTTGAGAGACCAGTTTTTCAAACTGGCCACACCATTTCTCAACCATGTGCTGGGGTGCAGAGTTACAGAATGCATTTGTGAATGCCACTCTACAGTACTGTCTTTTTTTGTATAAGATGGGTGACTGCTGGCCTGCCCTGTTGAGGGACCAGGCATTCCAGAAATGAAGCTAGAACTACTAAAGTCAGAAGAAAGCTCTTCCTGTTTTCTTTGAGCCTGAAAAGTGCAATCTATTGGAGAAGAAGTTTCAGTGGGCGTGAACACAGACTGTTCAGAAATCTGAGAAAAAGCACTGTCCTCGGAGCTTACTGAAGAGCCAGATGGGGACGTGCCTGGCGAAGATAAGCTGGAGTAGCTGGCTCGTGGGCCAAGGTTTAGCCTAGGGGGTAAAACCTTTTCAGTGCTTTGGTTTGTGGAACTGCTCTTGCCCACCTCAATCCCCATGACCAAACTCTGATTGATAAGCTTTTGCCCCTCCATTTGCAAAGACTTATGCCGTTTGAGATAATCCTCCTCCTCTCCATGCAAGAGACCAGCTTCACAGCTGGTTTTATGTTGCTTCTTTGAATAAATCCCTCTGAGATAGGTCAGTTTGCAGTTCTTGTCATCTATGTTGGGCTCTGAGCAGCGCCGATGTGTCCTTGAACTCTTGAGGGCATCTGCTGTGTGTGGTGGGGAGTATCTAGATGAATCTGGATCAAATGTTTGGTTCCTGGAATGATCCTGGGAGGGTATATGACTATAAGTTGCCACAGAAATGGCCACTGGCTTAGACCTAGTGAAAAGTTTCACATGATTTCCTTCATTACCGGAAAAGCTTTTCTTCTTAATGTTCTGATTTGTGACATTCTTCTTACTGACATCAGTGCCTGTGACTAAACATGTCTTGCCCTCTTCCTTGAGGGGCTGATTCTGCTTCAGATAGTCCTCATCTTTTTGAGAGAGGATTGCATCACAGCTGGACTTCCGTAACTTTTTCTGGTAAAACTCCCTGAGATAGGAAAGCTTTGAGTCCAGGTAGTCAATGCTGGGTTCTGAACAGCGCCGGTGTCGCCTCAGGATTTTTGGAGCATCTGCTGTAGCTGTGGACCGGCAGCTGGGTATACATGTGCCAGATGGGGCCCCGCCATGCTCCCCCAGTGCAGCCTTTCTATACATTCCTGAAATGTTCACTGGCTTTGACTCAAGAGGCTGCTTCATTTGAATGTCTTCATCTTTAGAATGGTCTAAGTCAAAATCACTCAAGGTTAAAAGACCTTCCACCTCAGGCTGATCAAGGTCATAGTCACTTAGGGTTAAGACAGAGTCCATACTTCTGCTACCCTGACCAAGTTTCTTTATCAAATCACTACATGGAGCATCGACATCCTCATTTAGCTCATTTTCCAAGCTGTCATAGGAGGAGTCATTCAGTTGGAAGCAAGAGATATCTGTTAAAAAAATTGAAGTTAGAGATATCTGTTAAAATAATTAACAATTAAACTTAACACAAATGCAGCCCATGCTGCCTTCAAACTATACTTAATTTAACGTCCTTTATATGTAGTGTTCAAATTCCTACTCTCAAGAAGGAAAAAGGATCTTTTGCAGTCTTCCCAACTACTAGTGCAGAAGAAATAAAAACCTGTTTGGTATACTAGATTTATCTCAGTTCCTAATGTAATGGGATTTCCTTAGGTAAGATTTTCAAACAAATTGTAAGATCAAAAATGGTGAAAAATAGGAAGGAATTAATAGCGGGTATACTTAGATTTGAATAAGACTGTCTTCTAACATTGATTGCTGGTGATTATACATAATTAACTCTAGTCTTGAAAAAATCATTTATTAACCCTATCAATTTCTCTTTTTCAAAGTTCTCTAAATTCATTATCTTATTTAATCTTTACAATAACCATAGACATCATTATCCACATTTAGATATTATTTTCTATATTTTAAAGACGAAGATACTGATGTTTGGAGGCACAGAATAACTGGCCAAAGATATAAGAATTCATATTTTAGAGGTTATATACCTTTGAATTAAGATCCCACCCAATAATGATAGTTGTTTTCAAATAGTTTCATAGCATACTAGAATGTTGTTTCAGGGTCTGCTAGAAGGAAAAAGGGGAAGAAAAAACCCAGGCCTGTCTCTGGGCCTTCCACTTCAGTTTCAATCACTGCAGTTCTATGTGTGTGTGTATGTGTGTATACATATACACACATATATGCATACAGATATATGTATACAGAGATATATATATATATCTATACGTGTGTGTGCGTGTATGTGTGTGTGTATAAAATGTGTAGGTTTCCTCATAAAGTTTTATTTAAAACAAAGGTTCCAACCATCAGAGCATATCATGTAACTAACTTCCTGAAGGCTGGTACCTCATCTTATACACTCTTAACCCCATCATGCTGTTAACATACCCTGATCTACTAGTAGGACTTCTAAAGAAGGAAAGAAAGCCCAGGGCCTCACTGATCCAGGTCAGAGGCTCCCTTCATCTCAGGGCTCCAGGACAACCACTGTCCTAGCATCTTCACAGACATCTGTCTAGTTCTTACGTAAACCAATACACTTCCTCACAATACCTGGGACATTCTCTCTAGTGTCACATCTCACTGAAACTTCTCCCAAGAGGGAAGTGATTTCTTCTCCAAATATCCTACAGCAATTTTCAATCAGAAATTGTATAAGCAGGGAAACCTAAACAAAAAAGGACAAAATTAAAGTGCCACTTTTCATGTCACATGTTTATAAATTTTCATATATGAATTCTGATATTTTTTAAAATAAGAAAATGAAAAAAATTCTGAGAAATTCCTTTTTTAAAAGTATATAAAAGCATACTACTTGTATATTTTAAAAGTTTCTCCTAAAAATCTACAATACTTTCACGAGTAGTTTGGACATAGAAACTAATTTTAGTATACTAGTTAAAATTATTAGTTGTAGTCTTGGGTTAATCCTAACCCCTTGAAACCAGTGGCTCCTTCTTCAAAATAGGGTAATTTCAATCGAATATTCTCTATAGGGCAATTGGGAGTGAACAAATATATATTGCTATTAAACTTTATAAAGTATCAATAGATAGAAACCTATAAAAGTATTTCTTGTGTAAAGGATAGGTTGTCATAAGCTTGGGAGGAGGGTTCATGAAGGAGAGAGTTTGAGAGAAAACTTGTGTTTTTCCTGTGTAGTCTATATCCATGTACTGCTTTGTATTATATTCCCTAACTGGGGGCACGTTGTGGAAGAGAAAAGAGTTTACTGCTGAGGTTTGTGCCTCCATTGAGATATACTGGAACCTTTCTATATTTCCTTATCCTAGCAGCTAAGGCTAAGGGGGCTGGAGAAAGATTGGGAGCAAAAGGAATTGATATCTCCAAACCCCTTATTAAAGCTAGGCATTATAGTTATTTCAAGTAACTATTATGTCATCACCACCTCTTGTTTTAGATGAGGACATTGTACATCTGACAAGAGGTGGGATGGAGAATTGAACTCTGGCTTGTCTAAATCCAAAGTCCTTATTTATTTTTTAAACAACTGCTTTCTTATCACTCTGTAGTTTCAGTCGGTTCTACTGGTTAGCTTTCTTAAAGGGAAAAGAGAAATAACTGCTATCACTTTTCTGCTTAACATCACCTTCTACCAGAGTAGGACAGAACACTCCTAGTCAGTAACTGAAATTTATAACCCAAATTTCAGTGTAAATATATACAAAAGTTATCTTTAAAATTATCTTTCAGAATACCATGAATTATATTTTCAAACTGGGGACTTAGTCCCTAGTCTCTTAAGGCAGAAAAATGAAAAATTTCATTACCTTTTTTGTAAATTCATTTTCTAGCTCTGGGCTGGAGGAAGTAGGAGGCCAAAGAATGCTTGGAGCCACACATACTGCTAAATTAAATGCAGTCATTTGATTGGATGAAGAATGTTGCTCAATGTTATGTAATACCGCAAACAGATACTTAAGGAGAACAACATTGGCTCTTGGAAGCTGGTCTAGCAGCCTAAAGACAGAAAAGAAATGCACTCTTTAAGCAAGATGTTTTATTAAAAATCTTATAATAAGGAAGGCAATTCTCACTTTGTATGGGGAACCATGCAAATCAAAAGGGTAAGTCAAGAACACAGTTCAGATATGCCAGAGTTTCACTTAATGTGGTACTAAGCAAAGAAAGTACACAAAAAGGAAGAAAATAAGCACTGGAAACTTTTTTGTTTATATATAATCTTTATAATTTAATGAAAAAATGTAGAAAAATGTCTCAGAAAAATGATAACTGAAATATTTCCCCTGAAAGTAGTATAATGTGTTTTAACTTAGGCAAATATTGCAACATTTCAGAATATTCTCAACAATAACCGACAAAAAACTTTTTGATAAAGTACTTCTTTATTTCTAAGTAGCAACATACAAATGCTTTCTGTTGGTGAGAACCCCAAACTCAGCCATTAAGACTTCCAGGTCCACTCTGAGAGCCTGTGCTCTGTTTTAGTAGCTTCCAAGGTCAGTGTTCTTCCACATCTGTGTGATTGGTATCACTCTACCATATAAGCCAAGCTTATAGTAGTTTATTTTCCACTGTTCCCATTTTAAGGATTTTTAAGTGATCATTCACTGAAAATGATTTTTTACTTCCAGTGTTAGTGTGTGTATGAAATACAGGCTGCTATTCATGACTCTTTTTATTCTATAAGAACCTGAAAACTTGGGGAAAAAAAGGTAGTCCAATTACCTACTGCACAAATAACAGAGCCCTTTCTTCAGTACAGTGAACTGACAATGGGCATAGTTGATATTGATAAGTTATGAAAGACTCAAACAAACCAAAAGATAAGGTGTATTCAGTGGAAAATCAAATATCTAGCATATGCTTTTGAGTTTCCTGATTTTATGGGTGGCTTTGAGCAATTTTACAACTCTTTAAGCTGAAGATAACGACAGCAGTTATCTAGAACTTTTTTAGAATCAAATTCTGTCTTGTGGAGAAAAAAATTGACTTATATACACCACTGCCCTGGTAGAAAAACCCAGATTTGTATGTCTCTGTAAATTCATTACAGTATTTCTGATCCAACTGTTATTAAGTTTTGGTACTTTGAAATCTCCTTTAACTGGCTATAACATCTTACTGGTTTCTTCTTTAGTTAATAATTTAAATAAAATCTTTCATAGGTTTATTTTATATTTGCTTAAGTGTCATAATTTTATCTTTTTTAAAAAATAAGTATCTTTTAACAATCTGCAGGATATAATATTTTGAACAAAGTATAAAATTTGAAGCTTACTATATATGATTGGTTCACACCAAACTATAATGGAATTGGATGCAGTATTTTGTTATATGGCTTTGGTTTCTGGTGTTTTCAATAACTGTATTATAATATATATATATTATATTAATATTATACTGTTAAAAGATCTCTATCAATACCAGTGTGTAACTGAAAAGTTGTTCTAGAAAAAACTAAACATGTAAATAAATGATTAGGATTCATGAGTTTTCACAGAATTGGAACATGGCTTTTGTTAATGGACACTTCTTTCCTATTCTCTTATAACACAGGACATATTCAGGAATATGCGGTAGTGAATTCTATTGGAAATCTCCCTGTGTATGAGTATAGAAGTACATTCTTTGTGATCAGACTGAGACTTTGCAACTCCCTTTTTTCCACAGAACTTCTTAAGGAGTTATGCCCTCCAAATACCTTTTTATAGCACTGATTAAACTGCACTCATAGTTGTCATTCTCAGTTTACCTCTATATTATACCAGTCTGTGACTTCCTACAGAGGAGGAAATAGGTCATTTTATCTGCATGACTCCAGTTACTAAATTAAATAATATATATGGAGTTGTCTGATTAGTTAAATACTTCCCCAGATTCAGATCATAAACTACATATTGGATCTATAATACTAGCTAGTAGACTAATGAATTTCAGCTACTATTAGATTCAGATATACAGAAGGTACACAGTGTTAAATTATTCCTGGTTAATAGATTAGGGAGAAAGATAACAGCAATTACAGAAGCAGAAAAAGCTATTTTTTGGTACTATGGATTGTACTCATGGGCACTTTACCACAGAATTACATTCCAAGTTCTTTTACTTTTAAAAAAAAAATTATTTTGGGGACAGGGCCTTCATAAGACAGGCCTTACGCTTGCAATCCTCCTGTTTTAGCCTCCCAAATCACTGGGATTACAGGTATGTACCACCTTGCCAGGCAGAAAAAAATATATTTTAAAACTGGTCCCCATAGATATGGTTTGAAGAATTGTCATTTTAATAGACAAGTTTGTGAAATAAGTATTTTTATTTTTGAGAAAGACAAAATTATAATAATTACCTTTGAATTGTATTTATTTTCTCTTCATCATTTCCTTGATCCATTACACAGACCCAGTGATCATAGAGATCTGATGAAAAAATACTTCCTGGAATATTACGTAGAAAATCCTTAAACAGAAGAAAAAAACAAATACTTCAAAACATTCTCAATGAAAATGTGTGTTGGAGAAATTAGAAAATATCTTGTTGAAAAGCTAACTCTTCTTGTTCTTTGAAGTACAACAAAACTCTGTGCCAACTCTTACTAATTTGTACACACAGATCATATGCTTTGTGTTTTTTTTTTTTTTTCCTAACAAGAAACCCCTGGGAAAATTAAAATCTGGATTATGGTGGGAAAAATAATTTGGCCTGAAACCTCCTAAAACTTCCTATTTTGTATACATTTTAGCAAATGAGTACAATGTGACAGGATCTGGTGGTAAACTATCCTAAATCCCTTTTTTCTTTTTTTCCCCCTTTCCTTAAACAGCTAGTTCAAGGAAAGGCACCAAGATATCTGTGAGGTTCATAAGCTGGTAATGTTCAGTCACTCTATATGTATTTATTTATATGTGTGAGGCAGAGTTTAATGTGCTTGGAATAGAGAAGTAAATATAAAGGTGTGTTATCTTAGATCATTATTACCACCAGTGGTACTGGTTCACAACTTTTCTCCCTGTATTCCCCCACAGAGGTGTCTCTCATATTTCAGGGGAGAAAGAATTCTAGGTGATGGCTGAGTTCCGGAAACTTGGGGGCAGCACCCCTATGCCTGACATACACTAAATAACATGTCTACAGTATATTATCCTTTCTTGGAGACTCTATTCTACTGTGATCCTGGCAGGGCTAGGTGTAGTAAAACCAACTATGACACGAGCAGGATATAACCATGGGAGTTTGCTGTTTGACTGTTCTTTACAAAAAGTTTAACTAAATTTGATCCTGGTCCTAAAGAGTTGGTTGTGCCTAATTCTGTGTTGACTTCTGGAATGGCATTAATAAGGCCAAACTTTCAGTCTGATCTCCACCTTGGTAAACTGTAGGCAGAGAGGCTTCTATTTAGTATCTGAGTACTATACCCACAATTGGTGATCCTCTTAAAAATTCCTGTTTCCAATATTGAAACATGAAAACCTGCAATTGGGCAATTTTAACTTGCTAGAAAAACAAATCAGTAACTTCAACAAAGTGCCTTAGAGAAGGTGGCAATGTACAACCTGTTACTTATATCTCTTGATTTATTACTAATACAGGAGCTGTGGCAGCTTATTGCTAGTTAGCTAATTATGTGGGCATCTCGTCCTCTGCTAGAAGCTCTTTTAGGATAGGGACAGACCCTCACCTCCTTCATGCACATCAACATCGAGCTTGGTCCCAGCCATAGAAGAGGCCATTAGTGAACTCAACTATGTGTCATGTGATCAAATATTAATGAGGGACAAAAAAGTTCAATCAGCTATAACTGAGAGGCTCAGATATTTTTAAGAACTTCTTTGTAGTCATGTTACACTATTACCATGCATTTTTTTTTAACAGAGTTAATAAGAAGAGGAAATGATTCAAAGTCTTCCTCTGTCTACCTCTGTTTTATTATATATTCCAGTAAAAATGTACCTTGATATTCATGATTCAGATACAGCATCACAAAAGTTACCTCTTTTTGGGTAAATTCACTGAATTTTCATAATTTCAAACTACTTTTAGTGGTTCCAACCACTTTAAAATTCAGATTTAGAAGAGGAAAAATCTGTTTCTTAAAAATGGCGTAGTGATGATAGCTCTTTTTAAATCTCGGTGGAAAACACTCTTATGATCTGTCTTGAAGAAAAACATCATTAAATCTTAAACCTACACTTGGAAGATAATAACTCGTAACATCTCAATGAACTCTCCCACAGCTGGAATAACAAGTTATGAAATAAAACCACCATTGCAGCTGAGAGGGATATGAGAGTTGGATCTGAATTACAATTAGTAACTTGCAGCGTTTAACTGAAATTCTCCTCCCTTTCAAAACCAGGACCCAGGTCAGGAGAACTTTCTAATTCATCTAAGATAAGATTCTATAGATTAAATATGAACTTTTCATCAAAGGTCTGAGGGATCAAAGTTACAGTGCCAAGAAATTTTTGTCCAATTTTAGTTTGAAGAGTTAAGCTTATATTTGAACAAAATCAATGTAAGTGAAAAAAATTAAAAGAAAACCTAGGTGACACTTCAAAATAATCTTAAAAACAAGAAAATTTTGCAAAATTTTTTTAAAAAAAACTGATAGTTATCTTCTTTCCTAAAAACCATTTTGGATTAGATGGGAGTAATATAATTACATGATAATAGAACTTGCATTACTTGGAACCCATTTAACTAGACTCTTAGTGTCATTGTTTTTGTGTTCTGCATGTTTTTGGACAAATTAATATTCCTGTAATTTGAAACACAACTTAGCTCTTCTAGAACATGCTTTGCAATAGACTTAACAATTCAGCAAGGAACTTTAGGAATTGTGGTGGTATGAAGAAAGTAACAAGAAAATTTTTCTAAATGAATTTCTTAAATGAGGCTTTACCTTCCTAAATTAAGAGATGGGTGAAAATCCAATTAAATGAAGAAAAAAATTCATAATATATATATAGCTAAGAATGCCATGCCTAACTTTATTGTATTCCAGGTTTGAAGAGAAATTAAAACTGTGCAAAATGGATTACTCTAATTCAAACTCTCAGTCCTCTCCAGTGATATTTTATTGTATAATTGACAGAAGTATTTGATTAAGGGCAGACTTGGCCCATTTATCAAGAAATGCCTTATTTTTAATAAAATAATGAAGTTGATTCTATAAATAACTGGCTACTCAGCTGGAGTAGGGATATGCGAGTTTTCCTTTGATTTTTATTCTGTAGGTCCTGGAATGCAAGCTGGGACCATCACTAACCCTGGTCCAAATACATCCCAACCTTTTTGGAGATGGGAGCCTGAGGCATGTGTTTGGCAACCACTGCTGGGGCCAAAACCTCTGCTGAAAGCTAATTTTTGACCTGAGGTTTCCCAAAATGTAGGGCATTTCCAGAAAGGTGGGAAAGAAAATATTAGAACTCCACAGATATAACTTAAGTAAACATGGGTAAAGGGTAAGAACCATGAAGAACACCAAATGTGGTAAAGATAAAAGAAGGCCCAGATGTTGTAGTCATTCCTACTCAAACTTTTAAAGTAGAAGGCATTAGGGAATGAGGGGAAGGAATATTTGTGTGCATAATTATAGAAATTAATAGACTTTTCAATGGTTTAACTTTTTGTTTCAGTTTTTAGGCAAATATTTGTTTATTATGTAAACTTCCGTAACTATTTTCAAAAGCTTAATGAAAGTTTATTTTTGAAAACTTTGCCTTTGTTAGGAAAGAAGTAAGATAAGAAAACATGGTAAACATGCTGTGTATATTTTCACTATTTTAAATTTTAATTAAATTTTCATTTTGTGGCAGAAGTGAAGATAAGACTATTATGGGAGGGAAATAATTAAATGCTTTTAAACACTTACATCCTACACCTATTATGGCTCTTTGCAAACAGGAATAATAATCATAATGAAACAAACCATGTATCTTGCTCCATAGCTGCAGGATTAGCTACATGATGGGGTACATAAATGGTGAATTTTTCCTACCTTTAAGACAGATGCTATTACAAAAATAGATTCACAGTCTAGGTGCACTTCAATTCCAGAATTCAGTTTCTCTTTTAGTTCTCTGCAGGACTTCATATTGGCCGACTGCCTGAAGATGCCTTTTGTGAGGGGGCCTTTTTGATTAAGAAAGAAAAGCATGTCCTACGGGAAAGTAAAGGAAAAAAACAAAACAAAACAAAATGGCACTTCATGCATACAAGCAAGGGAACACGTACTGTCTTCTTTGGTTGCCAGAGGTTAGATTGATAGCACTGAAGGATTAGAGTCAGATGGATGGCTAGAAGGATTCAAGCCAACTTTTTAGAGCATAAAGTAGTGATTACCAGGGGCTGGGAACATGGTGGATCTGGGAACGTTGTTGGGGAGATATTGACCCAAGGATACAAAATTTCAGCTAGACCAGAGGAATAAGTTCAGTTGATTTATTGTATAACATGGCAACTACAGTGAATAACAATGTATTATATTCTTGAAAATTGCTGAGATTTTTATTGTTCTCTAATTTTGCTTACTTTCTATCTGTATACCCTATACTTTCAATGTAGGAAGTAAAGGGATTTTGGACACAAGCAATCCATGAGATTTGAAAGCCAGTTATGCCACTTACTTACTGTGTAATCTTGAGTAAGATTCTAAGATTTTTTTCTTTTTAATTTGTAAAGTAAGAATGATGATGATAATAATTATCCCCCCCTTTAATTTGTTGTGAAGGATAAACAATAAAGTGTCTATCCTAGTGTTTGGCACTTAGAATATACAATATAGCATAAAATGCCACACATTTATTACAATGCTAGGAGAATACTGGATATTCAATGAAGGTTATTTATCAGTGATCATTTAATATATCCACTGGAGATGATACAAACTTGGTGCTTTTCATCAGATTCATTCTATATAGAAAAAATAACTAAATGCCAGCAGATACATCTTTATATCCAAACACCTGGAATATAAATAAACCAGTTTTTAAAACTTCAACAAATGAAAGATTGGGAAATCTCTTCAATGGTAAAAGGAGTCTTTTCAGGACACTGGAGTTCAAGAAAGGATTTGTGAGGGATAATGTAGATTCTTTGTCTACAGAGCAATTCTGAGCAGGTTTAACTTTGCTATTTCTTGGACCAGTAGACTAAATCATCTCTTCCTTATGATTCTACAATAGCTAAATCAGATTTTTATTTGGTTCTTAGTCAAAGGCAGGGGTATTTATAATTTTTCCATTTTAGGAAAGATTTACCTCCCAGGGTTCTCCCTTCCCAAACTTTCCCATTATTTTATTTGCCAAAAGAAGACTTACCAAGACAGGTTTGGGCAGGTTGTCATTCTCACAAACATCTGGGAGAGACACTCCAAAGAGTTGTCCTGACATAGGAGATGTTGGTGACATGGGCAAGTTGTCCAGATGAGTGCTAGAACCCCGCCAAAAGGCCCAGTTGATGATAGATCTTCTCCTTTTAAATGTCTTCTGACCTGAATCTAAGAAGTAAAATTATTAGAAAAACTAGTTTAATTCACTTAACTTTACTTCTATAATTTCCATTTTATACTATGTTTGTTACAATGGCTTAAAGAGAGAAAATGCTTATAGATGTCCTTTATTACTGACAATATAGTCTATAAAATTTCATTACAGTATTTTACAAATTAAGGAATAATTAAGTGTTTGGGTTCTTCTTCTACCCATTTTTGAGACATTACCAGACTATTGACTTGAGTTTTGGCACTACATTTTCAAAGGTGAAAGAGAGCCTCCTATTTAACTTTTAAACTTCAAGCAAAAAGTAATTCCTATCAACACATTTTTCCATTTTATTTATTTTTGTGGTACTAGGGATTGAATTCAGGGCTTCCCTTATGCTAGCCAAGTGCTGTACTACTGTGCTATACTCCCAGCTCACATTTTTCCAATTTTAAATATTAGACTAGCCATACAAAAAATGTGAAGATTGAATTACAATTAAATAGTGAGAAAAAGCAAGGAGGAGGAGGAAAGGGAAAAGGGGGAAGAAAGGAAGGAGCTGGGAGGAGGAGTTGTTTCTATCAAGTTGTTTTCAAAAAACAAACAATGCTTTATCACTGGATGTCTCATTCTACAACTGAGAACACAGATAGAAAGCTAATATCCTTTCTTTGCATATGTAAAAACTCATCTATCTTTTCTGTTCCTAACTTTACGCACAGCTACAAACATTAGTGAGACTTGCCCTGGCTGCAGTGAATGTATAATCTAATAGGGAAGAAGACTGGTAGTGGTGAGGAGAAAAACAAGTATATTAATAAATAAAATGTTAAAATGGGGAAACAAATATCAAAGGCATTCAGATGAAAGTAAATCACATCTACCCAGTAGGAGGGAGAGGAGTAATTCTGGAGGCATTTGCATTCCATTTGGATTTTGAAAGATCAAGATTTCAACAGAGGGAACATCTGGCACCATGCTCTGCATTAAAACTGAGGAGAACTTTATGTGGAAAAAGATATCATTAGCAAAATAAGCAGAAGAAAGAAAGATGGACAGTTAATTATGACTTCATGACACCATAGTGCCAAAACAATTTTGGTGTCATCTGTGTTTAACTTTAACATGAAAGCTAATGGGCTTTCACACAATTTGAAAATACAGAGAGACCTTTTCAAAGTTATTTTCTAAAAGTGACTGACCGCCTTATTCACTTCCCTCAGCAATAAGCACAGATAACAACTACATACTCTGGGCAAATGAACCAAAAGAATCCCACCTGAAGGCACTAAAGAGTGACCAAAGTAAGGTAGAG
Organism: Sciurus carolinensis; assembly: GCF_902686445.1. NCBI lineage: Eukaryota > Metazoa > Chordata > Mammalia > Rodentia > Sciuridae > Sciurus > Sciurus carolinensis. Next base: position 110,421,525 of record NC_062223.1, read on the forward strand.
ATTAGAGGTAAAAGTTTGACATTTGGAAGAAGGGAGTGGCATAGCACTAAGTTTCTTCTTAGGCTTTTAGCATATGGATAGGCCCCAGGGTGGTAGGGTGACAAGATGTGGAAAGAAACCTATACTTACTGGCTTGAAGAACTAAAATACAGAAATAGAGGTAGCCACATCACATGGAAAGTAAGAGTGAGGGTGCCAGAAAGAAGAAAACCTGGTGGGGGAGCCCCAAGTATTGTGAATAAATTCTGCCCACATTTCTGGCTGACACCTGAAGTAGGCATTTGTGAGGCAGATTCTAAACAGCTTGCAGTTAAGATGAACGGAAATGAAATTTAAAGAGCTATAATGCCACTCATGGTTTGATTCCAGTGAGAGTGCACACTGGTCATTAAACTGGCTGTGTGGCATTGTTTGTGACAGTCAAGCTACCTAGCACAGATGCTTAACTCTCCAGAATTCCCTGATAATGCAACTGAAGATGATAATCCAAGGACACAGTCAGCAGTGTCAAATGCTAATTTCAAATAAACCTTTTATACTGTTTGGCTATAAAGTGACTTGGTATTTGATTTTTTTCAGAATAGCCAAATGTGAAAAAAGCCAAGTTTTGTGAGGATAAGCTAATAAGCAATATCTTACCAAATGGCCTTACGACCATCACTTTCACTTCTCTTCCTTAGAATACAGTAAGTATGTCATCTGTGTACAAACACTCAGGGTGCAAAGGTTCTGGAGTCAGAAGCCTAGTCTGACTCCTGGTTCAGACACTCATTAGAGCAAGTTACATAACCTCTTTACTCAACTTTCAAAGGAAAAGGATATGACTTATTCCTCAAAGCCTTATTGAGAGGATTATGTAAGATAATGTGTGAAAAATACTATTTTGTAGAGGGCATGGGCCACAGCGATCTTGAATAAAGCTGTCATAATACCAATCTCCTCCCTATAAAGAGGACCTCCTCTCAGAACCCTCTCCATTGATTTAACCGCCTTCAGAAGGTATGCAGACATCAAACAATATCATTCTTCTGCTCAACTAAAGCATTTTCTTCCTGCTGTATATGTCTAACAATCTAGTGGAAATGTTTGTTTTTTATATTACTATACACATTTAGCAATTGTACTCAGTCTGGTACATGCACATTTAACCAGGTTTTACTATTTTTAAAACTATCTTATTTGGCTTTTAGCTTTCATGCACTTTTTAAGAAGAATGCTCTATCAATAAGTTATACACTCAGCTCTCTCATGAATGTAGACAGAAGATATGGAAATTGAGTCCTTTATTTTATTCTAAAGACTTTCAGTTGCAGCCTTGCCTTTTGTTATGTTGTGTACAACATTCAATATGAAAGTTCGGGTTCCCTCTGGGAATGAGAAAAAAATTTCATTAAAGTTTACTTTCTTGCAGAGCTTATAGAGCATAGTGCTTACCTTCTAAATGTTAAAGGCTGATGAAAAAACATGCTCTTGCCATAAAAACATAAGGGCAATAGAAATGTAAAGAAAACCAAATTAATGTAAATATAGCTTTCCTAAATAATCCTGGCAAGATTTTGGCTTAGTGTTTTTTCATGCTTAAATTAGAAAACTGAATATTCGTATTACAATTTATAAAACATTTCATAGGTCACAACAACAAAAGGCTTTAATTAGCAATTCTATTTTGGCCATATAACTCTCCAAATTAGGAATATCCCCCAACGACACCACCCAAAGTAGGAAATTCATATGGGAAAACATCAAAATAATGCAGCGAAAAGGTAGAAGAAAAACATGTGTTCTTTATTTTACTATCTACCATAAAAGTCCACTTCAGTTCCAGTTTAGTCCAGAGTCTGAAGTAGATGTGGAAAGTCAGTCTGTGGGGGGGCATGGAACTGGGAATTCAGTTCAGGCTGGAACCTCAAGAGCTACTTCAGACTCTACTCAGATCTTACTTAACCTCTGGAACTGGTCCACTCCTCTCCAGTTTTTCTATACTAGATGTACCTAAACCATTCACTCTTCCATTTAACTTTTGCTCTGTCCAGTACACCAAACTAAGCCCTAAGATGAGTTCCCATGCCTTAAGATGCTAAGAGTCTTAAAGATACATGTAGGCATATAAACAATCATAATGTAAATTTTTTATGTTACAATATAAAGTGTTCTGGAGACATGTCTGAAGAAACAAAGATATCCTAGAAATGATATCTGAGTGGGGGTTTTGTGATCAGATATTTGAATATCTACATCCCAAATCCCCCATTTTCTCTAGAACTTTCTTGCTGAGGATCAATCACCCCAAAGATAAGTTACACTGATGTAAGTCTCAGGGGTAGCCTGAGAGACTGATTGCTACTTAATCCTCATTGTAAGACTATTTAGTAGGAGATCTTTTTCATACAAGGTAGAAATCTGAAGAACAGGTTGGGAATGACTATGTTCACTAAACACGGAAAATTTTCTTAAGCTAATTAGAGGTGGCTTCTCTCAGAATGGATATATGGAACTTATCTAACTGTGGCTTATTTTATTCAGGCAGAGTAAAAGTATATTAATTGTTCTCAACCAATACTAACAAATTATCTTTTTATGCCTTTACTAACCATAGAAACAAGATATAATTTTCCACACTGGAGACCATGAAAGGTATCCAATTCCTAGGGCTAAGCAATATAAGAATTTGAGTTCTATGGATTTCAAATATATAGGCCACAGGCAAAGTGTGATGGACAGGGAATATAACAAGCAACACTTGGTAAAGAAGGCCAAATTCCATGTTTATAGTATGCTCTAAAAAAGAAGAATCAGTTCATTTTCCTTATTAGAAGTCAGGTTACTAGGCTGCTATATATGTGAAAAGGGTAGGGAGAGTCTTGCTGTTAAACTCATTTCCTCCTAAGAGATTTCCTTTTACGTTATGTTTTAGAGATGATGAGTGGGTCACAGAGAATGAGGAAGGTGCTGACAGGATGGGGAAGGTAGTGACAGAAGGGACTTTAAAATACATTAAATTTTGATAATCATATAGTCATATTTTCTATATCACAACAAGGCAAGGGGGTACTAAAAATAATCTCAATTTCTACAGTAGCATGTTGGCTTTAAATAAAAACAAATGTCTATAAAGCAGTAACAGCAGCAGTGGGAATGCTGACATAAGACAAACAATAACTATGTAAAGGAGCCTCTGTTTTATGAAGTGAGTTAGTACTAACAGACTCATATAATGAAATGGCTAGGTCTCCTGTCCTTGAGTCCCTGCTGTTGTCACTAGACGTATGTGAGGTTTCAGCTTTGTAATGCTGGGCACAACTGTCTGATCATCTGTAAATGAGTAATAATGTAACCTTAAATGTTGTTTGGAAGCACAAAAAAAGCTATAAACTGCTCGATTCTGTGTAGAAATTACTTGATAACATTATGAAGAACATTATCATCAATGGGTCAATTTCATTTGTAGAATTTCTAGACTCTTTATGATTCTTTAGTCTTTATAGATGCCTTTTGGCTTTTCCACTTCTAATTCAACTATTCCCAAAGACAAAAAGGAATGAAGACAAGTTAAGAGAGATGATTGTATTACTTATGTGAAGCTCTGTTTCTGTTACCAAATCTGGTAGAATACTGAGACTTAAGCAGGAATGTTTTTGACTAAATGTTAATTTTAATCCTCTAAATCAGGGGAACAAACAATGTTCCCTGGGAAAAGTCTGGCCTTCTCTCACTTTTTGTGCAGCCTGTGAGCCAAGTATAGTTTTTGCTTTTTTAAAAAGTTGAAAAACAAAATCATGTAAATCAATAAACAAAACTTGTAAAATGGTAAAAAAAAAAAAAAAAAAGTTGAAAAACAATTCAAAGAGGGTGAAGCTAGTGATATATACAATTAAGTTGAAAATTTACTGTCCATAGTAGTTTTACTGGAATACCACACCCCACTCAATTGTTGAAGTACTCTGTAGCTGCTCTTGCTTCACATTCCATGCAGAGTTGAGTAACTGAGACAGAGGTACTATGTGGTGCTCTCATTACTTTGCCCTGCTTCCTTATGGTACCACAAATTGTAATGAGTCCATTATATCTCAATAGTGTTTCAAGAGCCAAATGAACCTGATACTACAACACCTTATTTTTTCTATTACTTATCATACTGAAACAGGAGAAAAATGAACTTTTGAATGAACAGTGAAGTGTGGATGATTCTGTTATTGAATTAAATGGCAAAGCACTGAGCTTACTAAGTAATGGTATAATACCTATAGTAAAAGAATATACTATGTCAACTTTACCAGATTAAAACTCACATCAATATATCCTAATGTTACCAGACTAAGAACTAGTTACAGTATTTCCAACTCATAAGAAAGCAAATGATAAGAAAAATTAGAATATTCAAAATGGAAATGTCTCATCATTGTAGAACTTCTTCACAAAATAAAAAATGAAAATGAGACTACAACAAAAGAAGTTTCAAAGTGGCTTATATGCTACCCAATTCAAGGAAAATCATTTACCAATGGTGAGTTGATTTAAATATTGCATGCTTGTAGTACATGAAAAAATGTATCCAGAGAAACTAAATTTAAGATTATTAGTGTTTTGATGAGAATTGATTAAACCACTGAGGTATATTAGAGTAATATCTACAGTAAACTAAATAAAAGATCAAATGACTTTCCTTTGCTCTTGATGAATGACAGTCATACTTTTATTCAAGAAGTAAATGCTGAGTTTGAGTGACTAAAGAATTAGTTACGTCTGCACAGGATAACTATAGGAGAAAATTTTTCAAAGAAATTAAGAAAACAATAATTCAGTACCATCTGATGTAGAATCTACTAAGATATATGAGACGGTGGTGAAAAAGTGTGAAAGAGATGTAATTTGACAATTACAGAGTTTGTGAAAATTTAAATAATTTAATACCTATGGCTATTCTGTGTTATATTGATCAGTGGTACTGCATGGAAAGTATCTGAAACTCCCACATAATACTGGATCAGTAGTGTCAACAGTGAACTTCACTTACTCTTATGGACTTAATCGTTGTCAATTCTGTGAATATTTGTGAAAAAACAAAGCAAGCTAATATTTGGCTTATCACACAACTTTTGAATGGCTCAGCAGTGATAGTTTTATAGTGTTATTTTGAATTTAGGGCTATGACTCAACTTTTTATGAATGAGAAGAACTACCCTCAACCACTATTATTGAACTACTACTGGATATCTCTGTAAATATTTCTTAATGTATTCAACTTAAAATTACTAAGGCAAATCTATGCCTATATATAAAACTTTTACTGCAGTAATTTTTAAAACAATGAATGTTTAGTCACAAGTAATATCAAGTTTCTATATATATAGAAGTTAAAACATGAAGTAAGCTCTCGGTTCCCACTCACTTTCAGCAAATGAATTTTATGAGCTTGAACTAATTTCAGCAGTTTTACTAATCTTGATGCAAGAGGCAAAGGAAATTTCAATATCTCAAAATCCATTTATCTGTATAATTGAGGAATTTACATTGCTAGTGATTAATCTGCAATGGAATGATATGTTAAAGGGCAAATATCAAGAGGAAACTCTAAGAAAATTATACAAATGCCATTCAAGAGAAACATACAATTAAAATTATGCATGTAGAATGTTATCAGTACTTGGCAGTATTTATTGTGTAAAAAGGTGTTTTTTAAAAAATATTTTTTTGTCATGGATATTTATTTACTTATGCAGTGCTAAGAACTGAACCCAGTACCTCATACATGCTAGGCAAGCACTCAACCACTGAGCCACAACCCCAGTCCTAAAAAGGTATTTTTAAAGATGAAATATAAAATGTTCATTATAGATGAGAAAGAGCATTTACCATCAGTTTTGTTATCACTCCAAAAAATTCTTATCATTAATAGGCCTGTATTTGTCAGGGTATCCGGGACCCCAGACCCTTTTTAGGCTGTTCATTAATGATGGCGGCTGGCAAGTTGCCAGTAAGGTTCCAGTAAGGCTTTATTGTGAAAAACAAATGGCATCATATACGGAAGTTTCTATGATTGGTTTGCACCTATGCATGCTCTGTGCATGATCACCTTGTGCCCCAGGTAACTTACTATATTGTCCACGCTTTTCCCTCATGGACAGTGCTCTGATTGGCTGATGTTGTGTATATATGCTTCGCTGTAGCCCTTAGAGAGGAGGAAGAAAACAAAGGAGAATAGAAGAAGTAGGATGGACTCCTTTTAACAATAAAGCCTTGAACCAGGATACGTGTCGTGTCTCTCTGCGGGCAGGGAAATGCGATATGTATTATATTTTACTCAATTATATTTTAAATTCCATCAATAAAAAATTTGAAATTTGGTTTTCTGATTAGTTACTTAAGCATCTACATAATATTGCTGTAGCAATTGGATCTCACAGATAAAAGTTTTAGAATTTCATCAGTATCCTTTGTACTAAAGTTCAAATTTTACTATCAGTGGGGGAGGCTGCAAGATGGTGGAATACAGGTATCACTTTCCTAGTGGCTCCGAGGTGTGAACCAAGAAAAGTAGACAGGCAGTTTTTCAAAAAGGTAGGTGAATAATCAAGAATTAGGGGGGACTTTACTGGAATTTAATACTAGATACTTGAAACACACTGGGGACTCTGGAGATCTTGTATAAAAAAATAAGAGGGGAAAGATCCCCAGCTCCACAGCTGCTAAAGGCGCAAGGCAGAACAGTCCCTCCGTGAACTGCAGTAAAGCAATAAAGGCATTAAAGGAACCCCCATTCTCAGGAAGACTGAGGTGTGTCAGGGTATGGAGAGCTTAGAGATCAGGGATACTGCTCCAAAAAACAGTGAGCTGTGCTGCAGAGTATCTGTATGGAAAGGAAGCCGCCATCTCTCTTGGCAGCATGCATGGAGGACAGCAGAAGGAACCATTCTGAGCAGTGGCATGGGGGATAGCAGCTGGGGGAGCTGATTACAGGCAGACCTGAGTTTGGCCTGAAATACCAGCCAGGCAAACCCACACTGCATGACAGCGTGAGTACCTAAGTGAACAGGAGAAAATCAAGCATGGAGAGAGGTTTATACAGGAGCATACTGGTTGCGAAAACCCACCTGGCTCCTCTGTCCCCTTCTAATCTGGCTGCTTGCAGGAGCAACTGGGAGAGAAGAGCCTGACTGGGAATTTGAAAGGTCAGGGGCAGGAGATGGAGTTCAAAAACTGAATGGGAGAACAAGCATCATGGGGTCCAAAGGTGAAGTAATGGGCTAAGAACAGACTCCTGTACCACATAAGTGGAACCCAAAGGAGATTCCTGGGGTGCAGTCTTCCAAGCTGGACTGGCAATCGCTGGACCTTGGAGGTATGCTACCTTAAAATTTACACACATACTGGCACCCAGCAAAGACACCAGAGACCAGAGCATACCTAAACCTACACCCTGCCTCCAGGAACTCCACCTCTAGGACTAACCCTCTCACCCTAGCAACCATCCTGAGGGTGGAGCTAGCATTAAACTCTAGATAACCTCACCTAACTGAGAAAGGAAGCTGAGAATCTCTAAATCCAATGGAATGACTATTGAATTTTTCATTGAAATCCTTTTTTTTTCCTTTTCTTTCTCACATTTCTACCACTTTTGAAACCAAGTATTTTTCATGCATCAGTTAGAGGACTGGGATCTCTGAAGAGTATATTACAGTTTTGTTGTGTATTCTTTTTACTTTTTTCTATTTTTAACTTTTTCTTTTAATTTTTACTATATACATATATATATATATTCCTCTCACTTATCTGTTTCCCTGTCTTCTCTTTTCTCCTAACAGCCAACCTCTGTTAATTCCTCTTTCACTCTTCCTGTAATTTTTTATTTCTATCTTCTCTCCTCCTTCCTCATAAACATCACATCCTACGCACCACTGTTCTCTTTGTCCACCATTTGAAATTGTAAACCCTTTTGCAAACTTACTATTTATATTGTTGACAATTGAACACATCGTTTCTGTTTATTCCAACAAAACTGCAGATGTCTCAATAAGAGCTATTTGGTTTAAGACTACATATTGTTGCACCGGGTGCTGTTATTATTTGTCTCCCCATTAAAGACAAGGTACTAGAAACCTTTAGGGACACTATAAGTCTGTAGGGCAAAAACTATACTGCCTTAGATCCACACTGCTAGATGGGAAGACACAAAAACAACATGAAAAAGCAAGGGAAAAAATCATTCCAAACAAACAAAGATGCTTCAATAACAATCCATTGACAGCACAAAGAAATGTGAGAGAAGGAGTTTAGAAAGTATAGTTGAACTGATTTGTGACATAAAGGATGACGTAAGGAGTGAAATCAGAGACAAAATTCACGAGATGGAAGATCACTTCAATAAAGAGAAAGAGAGATTCTGAAAAGAAATCAAGCAAAATCCTTGAAATGAAGGAAGCAGTAAACCAATTAAAAATTCAGTGGAAAGCATCACCAACATACTAGACCACATGGAAGATAGAACCTCAGGCAATGAAGACAAAATAAATAATCTTAAAAATAAGAGTTGATCATGGAAAGAAGATGTTAAGAAACCATGAACAGACCTTCCAAGAATTATGGAATAATATTAAAAGACCAAATTTAAGATTTATTGGGATAGATGAAGGTGCAGAGATACAACCAAAATAATGTACAAACTGTTCAATGAAATAATATCAGAAAATTTCCCAAATCTAAAGAACGAAATGGAAAATCAAATACAAAAGGATTACAGGATCCCAGATGTACAAAATAACAACGGACCCACATCAAGACACATTATGCTGAAAATGCCTAACATACAGAATAAGGACAGAATTTTAAAGGCTGTGAGAGAAAAATATCAGATTGCGTATAGAGGGAATCAATTCAGATCCAGACCCTCAAAGTTAGGAGGTCCTGGAATAATATATACCAAGCTCTGAAAGAAAATGGATGCCAACAAAGAATTCCATATTCAACAAAAAGTTAAGCTTCATATTTGAAGATGAAATAAAAACCTTTCATGATAAAAGTTAAAAGAATTCACAACAAGAAAGCCTGTACTACAAAATATTATCCATGAAATATTCTGTGAAGATGAAATGAAAAAAAAAGTAAAAACCAGCAAAGAAAGGAACTACACTAAAGAAAAGTCAATCAAAGGATAAATTAATTAAAATTAATAATCAGAAGTAAACCAAAATGAATGGGAATACAAATCATATCTCAATAACCTTGAACATCAATGGCCTAAACTCATCAATTAAAAGACATAGACTGATAGATTAAAAAAGAAGACCCATCAATATGCTGTCTCCAAGAGACGTATTTCATAGGCAAAGGTATCCATCGACTAAAGGTGAAAGGATGAGTAAAATTGAGAAAAATATCACATGGATGGCATAGACAAGCAGGGGTTTCTATTCTTATGTCACATAAAGTGAACTTCATGTCAGAGTTAATCAGAAGGGACAAAGAAGGACATTTCATATTGCTTAAAGGAATTATACATCAACAAAACATAACAATTGTAAATACTTATGCCCCAAACAATGGAGCATCTACGTACATCAAATAAACCCTTCTCAATTTCAGGAATCAAATAGACCACAACAAAATAATACTGGGTGAGTTTAACACACCTCTTTCATCACTGGATAGATACTCCAAACAAAAACTAAACAAACTACAGAACTAAATAACACAATCAATAATTTAGACTTAACATAGAATATTTGATCCATCAGCGAGGGAATATACTTCCTTCTCAGTAGCACATGGATCCTTCTCTAAAATGGACCATATCTTAAGCCACAAAGCAACTCTTAGCAAATACAAAAAGTAGAGATAATACCTTGCATTCTATCAGATCATGATGGAATGAAATTAGAAATCAACAATAAAATAAAAAATAGAAGTTACTCTAACACCTGGAGACTAATATGCTACAGAATGACAAATGGATAGCAAAAGAAATCAGGGATGAAATAAAAAGTACTTAGAGATAAATGAGAATAGCAATACAACATATCAAAATCTGATGGATACTATGAATGAAGCACCAAGAGTAAAGTTCATTGCATTGAGCTCATTTGTTAAAAAAATAAAAAATCAAGAAATAAATGATCTAACATTACATCTCAAAGTTCTAGAAAAAGAATAAATCAATACCAAAAGCAGAAGACAGGAAATAATTAAAATCAGAGCTGTCAATGAAACTGAGACAAAAGAAACACTTCAAAAAATTGAAAAAAAGTTGGTTCCTTGAAAAAATAAATAAAACTGATAAATCCTTAGCCATAATAATGAAAAGGGAAAACTCAAATTATGAAAATTTGTGATGAAAAAGGAAATATTACAATAGACAAATATAGAAGACAATCAGAAACTATCTTGAAAATTTATACTCTAATAAATGAGAAAATATTGAAGACACTGACAAATTTCTAGAGACATATGACCTATCTGAACTGAATCAGGAAGACATACACAATTTAAACAGATCAATTTCAAGCAATGAAATAGATGATGCCATCAAACGCCTACCAATTAAGAAGAGCCTAGGACCGGATGGGTTTTCAGCTGAGTTCTACTAGAACTTTAAAGAAGAACTTACACCAATACTCCTTAAATTCTTCCATGAAATAGATAAGGAAGGAAACCTTCCAAACTCATTGTATGAAGTTAGCATCACTCTGATCCCAAAACCAAAGACACAACAAAGAAAGAAAACTTCAGACCAATATCCCTGGATGAACACAGATGCAAAAATTTTCAATAAAATTCTGGTAAACTGTATCCAAAAACATTCAAAAAAGATAGTGCACCATGATAAAGTGGGGTTCATCCTAGAGATACAAGCAAGGTTGATTGAACACATGGAAATCAATAAACATAATTCATCACATCAATAGACTTTAAGACAAAAATCATATGATTATCTCAATAGATGCAGAAAAAAATTTGACAAAATATAGCAACTCTTCATGTTCAAAACACTGGAAAAACTGGAGATAGTAGGAACATATCTCAACATTGTAAAAGCTTTATATGCTAAGCCCAACATTGTAGATGTTCAGAGACAGGTTTGCTAAGGGTGAGGATGAACGATGACTACCCTACCTAGCCTTACCCAGTGTGCTTTACTCAGGCATCGGAGATCAAGCTCTGAAGGCATGGACCTAATTTTATTTAGGGTTGCACAGGACATATATAGGCACATTATCCAATCAGGTTAACACACTTGTTAAAGCATAACAGAGTCAGTCTATGGGTGAACTATACGTTGAGGGTCCAGGTAGTGTAAACAAACCAAGCATGCCTAAGCAATTCTGCCCAGCAACAGGTCTGAGACAAAGGACTGGGGGGATGGCAAGCTCCAGCACACAGCATGAGGCAAGGCAGCTCAGGTGAGCTCACATCATAGCTTTCTGTGATGCCTGTCAGAATGAGTCCTCCCCTCAGCTCAAACTCAGCCTCAGCAACTGCAAAGACCTTCATTCCATGGTGAGTCTTTACCATTACCTCAGTTTCTCTGTTCAGACTATTTGGCTTACTTAGACCATGGTGTCAATGACTGCTGTCAGATAAGCTTGAGGAATGCTCCCTACACAACATAATTCGAAATGGAGAAAAATTTGAAAGCATTCCCTGTAAGAATTGGAACAAGACAAGGATGCGCTCTTTCACCACTTTTATTCAACATCATCCTTGAAACTCTAGCCAGAGAAATTAGAAGAAAGAAATTAAAGGGATACAAATAGGAAAAGAAGAACTCAAACTATCACTATTTGTTGACAACAGGATTTTATATTTAGAAGACTTAAAAATTCCACTTATAGAACTAATAAATGATTTAATAAATTAATAAATAATTTCAGCAAAGCAGCAGGATATAAAATTAATGTCCATAAATCAAGTGTATTCCTATACATCAGTGATAAATCCACTGAAAGAGAATTTAGGAAAATTACCCCATTCATAATAGCCTCAAAAAAAAATTTGGGAATCAATCTAACAAAAAGAGGTAAAAGACCTCTACAATGAAAACTACAGAATGCTAAAGAAAGAAATTGAAGAAGACCTTAGAAGATGGAAAGATCTCCCATGCTCTTGCATAAGCAGAATTAACATTGTCACAATGGCCATACAACCCAAAGTATTAAACAGATTTAATTCAATTCCTATTAAAATCCCAATGACATTCTTCATAGAAATAGAAGAAACAATCATGAAATTCATTTGGAAAAATAAGAGACCCAGAATAGCCAAAGGAATTCTTAGCAAGAAAAGTGAAGCAGGCATCATTACAGTTCCAGACTTAAAAAAAAAAAAATTTTTAGTTGTAGATGGACACAGTACCTTTATATATATTTTTATGTGGTGTTGAGGATCGAACCCAGTGCCCCACACGTGCCAGGAAAGTACTCACACTGAGTCACAAACCCAGCCCACAATATCAGACCTTAAATTATAATACAAAGATAGAGTAACAAAAATGGCATGGTATTGGCACCAAAAAAGACATATAGACAAAAGATACAGAAAAAAATACAGTTATCTCAAACTAGACAAAGGCACCAAAAACATACGTTGGAGAAAAGACAGCCTCTTCAACAAATGTTGCTGGGAAAACTGGATATCCAGATGTAGCAAAATGAAATTAAACCCCAATCTCTCATCCTGCACAAAGTTCACCTCAAAGCGGATCAAGGACTGAGGCCCTAGAATAGATTCTGTGCGTACTACAAAAAAAAAAAAAAAAAAAAAAAAAAAAAGTAGGTCCCAAACTGACTTCCTTAACAAGACTCCTAAAGCATAATAAGTAAAATCAGAATCAATAAATGGGATGGTTATCAAACCAAAAAGCTTCTTCACAGCAAAGGAAACAATAAAGAATGTGAAGAGAGAGCCTAAAGAATGGGAGAAAATCTTGCCACCTGCACCTCAGATATAGTATTAAGATCCAGGATATATAAAGGACTCAAAAAACAACTCCAATAAAACCAAATAACCCAATCAATAAACATGCTAAGGGGATGAACAGACTTCACAGAAGAAATACAACTGATTGACAAATGTATGAAAAAATGTTCAACATCTCTAGCAATTATAGAGAAGCAAATCAAAACTAAGATTTCATCTCACTCCTGTCAAAATGTCAATTATCAAGAATATAAGCAATGCCAGGCAAGGTGGCACACGCCTGTAATCCCAGCAGTTCGGAAGGCTGAGGCAGGAGGATCCCAAGTTCAAAGCTAGCCTCAGCAAACTTGAGGTGCTAAGTAACTCAGTGAGACCCTGTCTCTAAATAAAATACAAAACTGGGTGGGGATGTGGCTCAGTGGTCAGGTGCTCCTGAGTTCAATCCCTAGTATATCCATACCCACTACCCCACAAACAAGAAAGAATACATACAACAAAAAATGTTGGTGAGGGTGTGGGGAAAAAGCTGGTGGGACTGCAAACTGGTGCAACCGCTCTGGAAAGCAGTGTGGAGATTCCTCAGAAAACTCAGAATGGAACCACCATTTGACCCAGTTATCCCACTCCTTCGTTTATACTCAAAGGACTTAAAATCAACATACTACAGTGGCATAGTCACATCAATGTTCATAGCAGCTCAATTCACAATAGTTAATCTATGGAACCAAACTAGTTGCCCTTCAGTGATTGAATGAATGAAGAAAATGTGGTATTTACACAATGGAATATTATTCAACCTTAAAGAAATATGAAATGATGTCCTTTGCCCCATAAATGGAGGGAGTTGGAGAATAGCATGCTGAAGTGAAATAAGCCAATCCCAAAGAACCAAAGGCTGAATGTTTTCTTTGATATGCAGTTTCTAATTCACAAAGGGTACGGGCTGGGAAAGAATAGAGGTACTTTGGATTAGACAGAGGGGAATGAGGGGAGGGGGCACGGGGATAGAAGGACAGTAGAATGAATTGGACATTATTACACTATGTGCATAAATGATTACATGACCAGTGTTTAATTCTACATCATGTACAACCAGAAGAATGAGAAGTTATACTCCATTTATGATGTTTCAAAATGCATTCTATATTGAAAAAATAAGTGGTTCACCTATAATTTTAATTACACAGGTGATTTGGATCTTAGCTTTGGCAGCAGTGGCAAGTATTCATTCCATTCCATATGCCATTACCGGGAATCATCTAAAGTGGCAACCACTACTACCCTAACTTCTAATAGACAGGAACAAAGCAGAAATGCCTGAAATTTAACTGAGCCAGTCAATGGCAAAATTGGGCAAAATCCTTAAGATTACTGACCTGTGATTATTAGATTAATTAAACCAAACTGACATGAGAAACTGTTTTGATAGAACACGGGTATAAAGTTAGAACAGTCAGATAATATTCTTCTCCTCAGCTAACAGACCCATTAATTTGTTCATTTAACAGCTATTTATTGAATGTTTGTTTATATATGCTAGGTGCCATTCCAGGTGCTGGAAACAATGGACCAGAATATCTGCCTTCTTATTTTAATGCAAGGAACCCATATCACTGTAGCACCCTCAAAATGGCTCATGAATGTGAGCAAATGACCTTAGAATCCAAAATTTAATTTACCATTATAGGAGAGAAAATGATGACTAGTGAAAGATAATTGACATAACTGACAACTTCAGTAAAGTATAAAGTTTGAGGCAAAGTCATCCACAGAAAATGGCAAGGTTGTCTGTGCATGTGGAAGGGTGTGTGTGTGTATAAAACAGGCCAAAGAATTCAACTGGTATACATCTCAGGAAAACAAAGTTAAGATTGCCTAACATGGAGTGGGCATTTGAGGTTTGTCATTAGTGATACCAACTACTCTTCTGGTATATGATTTTCTCCAGCAGTGCTCAGAGTTCACTGAGGGATGGAATGTTATTAGGAGAATAGCAAAGTAGGAAGAAGGATGAAGAAAGTCAAGGTTATCTGCAAGAAAGATTATCATGATAACCATGGAATTTAAGTTGGATATGGAGGGAAGAGTAAAGATAGGAGGGAACTAATGAATGGAGAAAGTGGGTAGAGCTCAATAGGTTGGAAAGAGAAAGAATATGAGCTTCTATAAAGGAAAAAGAGAATGAACAGAGGGTGAATGAAGAGGAGAAAGGGCAATTACAACTTGCCCAATAAAAAGTCAAAATCTTGAATCAAAGGGATGAATAGTTAAATAAGTTTCACACTTAAGTTGTAATTATTTCAAAAACTAGTTATTTTAGTATGAAAATAAAAATATAAATTAAACTAAAAATGCATTAGAGGAGGTTGGTGTGTGTTAACACTTAAAGCAAGAAAAACCTTTATAATGAGTAAAGATTTAATTTGTTGATCTTCTCTAAGTTTGGATAGCTACATACAATTTTTTCTTCAAGTAGGCTCAGTATGCAATGAGGTTAAAAACAGTATCAGCTACTTTTTCATTAATGCTATATCAATTGGATCACACACAGATAAGTTTCAGAATTTCATCTGGCATTCAGTTGATGCTAATAATCCAAAATATGGCAGGGGGGTGGTCTCAGTGATCTCTCAAGGTCCATGCTTTCTCTTAAACTTATTACTCATCTGTAAAAGGCAGTGTCACTGTTCACTAGTTTCTTAGAAGGTTCAAATTGACAAAGGCAGTATCAATTTTCTATCACACACTTTTTGGTACTCATTTTTTGCTTCTTATACAATTTTACTTTCAGACTAGCTTACAGCTCAAGCTTGGGTTAAGGGCAAATTATGGTGCTCTTATGTTGAACATCGCTGTTACCATAGTAGAGCCTATATAATAAGTAGGTAAGAGAGATGTTTTCACAGGGAATACATATCAGATGAGTAGGCTAAGAAGAGACTTCTTTAGAAATCACATTAGTATTCTCATACTATCAATACCAAGATCCAGGTAAGGCATCACACTCTTCAGACACACATTACTGACAACCTCCATTTTATAATGTGACCATTGAGGGGGAACACACAGTGGAGTGTGTTAAGAGTACAATGAAAGCATTGAAACACCTGCAGCACTGCCTGTGCCTTTGACTCTGCACTGGGCCTAAGGTTAAAGGGGAAAGAATGGTGAAGAAAGAAGGGACTGACTATATTGTTATTTGCTGCTGGATATAAGTAAATGATGCCTATTGCCGACTTATAAAACTATCCTTTTTTCTAACATGCCAACTTTTCTTTTTAAAACACCTATTAGAAAATTCAAAAGAAAATATTTCACACAGGTGGAAGTATGGTTTGGGCCTTTGTATTAAATTCACGTTCAAGAATGAAAACTCTGGCTGAGGGAAGGCTCTGTGAAGGAGGAGAAACAACTCACCACTCAGTTGCTGGGCCACAGCCAGGCGGCTGGGCTTCAGGATGAACTGACACTGCATCTCTCGGGGCAGCTGTTCCATAAGGAAGGGCTCTTGAAGGTTGGAAGGGGAGGCAGAATCCTTTGATCCCTGTGTGAGGAGTACAGTGTCTCGAAGATGGCTCATTTTAATTCCATAGGGATATTCATGCCCTATAAAGAGAAAAATCTAAATGTAGACTTCAGGTTGATTAGTACTATGAACATGTTTGCCACAAACTGAAATGTACTGCAATTTACCCCTGGGACTTTTAGTATAAAGAATCCTTTTGTTGACTGAATGACCACCATGCACATGTGGACCCACTGAAATATTTTTATGGGGAGAGGGGAAAGGGGAGAAAATTTAATGAATATCTTATTTCAAATGATTGCATGGAAAGTGAATCTTACATAACAAAAATCTTACAGTTCAAAATTCAGTGCAGAAAATGATTGCATGGATCAGTTTGTGAGTTGCATAATGGATTCTTTCTATGTTTGTATCTAACACTTAAAGGTATTTTGAGTTTCTCCTTTGATAATAATAGATCTGTCAATCTTCAGCAAAGATTGCTCTTGGTTGCTCTTGGCTTCAAATTCATGATTTAAAATATTTACTCTACCTATCACACAAGTATTATGAGAATCAAATAAGTAAATACTAGTGGCTAATATTTAAATAGGGACAAAGAACTACATATGTCAAATATCACTACTACTATTATTCCGCATGTTCATTGAAAAAAGATATTTTATTAGTTTTTATTAATTATAAAATCAGTTACTCGAGAGCCTTGGGACTAATTTGTTTGATTTATGCTTTCCTCCCAGTGCTATGCTAGGTTGGTGTTCATAGACAATAATCAGAAGGAAGACTGCTGAAGATTAGAAACACAGACACGGGGTAACAAGGAATTTACGAACTATAAAAATTAAACACTGGAGATATGACTGCAGTGTGATTTTTGCTCTCCAATACTCTAAGGAAGTATCCCTTTATAATCTTCAAGTAATGTCATGTTACTGACATTTTAAATACACAGAGTAAGTTCTCTTCTATTCTTATCACCGAATGTAACTTAATGAAATCTTACTCTTCCTTTCTACATGACATAGGCATACAATGTAAATGTTATTAATATTTCTCCATTATACTATTTTCCAGGGATTAAGACAAAATGGCTTCTATTCCAACAGTAATACAAAATTCATTTATCAAATACCCAGCTACTAATGTACAATTGTTACAAGTCAAATTAAAAAATATAATCAAAAAAATCACAGGTATATCACGTCCCATGATTTTTCAGTAAAAGCTGGTAACAAAATTTGAAACTGTTTAAGTTACTATCTACCTAGATTTAATGAATTTGTTAAAATAACTATTTTAAGTATATATTTGATTTTGTAAAGACAACTTTCATTGTTGCTCACTTTTATAAAAATGACAAGATAAAAAAATCTGAAGTGCGATCAATTTTGCCTGCAGTTCTATCCATAACAACTTTCTATATTCTAATTCTAAGCATTAGAATATGTTACATAGACTTCACAGAAAAGTTTGGCTTTAGAAGACTCAGATTACTTGAAACAGTCTGAATTATACAACAGCAATCATCACTGACAAGGAAATAATTACATGAGATAATGCATATGACATGCGTGCTTTAAACAATGTTGAACAAATCATCATCTCAAAGAGCTACTATAGACACTGTCCCTTATTTTAATTTCTGTATTTCTATGGCAATGAATTAAACTACTTATCAAGAAATATTTTTTAGGTAATTAATTAAAATAAGGTGAAATGTAACCTATCAATAATTCCCCAAAACGAAGGCTAAAAATTTGGCTAGAGAAATAGTAGTTAGTAAATTAGTGAAGACTTTTTAGGAGTCACACAGGTTTAATCTCATTTTCTTTGATACCTAGGAAAGATCTGGGCACAGACAGGTATTACAGAGGTCCTATCCATAGATTAAGATGCATTATTGGATTAAGGTCTTCTACAGAGGCAATGCAGCAGGATGTAAGGAAGGGAATAGGAATTTTCAGAAATTAATATTCATTGCTTTCTTACAGAAATAACTAGCTTGGCAAGATTAATTTTGTTCATAAGGTGAAAAAAACAAAGGAAAATCTACATTTGTTTTCATAACTACACCATTAGTTAAGTAAAAAGGTAAGATTGTCTAGCACATAGCAAATGCTTAACAGACATTTAATAAATGCACAACCCCTGAGATTTATAAGTATTTAAGCTTAGAACCATATGACCAGTTCTGAGACCCTTAAGAGTTATAATTAAAACATAATGCTGTTTTAGATTTTCACAGAAACTTACCAATGAGTGGGTATGGTGCAGCTTCTTTTCCAGAATTGACCCATAACTGGTAATCTCTCTCAGAGCCCTAGGAGATAAAAGAATTAAAAGTCACAATAAATTATCTATGTCTAGTACTTGAATGAAGACATATTATTTGGCATTTTTAAGCTTTTAAGGTTTCTGGGCTAGTGGATATTATTATTTTTTTAGATGGCAGTACTGATTCCTATAACCCATCTCCCATCCCCTGAAAGAACATGGAGATTCTACATTCCCACCAATTGACATCTAGGGATCCACAAACTGTAACCGAATTGGACCTGCACTAT
This sequence comes from Sciurus carolinensis, assembly GCF_902686445.1. Classification (NCBI taxonomy): domain Eukaryota; kingdom Metazoa; phylum Chordata; class Mammalia; order Rodentia; family Sciuridae; genus Sciurus; species Sciurus carolinensis. The sequence goes on from NC_062223.1 coordinate 110,440,524, forward strand.
ATAGGTAAGCCCATGGGATGTGAAATTGTAGCCAGGCCCTTTTACACAGAACAAAAGTCTTAGTTCTAAAAAGTTAATCTTTTCTTTGGAGTCCTCACTACTGTAATGTCTCTATACTTCTCAAAGAATGCAACATGCCTCTGCAAAGACAACCTGTTATCTAGAAAGTCACAAACAGTGCTGTATCTATGATTAAAAAGTAAAATCCCAGAGGTTGATTATTAGAATGACCAAAAGATTTTGAGAATATGAGTTATTAGCAGTTGTACTGGCTTTAGTTTGGGCAAGTCCAGTCCTGGAACAGAAAGGATAAGAATTCTATCTAGAGACTAGCCCCAGTTAAGGAAAATAATAAAATTGTTCACTAGCAGAATTTAAACCCAGCAATACTATAAATCCCACTTGAAAGAAATAAAACTTTGTTGAGTCCTCTGGGATAAAGCAAAATATTTTAAATGGAAGCTAGAACAAAAATAGTCAACTCTGTTAGCAATATTTCAAATAGTTGTCTTTAACTTCTAATAAAAAATCACAGCCCTCCCCTTATAGAGGGCCCAGGATATACATAATACCATACAAACTGCTCCTTGCCCATCCCCTAACAAAAGAGTAAGAACAATCTATCTTTTTATGTAGTCTGAAAACACTATAAAAATCTGTTATAACAGTTAAAACAAACAGCCTCAATTCCTAATTAAATTAATATAACTTTGTTTTTGAGCAGATTTATCACCTTATTTAAAGGAAAATACACAAAAGAAATTGAGTCATATTATTTTTGTAGGTAAGAAATCAATGCAAATGTGCCTGCTTTACCTGGTGTAAATAAAATTTAATTACATTTTAAATGTTACTAAATTTTACTAATGAATCATATTTCTTATCTTGAATTTTGGTTACCCTGAATTCTTTTTTTTTATGGTTTACTAAATTTCTTTTAGTTTTTATTTAAATTTTTTACAGACTGCATTTCCTTCTACATAATCTAAAGTTCCTCCATTCTTCTCTCACTCCCCAGTAGAGCATTGTGTAAGAGAAAATATAAATTCAATGTCTTAAATGTGTCATGTCATAACTTAGTAATGTTTTGGCCTGGGGAGATAGCTCAGTTTGTGGAGCACAAGGCCCAGGGTTCGATTCCCAGCACCGCCAAAAAACAAAACAAAACAAAAAAAAACTTAGTAATGTTTTAATAATAGATAATCTCACTAAAAAATAATGTTCCAGTACTTTCCTTAGTTTTTTCATCTGTAATGGTTTAGATATGAAGTGCCCTTGAAATCTGTGTGAGAAGTACAAGAATTTGTGGAGGTGAAATGATTAGATTTTGAGAGGTGGAACCTAATCAGTGGATTAATCTATCGGGATGGATTAATTGGATGATAACTATAGACAGATAGGATAAGGCTAGCAGAGGTTAGGCCACTGGGGTCATGCCTTTGGAGTGTATAATTTGCCCTGTGAGGGGAGCTCTCACTCTACTTTCTGTCATCATGTTCTGAGCTGCTTTCCTCTTCCTCTCCCTTCCACCATAACGTTCTGCCTCATCTTGGGCCAAGAGATATGGAGTCAGATGATCATGGACTGATCTTCTGACACAATGAGCCAAAATAAACTTTTTATTCTCTACGCTGCTGTTGTCCAGTCTTTTCGTCACAGTGATAAAAAGCTGACTGAAACACCACCCTTAAAAAATTACTCTTTTTGGTGTGGTGTTTGTAGAACAAACAGGGAATCAATAAAGAGAACCTTCCTAATCTCTTTCCCCTATACCTCATCTTTAAACATTCCAATCTTTCCACCAATACTTGCCTCTGTCCCAGAGAAGGGCAGAAGCTAGAAGAAAAATACATATCTCCCCAGCGTGTGATATGTATGCTGAAAGCTTTCCAAACCCATGATCTAATTCAAAGCTATTATTTTATTTACTAGCAGAATCAACCATCTTAAACCTCAGGACCTGCAACCAGGCAATGAGGCTCCCAGAAAATCCTTCAGAATTCACCATCATCATTATCATTAGTATCTAATAACGAGCTGTCTTAGGAGAGAAGGGATAATTTACATGTAAATTACTAAATATTACTTTGAATCTACAGTATCAAAGTTTCTTTATAATTAAGAATATCTAGCATAGTAACTTACAGTTATCCCTAGCATTGATAATGACATGTTGATAACTTCACTCGCTGTATCTGAATTCATTACTGTTATAGTTTTAGACTGTAGGGGAAAAAAAAAAGAAGAAATATAGCTATAAATAAAAGATTTTAAGATAGGTGAACAAATAATTGATAAATGACTATCCAAAGGCAAATCCTGATTTCAAGTGTGGACAGAGTAAAGCATAAGACTTAAGTAGACTGATATATTATGCCCTTTGATAAAAAATTTATTCTCTTAAAAGGATATGTGGACTCACAAAATATAAGAACTTAAGTAAGTAAGAAAAAGACTAATTATATTTCAGAGAGAGTATATACACCCCCACTCCCGATCACACACCCACAAAAATCAGGCCATTCTTCTGCTCCACTGCTGTAATTGTATTTCCATAATGCAAAGTGAATAAAAAAGGAAGAGAGATATATTTCTATTTCTTCCTGAATACTGTTCTCATAATATTTTATTTCTTTGCATGGTATAAAATTGGAATAAGAAATGATTACAAACTACTTTTAAAACTTATTTATTAAGTGCTTTCTATGTCTGGTCACTAAGATTTTCACTGTTGAAATCTTTAGAGGACTTAAAATTGAGTCTAGGAAAAAAATGAAAATTTTAGAAAGCTCAATTCTTTTACCAACTCTGTCTTTGAATAAGGTATCTACAATAGCTCTGTGCTCAACTTCATTGAGAACTGCTAGTAAAAAATAATCAAAACAAACAGAAGGATTTAAGATACATATAGAGTTCAACGAATTCCCAAAGAGATTATACACAATGCTATGATATCATGAATAAGTTTGCTATGTACTATTTTAATTACTATCAGATATATTGGCAATTCAGACTGTGTCACAAATAAAGCCTAGGTAGAAACAAAATGATATAAAAACACAAAGGATATATTACAAAAAAGCAAAGTGAAATCCACTGATAGTCTGTCATATATTTTTTGTTTTATTATTTCTTCCCTATGAGCCAATTAGTTGACAGGACAAACTGCTTCTAAAAGTTGTTATTAAATTTCAGTTTTTAAAAAAGGCATTTTAAAATGCATTGATTTTTAAAAAGCATTCCTTGCTAATACCAGCAGCTTGGAAGGCTGAGGCAGGAGGATCTTAAGTTCCAGGTTAGCCTCAGCAACTTAGTGAGACCCTATTTAAAAATAAAATACTAAAAAAAAAAAAAAAAAAAAAAAAAAAATACTGGATGTGGCTTGGTAGTTAAGTGCCCTTAGTTTAAGTCCTGGTACAAAAACAAACAAACAAACAAACAAACAAACTCCTAGTAGCTCCAAGGATGATACAAAAGTGTCTAAGGTGTCTCACTGCCCAACAGGAAGGGCCTGAAGTACCCAATCCAGAATCTGTCTTCCACCAGAATAGTACAGGAATGTTATATGCCAGGCTTTAACTTGAAATATAATTTCAGAAGGGGCATTTGGCTTTTTTCTTTTTAACACGTCTGAAAGAGCTCCCATTCAGTTTAAAGAAACTCATGTTTCTAAGTAATTTTTCTTAACATTCAAAACAGTAATTACAGGAAGTATATTTTTCCCTACATACCTTTATGGGAGAGAAAACAAATGAGTTTCAGCAGAAAAAGTTTTCTGGGTAGTAAACAAATAACAAAAGAGACAAAACTGAAAATATGGGTATTCCATTCCATATTAGCAGAATTCACTGACAGATTGTGTACAACTAAAGGCAAAGATTAAAGATTAAAGAACAACACCCTGATTTGGGGGAATCATTCTTCGCGGATGTAGGGCTCTCTCAAAGAAACTCTTGCCACAAAATGTACTTCAGAGAACAAAGGAGTGTCACTTCATTCTTGATTTATCCATGGTCCTAGTGATAGAAGTAGAACACCCCAACTTGACCACATCTTTTGTCAAAATGAGTGGGAGATTGGTTCTTTCTCAAGCACAAACCTTCCATACGTAAAGTGATAAAAAAAAACAAAACAAAAAAACAATTTTCCATGTTTAATGTAAACCACTGCTAGAACTGAATCAATGTAGGTTTTTTTTTTTTTTTCCTGCTTTGCTATAGGAGATCTCTTTACTCTCAAACCATAAAAAAATTGAGTATTTCCCTATAGTAGTGATATCTTAAACTCAGGAACTGGTCAGAATGTTTGGTAACTTTTGCTTTTGGTCAAAACATAATTCTTTAAGCTTAAATATTTTTCCACACACAAAACTATACTGTGTGACCTATGGCTGTTGTGAAGTATGACAATCCATAGTATCAAAAAATATAAGTTTTTATTTTTTTCATCATTGATAACATCTTGGGTCATGTACTACAATTTCAGTCAATAAATTACACATAATAACATGGGTTAAAGACTAAACATTTAACAAGATAAGCATTCTGAGGTAGAAGCATGCCCATCCCTTAAAAACATAATTTCTCCCAGATTTTTTAGCTTTTTAACTTGAGGGATTCAATCTCTAGAAACTCAAAGAATAAACTTTCAAAACTACTTTCAATTGAAGAAGTGACAAGCTAAAAATATTGCTTGTGGAAATAATTTTACTACAAATCTCTGCAGCTGCTATTGAAAAGATGTGAGAAACATTCATGACAGAGGGAGAAGAGACATCTGACAAATAGTATTCTTTCCAAGATTAAATGTTAAGTACTGTAGTTAATACAAATTCCTTGTTTCCTTTTCTCAGGTCTTGACTTTTCATACATACAAAGATACAAACCCAAGAAAAAGCATTTCCCTTTATATGGTATTTCCAGACACCTACCTTTTATAGCATATACATTGCCTGTCTGCCTGTCTCTCTTTTTAACCATGGAGTTTTCTGCCTTATGCAGGGACTTTGAATTTAATTTTCTGACTTAGAAACACTTACATAGGCACAATTCCCAATATCCTTGGCGAAGATTTTGAGGGGAATGCTCTTCGGGTAGTCCTTTTCTTTCTCTAGATTGATGTATCTAATCAAATGCAACGACAACCCAAAACAACACTGAGTCAGATGAAATTCTCTAATGGCTTATTTTTTAATCTATTTTATTAATATTTTCAATATACTTATATGCTGTACTTAAAAAGACACATGAAAGACTCAGTAAAGTCAGATTACATTATGGGTTGAAAGATAAATACAAAAAATTGCAGAACAGTAGGCATGAGAATAGGAAAAAAAAAATCCATGTCAAGTGAGGACTGAGAAGCAAAATCAAGTTCAGGCACCTCTGGATGACATTTTTATCCTTAAAGTCTCCTTGCCTTCTCTGAACAGGTCTGCACCTTGATAAGTACAAGAACATACATAATATTTTACTAAGCCAAACCAAAGCAAATCGTCTTTTACTTCCATTTAGTTCTCTAGTGGAGTATAAAATCTTGGTTATCCCATTGCTTAGGGAAAGGAAAAAAGGAGAAAAGTATGAATCTAACCAATGAGCTTAAGTTGACCATTTTTGGTCTGTATGCTCAATGCTAGGGATAATTGATTTTTGTTGTGCTCCACAGAAATCCTTGCATTTATGGAAATGATACATATTTTGAAGAAACTTATCTCCAATTGGTAGTAGCTTAGAGACAACAGCAAGGGACAGAAGAGATTACTAATTTCTGTCTAAATTGATCTAATCAAACCTCAAAGTTCTCCTTCCTAGAAAGAAGGAACACTTTAACGAGAGAGCATTATTTATAACAAATAGCAGTGTACAATCTAAATGACAATTTATTTTAAGGGCAAATGAACAGTTTCTACTAAGGGGAAGTGTTTGGGGCACATCACTGAAGAAAATGTTTTAATTCAATTACTACAGGTTAAATTTTAAAAATAAGCATACTGAAAAAAATACCTCTGAAGAAGTGAGAGCCATTTGTCCTTTTGTTCTGGAGAACTGTAAAGAAAATGGGAGACAAATTAAACCACACAAAATGCTTATGCCAACATTTTTGAGACTGCCTATCCAGATGAAAATATCAACAAGCCTGTTGATACTGAAGAAGTTATACACGTAAACTGCAAATCAGCATAATCATGTCTGGAGATTCCAAAATACCCTTTAGGAAAAACTAAACAGCCAAGTGTAGTTTGTTAAATTCTTTTGGATTGATCCAAGACAGACACGTTCTTACTCTTTACTGGTCTTTTATAAGAGGTGCTATACCAGTGAAAAGTAGGGCTTGAAGTGGTTTACAAACTATATGCAATCTAGATGATTATTGGTAAGGTACTCAACCTAAATCTCAGTTCCTACACCTGTAAAGCTGGATTAATCATCTTACTTAGTGTTTCTTCAGCTTAAAGAGCCATAATAGAAAGTATGCTAATATTGAGATGAAATAGAAATTTGGCATATGGATGAAAATGCCTTGGCCCAGAAACCAGTATGTTATCAGGAAAAGAAGCATTGTTTTCTTTTATATATTTAGAACAAAACTATAATTTAAGAAATTAGTTTATAGAAAATTATACTTATTATAACCTTTTGATTAAGATAAATTTATGAGTAAATTACTATTAATAATTTTTGTGAAGTCAATGTTGCATTTAATTCTTAAAGTTAAAAAATTTCAAGTTTATTACTCCAGTCTTATCTCTCACGGTTTTAAAAATCATATTTCTAATATTTTCAGATAAGTTGGAAATATTTTCTTATTTCAGGAATATACACTTAATAAATATTTGCAATTTATTTCAAACTTTGTTTCTTAATTTTTTTCTCCATGAATGATCTTCCAGGATTGGTAACAGAAAGAAAGTGTATTACATCTTTGTTTTTTACTACTGACCATACAATTTCCATCTTTAAACAATTCCTTACTACCTTTTGGTATATTCTCTTTTCTAAAACAGATTTTTTAGTTTCATTTATGTCAAATCTTAGATTTATTTATCAAAAATCTGTGTTGAAAAAGAGACTAGGTGTTTTCTTTGGGCTCATTAACTTTTTCAAAGCAGTTAAAGAAACAAGCAACTTTAAGATACTTAGTTTTTTTGTTTTAAACTTTTAACTGACAAATATAAGATATATAGAGAAAACTGCACAATCTTTAAGTGTACAGCTTGAAAAAATTTTATGAATTAAATACATCTATGTAACCGCACTCATATTATAAAACAGAAAATCATCTTGAAAAATCCTTTGCTCCTTTTTAGGCAATAACCCCCACCATCGTGCTTTCCAACTGCATAAAAGAGTTAACCATACCAAAAAAAGAAAAAAAAAGTAAATACACTAACTGCATGTAGTTTTAGAACAATCATTATCATTGCTATATAGTGGTCATTGTTTGAATAGACAGCAAAATAAACTAATTATCAATGTGTCAGGTTAATTTATGAAGATTCATTTGTGTAATCTTGTGGTGTTTTGCCTTTTCTCCCTGCTGTATACAAGAACTCCCCTTTCCTCTGGAATTCTTCACCCCAGTCATTTATATAAGACACAAGTCAGTAGTACTCCAAAATCAGTAGTTATTTCAGTTTCCTAAATACCTGAGAACATTAAAAAAGACAGTAAGATCCAAGGAAGAAGAATGTAGTAGTGGAGAAAGAAAAAGGTCAAGACAGATTGCAAGATTCACTCAAATCATGGAGGGGATGGAGATCTGTCATCCCTCAGTATGAGTTGGGAACCAGATATGGGTTCAGATTCCCAAAGAAAACAAAAAGAACTCAAGAAATTGTTTTAAGGAACAACTAGGGAGGCTGAGTCCTATGCACCAAGGACTTTGCATCATCGAAGATACCTTACTACACTTGTGGTAAGGAGTTGAAACATCTCTGGATGTAAAGCAACAACTATGGGCACAGCAAAAAGATGATGTTAGCAGTGATCACAATGAACTGAAAGTTAGGGAAGGCTTTCAACTGTTTTGGAGGCATCTCAGAAGTCTCCTGTATCTGGTTTTACCTTAAGAAAAAAATTTGTTTCCTACCAGCCTGTGAATACATGAGCTTAAAATGAGTTTTAGTTTGATTTACAAATAAGCCTGCACATGAGTTTGTAGTCTCTCACTGTAGGTACTTCAGTTAAAACATTATTCTGATTACTATTGTAGATAAATCTCAGATCAATGTCAGATTTAAGTACTTCTTGTAAAATAAGTATAGCATCATTTTTCTGGTAGACATAGATCCTAGAATGTTTTTTGTTTTGTATCAGCAGTTGAACCCAGGGGCACTTTACCACTGAGCTACATCCTCAGTTCTTTTTTTATTTTTTCATTTTGAGACAGGGTCTTGATAAGTTCAGGGCCTCATTAAATTGCTGAGGCTGGCCTCAAATTTGCAATTATCTTGCCTCAATCTCCCAAGTCCTGGGATTACAGGAGTGCTCTACTGTGCCTGAGTTAGGCACTAGGTTTGTTAATCAGAGTACCTGTACTGATAGAGATGAAATTCCTTTTAGCCCTTTTTGAGAGGTGACTGTCTACCCTGTTTCCCAAAGTAAAGTATAGGAAGTTCATATTGTTTGTTCTTCTCCCAGTTTGACTTAATTGAGAAGTTCTCATAGATTTTGGCAGTTGTCAAGAATTATTTCAAAGCTGTTAGATTTTACTTTTTGTTTCTATGTAGATAGTGTAGTAACTGGTACAAATGACTGCTTCTTGAGCTACTAGTCTAATGATGTTTAAAACTGATCATGGCCTAGAGTTTCCTTAATATTTACTAAGTATGTAGTATGTGTGTGTAGAAACACACATATATAATACCATTTATAGCAGTCTTCTTTTTTAAAGATCCAAGCTTCCCTCTGATATAATATCACTTCAGTCTGAAACTTCCATTAACTTTTTTTTTTTTTTTTTTTGGTCGAGAAGATCTGCTGGCAATAAATTTTTACAGTTAAAAAAAAAATCTTTACCTTTATTTTTGTGAGGAACTTTTTGGCTGGATACTGTATACTAGATTGAAAGTTTTCTCTCCTAATACTTGAAAGACTGAAAAATTCAACAGTTGAAGTTGTTTTTTAACTATCCTCTCACCTCCCTAGCTTCTAATGAAAAGTCCACAATAATTCCAATTGTTGTTCTCCATATATATTGTTCTTCTTTGACTATTTTGAAGATATTTCTCTTATTTTTGATTTATAGCAGTTTGTCTATAATATGACAAGGTGTAGTTTTTTTCATACTCATAATCGGGGGTTCACTGAGCTTAAGGAATCTGTACATTTAGTCTTTTACTAAATTTGGGAGGTTTTAAACCATTATTTCTTCAAGTATTTCTTCTCTATTTATTCTTTTTCCTCTTTTTGGGATTCCAATCACTTGTATACTATACCATATTATGCCTTCCCATAAGTCACTGATACATTTTCCATTTTTTTAAGAAAGTCTTAGTTTCTCTGATCTTCATATTGCACAATTTGAATAGATGTATCTTTAAATTCACTGGCTGCTCTCATTTCCATTCTGTAAGTAAGTTCATGAAAAAGATTCTTATTTATGATATTATAGTTTTTGATTGTAGAGTTTTTCATTTGGACCTTTGAAAATATTTCCTATTTCTCTGCCAAGATTTCTTATCTTTTCATTACTGTCAAGTGGATTCTCTACCTAACATGCTAAGGTGTTACGTTCTTTTCTGGTAATTCAACTTATGGGTCCATCAAAAAGTTGGTCTCTATTGATTACTTTTTATCATTCCTTGTTATTTATATATCAAGGAGTGTTAGATCATATTCTGAACATTGTGAATGCTTTGTTGCAGAGACTCTGCATTCTAATATATTTTTAAAACTGTTGCTATTTCTTTAGATAGTTAATTTGATTAGGTTGTTACAGGCTCTATCTCACTTGTGATGGTCAGTCACTCAGTTCAATTCTTCATTTTAGTTTCAAGCTGCTTTCTATGTATCCCAGGCATGTGGGGTCCAACAATTAGCTAGATGCTTGGAAGGCATCCATACACAGAATGTGGAGCTTTCTTTCTCGAGTCCCCTCACACCTCACTTTTCACTCACTTTTAATTAGCTGTACTGACTGAGACTCTGTACTCTGCTTCTTCAGACAAATAAGATTGTGGGGTTTTGAGTTTTAGCTACCCTGCACCACAATGTGAGTGCAGCATGCCCTAGACAAAAGCCTTAAAAATAGGAAACTCACCAAGTGTTGGTGCCTTCTTTGAAATTTCAATTCCTCTCCAAAAATCTCCTAACTTTTGTCCACTTTACAGAACCCTCAGGTAGTTATTGTTGTTTTTATTTTGTTCAGATTTTACAGTTATCTGTAGGGTGGTCAGTCTGTTAAGATCTCACCCTGTCATTCTGGAGGTAGAACTCCTCAACACTTTACTTCATTTTAAATAAACTTAAATAATTTTAGATATACAGAAAAGTTACACAGATAATAAGAGTTCTTGTATACTTCTCACCCAGTTTCAGTTTCCTGCAATGTTATCCTCTTACATTATCATGGTCCATTTGTCAAAGCTAAGAAATACTGGTACCTACTATAAGCTAAACTCTTGACCTTATTCAGATTTTACCAGTTTTTTTTTTTTTTTTTTTAAATTAGGGTCCTTTTTTTGTTCTGGAGACAATTCAGTATACCACATTACATTTAGCTATTATGTCTTGTTAGTGATTAGTCTATGCATATTCCTCAATCTTTCCCTTTCTGACCTTGACAATTTTGAGAACTGGTCAGATATCCTATTACAACCTTCCTCAATTTGTTGCTATTTGATGGTTTTCTCATGATAAGATTAGGGTTATGGGTTTGGGGTGGGAGAGGGAAATGCCACAGAGGTAAATTACACTTTTTATACATTATTATATTAAGGGGTACATTACATCTACATAATACCACTGGCGATGTTAATCTTGGTCATCTGGAGAAACAACCATAATATGAGCAACACAGTATATATAAAAAACATGTTTTCACATTCTCTCTTCTTAAAATGAAGTTTAATGAAAATTATTTGATTAAAAATATCATGTAGTTATTCCTCACTTGAAATTGCTTTCTCTTACTTTTAACTCCAAGGAGATTAAACAATAGGAAATGATAATATCTACAGAAATCTGTCATGGGAAAGAAGATATGCAGAGAATGATACAAACACATGCTTCTTCCAAATAAGTTCCTAAAATCTTGTGGTAGGCCAATAGTGCATAACAGAATTTAATGACATGCCTATCCTTTATTAGAAGAACAACAGCTTGGAAAATTTTAGCAATCTGGCTTCAGGACGATGCCCAAGTAGTTTGCTGGTAGTGGGAGAGAAAAAGAATGAAAATCCTCATGTATTTGATGAACACTAACTCTAAGTGTAAAATAAACATTGGAGTTGAATATCATGGGTGTGAATTTTGGTACATTCACCTTGAACTTGTAAAGCATGTTCAGGATAGGAGAACAAATATTCTGTATGTTATACATTCTCCAATCCCATGCCAGCCTAGGAATGAGTCATGGGAAACTAATTTGTCACATCTTTATAGATGAAAAATCAAAACCAGATATACAATTCAATAAACTCAGTATTTCATTATATTAATTTTATTTATATAATAAAAATACTATTCCTTTACAAAATCTGGGAGTATAAATCAATTATTCAAACTTAATTGTACTATTTTATAAAATTTGATTCTGTAAAGATCTACTTCAGGGTTTGAAAAGACCGATGAGTTTCAAAAGCTCAATACATAGAACAAACACCTAAACCCTAGGGAAAAGAGATATTGGGACTAGAAACTTCCTAAAGATTTGACCCTCTATTCCACTTCCCATTCCTGGAAGTTCCCTCCCTTCCAATTGTTTCAGTAGAACCCCTTAAGAAATCACTGGGGAGGGCTGGGGATGTAGCTTAGTGGTAGAGCACTTGCCTCACACATGTGAGGCACTGGGTTCAATAGCACCACATAAAAATAAATAAATAAAGATAATATGTCCATCTACAGTGAAAAATTAAAAAAAAATCACTAGTGAAAGCAAGGTAAATGACCTTCTAAGAGTATCTAATATTTACAATTAATTTTTCCTATATTGTAATCAAAAGGTCTTTAGGTAAAACATAAGGCACAGAAGTATTTTTGTTGGATGCTGATGTCAAAGAAGACACTGACTAAATATGCTAGCAGAATAAAATAGTTTCCTTAAAAAATCCAGACAACAAAATTGATTAAATTGTTTCTCTTTATCCTAGTCATCAATATAGTAGGACATGGGATAGTTCTTACCTGAAAGTGGCTACAAAGTTCACTGTGGGCCAGCCCAGGACAAAGGACTTCATGGCATTGGTGTTACCTTCTCCTACTTCATCTACACAGCTTGCCGTCCACATATCAGTTAATTTAATTTTATTTTTTATCTTAAAGTTATTATTATATCTAGAAAGATAAAAAAATGAAACAGGACCTCTCATTATTTTGTTTCTTAAAATTTTACAGGAGCTTCTATACTTGTTATAAGAGAACATTTCTACTAATTATGTGCAAATGCTTTGTTGTTTTTATGCTCAGCACCTAGCACAGTGAATTGTGACATGGTTGGCTATGTAGGTCCATGAAATAGGCCTCTGAAGTATTTGGTGATACATTTAGTAGGAATATTTTTAATATTTTTATTTTTAAACTAGCTACTTTATTTTCCTATATGTTAAGTATTACATTTAGATCAAAACCCTAATTTAAATGTACTGCTATTACAAAAATTAATTCATTTATTATTTGTATCTTTCTTACTTTAAAAAAGATTTGAGTGGCTCATGATTTATTAAAATGTTTATAAAACTATGGCAGATAAGAACCTGGAATTAGAGAAATTTATAATTTTTTATTATGTGGTTGCAATATTTTCTAGCCTTTAAAAGTGTAGGTTATTTTATATTTTCTTACTTATGATTTTGTTTAACCATTTTAACCGTAGTCCAGCAAAAACTGAAGAACTATAGGCTAAATTCAGAACCTAAACTAGAAAAGAAAAAAAAAAGTGAGGTTGACAAATTAACACTCATCTCTGGAAACCTAGAAGATGACCTACTTTAAGTCATCAGCAAAATTGCTTTTAGACAATTTCAATCTTATCTCCCCTAGTCCTCTGATATGGAAACCATCGTATCTCTTAACTTAACTGACAGATTTAATACTCATGATGGATCTGAGACTTAAATAATTGGAAAGCACTGAGAAGGATAAACTTAGGATTTCCTAGCATCCAGAACCATTTGTGTAAATACTAAAAGCCAAAATGAAATAAAAACTACTTTATATAAATAGTTCTAAAACTCTTCTAATACGTGGAATTTTAAAGTTATAACTCTTCAGTAGTATTTATAAAATGAAAAAGGATTTTGCAGGAACTATACACCAAGGCTAATCTAAATTCTAAGCTTCATCTATGCTTCCCATTGGGTGCAGTAACTTTGAACAGAAAAGTGATTTGTGGCACAATGACTTCTTTCAGTATTTCAATATTTTTCACCTCACTGCTAGGAATCTTTAATTTTTATGAAACAGATCTGATTACAGATAAAATGTTATTTTAATGGCAATCATTTAACACAGAACCAAAACTATTAATCTTTTGGAAGGAGAGATATCTTTCCATATTTGTTTTCTAATTCAGGTCTCTAAATTAGATATCATGTAGGAACTTCCATATATATAGGCCTAGAAAGCAAGTCACTACAAGGATCCTTTCTCTAGATCAATAAAGTGTCAAGATTATCCACTCCTGAAGCCAAAAATAAGGAAATATTTAAAAGTATAACAAAGACTTCCATTCTCCTATACTAAATATAATAGCTAATATTTATTGAGGACTTATCATGTGCCACTGTTTTAAATAATTTTACACATATCATTTAGTTTAATTCTCATTTTATATGTAAGGAAATGAAGTCATAGAATAACTTGCCAAAAGCCAAACTATGCAAACAGCAGAGCTAGAATCCAAACTGGGTTTGGGTAAACTCCTAAGCTTTTTAGGCTGTTAAACACTATGCATCTATGAAAAGCCTTAGAAACTGAACGCGGATGTAAGAATCTTTCCATTAAGTTTCCTTTAGCTTTTCTCTCTCTGGCCTGTTCTTTTTGTCTCTACAGAGATATGCTTTCTGATAAGACTGTGTGTGTTTATTACAATAATAGCAGACAAATTTCACAAATATTTATGGATATAAAGCTAAATAGATTAGCTTGTATTTAAAACAAGTCAATATTAAAATGGCTGGTACTGGGGTCATAGTGTACTTCTTTCAATTTTTCACTCTCAATCTCCAATAGTATTAGACTACAAAAATTAAACTGAATCCAACTTGAACTGGTTCCAACAGTATCATCTCCCTCAGTACCATTCCAATAAAAGAATAAATCTAATAGTAACTGACTGAAAACACAAAGAAACCCCTCAAATCAATTCCTTAGTTCTAAATGTAGTCCATTAGTATAAAATTATTAAGATGACAGGTATACCTTGTTTTACTACCCTCTGACCTTTTATACAGGGATGAATTTCAGGGAAGTACTGAAATACACAGAATTCTATGGAGATTTACCCCCATTACAAAATGTAGATGTGTTATAGTCATACTTTGGGATAAAGATCATATAGTCTTCAACTATCTAGTGGTAATTCTAGTGATAATGAATTAATAATCAAGACTTTTACCTAAACAGAACTCATTATTTACCATTTGCTTAGGAAATAAAATATGAGACTAGAGAAAGTTTAAGTGGGTGTGAGGTAAATAGTCATTTCTTTTCTGAACTTCTACATGGTTGTTCTACGGTTATTAACAGAATATCATCCTTCTTGTAAATATTTTAATGTTTGTAAACAGATTCTGTTTTATAAACAAAAAGACAATTTTATTGGAAAAATAACTTATTTATCTTTCTAGTGAACTTAAAAAATGAACTTTAGGACCCATCTGGCTTTAATACTTGTTCTAATTTAGTATAAAAAGAATGTCAATACCCTCAGAATAATTCTCAGCAAACACTAACAATATCCAGCACAAAATGGAACAAATATAATACTTTAGCAAATAAAAGAAAGCATTTAAACTCTCCATTTTACTTACTAAAATTCACCTAGTTTGATTAAATAAGTGATAAATAAGTAAGCGGCTGATCAATAATTTATCCCACTTGAGTTTATTTCCAAAAGCTTAACCTAAGGACTGAAATAAGTTTTCAAATGAAGCCTAAAGATGAACTAATGTAATATGGAACCTAAGGTCTCCCCTTAAACAAAAGTACAAAACATCAAATACTAAGTAGTAGTCTCAGATTATTTCAACAAATTAAATGACCCAGGGTACCACCTAATCCTTCATCCAAGGATGACCAGCGATAGGACAGACATACATTTGGTCTTAGAGCGAGTGGGCTATTATCTTCTTGGTGATGTTTATTTTAGAAAGAAATTTAAGTTATATTCAAATGGATTTGTGAATATATCTCAATGTTTGCTATGGGAATGATCATGGAAGCAATTTCCTGAAAATTTGTGGACAAAATGTTTGCAAGGTGGTAGGAATCCCATAATAATAATTATTTCCTCAAATATCTATTCTCTGTTTCAAGGGTCTTGGGTTCTGCTAAGAAAGCAAATAACTTAAGATGATTCATACTTTTAAACAGCTCTAATGGATATGTAAAACACAATAATTTTTTATGAACCAAATCTCTTAAATAACAGCATTTAAATAATACAGTTTGTCACTTCATAAAAACATTTAAGTGAACCCACTGAGTCATCTTGAAAGCAGCATACAGAAAAAACATTGTAAACCTTACATGAGAAAGGTTTAAAAAATTGTTTAGTTGTCAGTAGATTTTTAAATTTTATTTATTTATATGAGGTGGTGAGAATCAAACCTAGTATCTCACACACGCTAGGCAAGAACTCTTTACCACTGAGCTAAAACCCCAGCCCAGTTTTTTTTTTTTTATCAAAATAAAAACTCAGCTATAGAAGTAGATTATGGGCACAGACTTTGCCAATATATCTAAGAATAGCAATTTTCTAGTAGAAAAGAAACAGGCTTTAGCAAAATAAAAGATACATACACCATTTAAATGCTTGCAATACTCACAGCAATAGATGACTTTAGGTAAGAAAACAGGTCCTCTAGTATTTCTAAGGGAATAAAAATCCAAAAAAAAAAAAAAAAAGGTGCAGAAAAATGCATGCCTTTCTAACAACAAAGTGTATGTTACAAGTAAATAACTCTGGGATTCCAGAGTTCAGAAATTTGGTCATTTTAATTTTTTGTTATCTGCCTCCAGGCTAAGCACAGGTTAGGTACCTAATGAGTACAATGTGGTCAAGCAGAAGGAACTAGCTACTGGAATTAAGACCTACATTCAAACCTCAGCTTTATGAACTGCTAGTATGTGACAAACCTCCCTGAGTTTCGGTGTTCAATATCTAAAACAAATGTTACATTGGAGGATAATTAGAAAAATTAAATTAGACCTCTGTGATTCTCCTATTATAATATCTGACATATAGAACCATCTATTTAAATTTTAAATAAATGCATGATAGCTAAACTACAGTCAAAAAATAAAGATTTGGTTCTTTATTAATAGTGTCAAGTATACTGACTGCAAAGATTGGATAGGGAGACTTTGCTTTATATTACTCATAATATCATATTTACTTCAAAGCTACACTGTAGGCATTAGTTCTATTTAAAACATTCTGAGTCTTTTTTATCTTTACCTTTGCTTTTAGTTTAAAAAAAATTTGAACAGTTCAATAAGTCTTATTTGCCTATTTTTTTTTAAACTAGGTAGGTATATTTAAGCTGGAGCATTTAACTCATCACAAAGATTAATGATGTAAAAACTATAGAGTTGCAAAATACTCTATTAAATTCAGAAAATAATAAAGTAATAATTATAGCAGCAGACTATACATTAGTTCAAAGAATGGACTTTGAAATAAAATAGACCTATATTCAAATACCTCAGAATAGTTACAAAGATTAAAGTATCTAGAATAATATCCAACATACAATAAGATCCTACTAAATGCTATTTTTTATATTATTAATACCACTCTAATTAAACAGTGTTTTGCCAAATTAGCACTTAGCCCTGTACCATGCCTTCTTGATGACATAGCATAACTTAGGTGTGAGAGTATGGATGGTAAAAATAAAGTGTTTACTATTCTCTAGTGGCTGAAAATTTCTGTTGGGAATTGATTTGTTAAAATACTCCATCTTTCATGATGTTTCACAGGTCATGAGAATGGGAAATGGAGCAAGTAGCAGTGACCACCTTTTCTGGATATTAACTGTACTGGCATGTAGCACTGAGCAATAGGTAAGTTATCTTGGGTGCGTCTAAAATATATTTCGAACATGTTTGTATCCTTAACTGTCATCTCCCAGATAATATCCTCAATGCCCTCGTTATCTCATTGGGACCACAACGATAACCTCTGTCTAGTCTACTTGCTTCCACTCTTGCCTACCTTCCAACCTGTTCTCTAACATAAGCATTTATTTAAAAAAATATTTAAATATTTTTAAAATTTAAAAAATATCAATCACATTATGACCCTCCCAATTAAAATTCTGCAGAAGAAAATCCAAACTTCTTATAGCCTTCATGGTTCCAAACCTCCAAGATGGCCCCCTGCTTCCTGATACACCCTTGTATAGTTGCCTTCTGTAGTCTGTGTTAGTCTGTGTTGCTAGTAGCATACGTCAGAAATGATGGTACATCACTTTCAAAAGATCTTTCACCCTATAGTAGGCAACTGACCATATTATGAGCAGTACCGTGGAAAGGCTCATGTGAAGAGGAATCCAAACCTCTGACCAATGAGGAACTGAAGCTGCCAGCATCCCAGTGCAAGAGATTGGAAGTAGATTCTTCAGTGGAGCATTGAGACGACTGCAACCTCATGAGGGTCCTTCAAGTTAGAATTACCTAGCTAAAAACTCCCAATTCCTGACTCAGAAACAGCACAAGATACTTATGGTTTTAAACTGTGTATGCTTTGGAGTAATTTGTTATACAGATCATCCCCCATTTTTCAGTAATTTTTCCCCCTGGCTATACCTAACACATACCTTATCTTTTTCTTTATCTAGTACCCTATTTTCTTCATAGTACTAATCATGATTTGTAATTTCCCCCCATACATATAAAAATATAGGCTCCCACATTAGAATGTAAGCTTCAAAAAAGCAGGGACCATACCCACCACATGCTTCACTGTATCTCTTACATGTATTCAGGGTGTGGCACAAACAGGACCTAAATGAACATCTGTTGAATGAATAAACAACCAGAATTTTTTTGTAAAAACAAAACAAACAAAACTCACTTCAGATATTAGCTATGATAAATAGAGACCAGATATTCTTGCTGTAAGCACTGAATAGAAAGGGTATGTTAGTGGAAATGCAATTTTATAATGATAACTGGGATAGAGTGTGCAGTATACTTACTTGATTTTGGCCACAACAAACAGATCACTGAATAGAAAAAGATGTCTCTCCTGCCTCTGCAGGCCTCTTTTTAGTTCTGCCCGTCCATCAATCAGTAGAGTCCTACTGGAGCACATAAATGATGACAGAAATGCACAAGTGTCAACACTAGCAGAAGGACTTTCCCTGTAACAGATTACATGACATAGATCAGTCAAATTATCAACCACAGGGCCAAGTTTTTATAAAAATAAAACTTATAGTTGGTCAAGAAATACAAAACTGTGTGAAATATTTTTTCATGCAATGGCACAGTGCCCTGAAGCCTATTCTCCACACAGCAAACTTTATACTTTATCAAAATATTTTGAAACATAAAGTTGAAATAGTTGTACAATAAACACAGGTATACCTCATCTTAGATTCTACCATTAAAATATTACTATACTTGCTTCATTATACACCTAATCCAACTATCTATTCATTTATTAATTTTATTTCAGCATTTCAGTATTAACTGCATAAAGCAGTTCATATCCCTGTAAATACTTCAGCATGCATATTACTAACTAGAATCTCAATATTTATTTAGAATTTTTCTCTTTCTATAAAACTTATTCAGTGAAATGCACAAGTGTACAAATCAAGTATATATTCACTGAGTTCTGACAAATAAATTTACCTGTGTAACCTAAACCCCTATCATGATAAATGAAATTATCACTTCAAAAAAATCCTTTTTGCTCCTTGTTACTTATTATATAAATTAGCCCAGGATGGAATCCATGTATTGACCCCTGGATTATTTCTTCACTGAGACCAGTTTGCTCAAAAGCTCATCAATGCCAAATCCAAATTTCTACATACTCAATTATTTTAAAAACAGCTTACATGAGCAGATTTTTAGCCATTACTAGCCTGCCTGCTCTGGGTAGCCAGCATCTGCTGGCCAGTGTAAGAGAGTTTGTGGTTATAAGACCCTAAGTTGCTACTACTCTTGAGCTCTCTGACTGCTTCCAAGCTATTAGAAACATCACCTGGACAACTAATCTCCAGAGACACCCTCTAATCCTCCTCCCCATGAATTCTCTTGTCTTCCTTTCCTTCTGAATAATGACTTCTTGCCATAAGTCTCTGAACAGTCTCATTCTGTGAGGAACTTCCTTTCTTATGCAAGCCTGTCCCCTGGTCATTTTTGTCCCTGCTTTGGTACTGAGAATTGAACTCAAGGGTATTTTGCTACTGAGCTACATCCCCAAACCTTAAACAAGTCTCATTAAGTTTCTGAGGATGGCCTTGAACTTGAGATCCTCCTACCTCAGCCTCCTGAGTTGCTGAAATTATAAGCATGTGTCACTGTGCCTGGTCCACAATCATCTCTTTTTAGCTGACTAGCACCCAGAGTCTTCAAACTCCTTACAAACCAGTCAATCCTGACTCCATCACTCCAGAAGAAAACATTATTCTGATTTTTTCCCCAACTGAAGATCAGTTTTATCTGTGCTCAAATTTTATAAAATGAGAGCACAGTCTACCTTCTTTTGTATATCTTTTAATTGCGTTTTTGGGATTTATTCATGTTACATTTATCAATAATCCATTAAAGGATTTACTTAATACTATTCAATGGATAAATAAACCAGAGTTTATTGTCTTATTGATTAACATACCTGGCTGTTTCCAGTTTTTAGCCATTATGAATAAAACTGCTATACATGTTATACTGATATTTTTGTGATATATGTTTTTTATTTTTCCTAATAAATGCCTCAGAGTGGAATTACTGAGTCACAGAATAGGCCTCTATTTTTTAATATCAGAAAAAAATGCCAGTTTGTTTTCCAAAGTGGGTAGACCATTTTATATTCTTAGCAATGCTACAGGAGAATTCCAATTGCTCCACAATCTTACCTACATTGTGTGTTATCAGTCTTTTGAATTTTAGTCAGTCTAGTGGATATATAATCGCATCTCACTAAGATTTTAATTTTCATTTCTGTGATGTTGAGTTTCTTTCATGTTCTTACTGGTCATTTGTGTACCTTCTCTGTAAACTGTCTTATTTTACCCATTAAAAATGGGTTTTGCATCATTTTATTATTGAACTGTAGGAATTTTTTGTGTATCTTGAATACTAGTCCTTTCTCAGGTATTTATTTTAGAAAATATTTTTTCCTAGTCTAGTCTTTGCCTATAAACTTTCTTAACTGTGTTTTCTGACAAGAAGTTTATAATTTTGATAAAGTATATCAATTTTTGCATATGGTGTTACTTTCTATAAGCTTTCTAAGAAACTTTCACTTACCCAAGTCATGAATATATTATGTTCTACTGACATATGTATTAATGTTTAGTTTTTAAATCTAAATCTATGATTCATCTCAAATTAATTTTGGTTGTGATATAAAGTAGGGGCTGAAGTTAATTTTGGTTTTCTATATGAAGGCACCTCATTATTCTAGCATCATCTTCACAAAATACTTTTCCTTTCTCAGTCTTAGGCAAACACCTAGTACTTGGAAGAAATGTTAGAAGTAGAGACTCAGATTGCTTTAGCATATTTGTTGAAAATTAAATGACTATAAAGCATAGGTATTCTTCTAGGCTCTTTAGTCTGCTGCACGGATTTGCTTGTTAATTCTTACCTTAGAATCACACTTTTATTGTTTTTCTGCAATAGATCTTGAAATTAGGTAGTTTATGTCTTTTTCTTTTTTAATATTGCTGGTAATAGAGGTTCTTTGCATTTCTATATACACTGTAGAAATGAACAAAGATGAAGAACAAAGGAGGGCAAGCCTATTAGGTCATGGAAGAAGAGATGAACTTAGTTTCTAATATACTGAGCCTGATGTTATCAGTGGGGCAGAAGGGGTGGGGAAATCAGGCAAGCACCTAGCATTAGAGGAGATGCCAGAAGTAGAGATACAGATTTAGTGATCATACAAAGATGTGTAAATATAACCACATGGATGGCTAGAACAACCAGGGAACATGCACAGAATAAATAAAAAGGCACAGACACAACGCTTAGAAAAGATGTAAGTGGTAGAAGCGAATGAAAGAAAACCTGTGAACAAGGAGGGTACTGGCGAATAACTTGGTAGAAAGAGAAGGACAAAAGGCAGTGGTGATCTGCAGTACGGACACTAGCAGAGGGGAATAAAAAGGTGAGGTCCGAGAAGATATCTGGGGGAAAAAGTCATCAACTGGTCATTTAGACATTCTAAAAAACACTTCCAGGAGAAAGGTGAAGGCAGAACTCAAATGGCCTGGGGTCTGAGGAGAAATGAAGAATTAGAGACAGCAACTCTGATTCCTTTTTAAGAATATAACACTAGAAAGATTCTCAAGGTGTACCTTTGGTGAGGAAGAAAAGTTAGGAAGAGAGAAACAATCAGCCTTGAAGGTAGGTCTTATTATACCTCATTTTACAGATGTGAAGTTATTTAGAGTAGACAAAAATACTGCTCTTCAGTGAAAATGATTCATGAGTAAATATGATTTTAAAATTTGTACTTAAAAAAATTCCAAGTAGCTTTCTAAATGGAGCACTTTATATTGAATCAGTTCCCTCCTCCACCCATGGTTACTGACCTCAATGGTTTAGGACTTCACGGCCTGTGGGAAAAGAGCCTAACCCAAGTTCTCCCCCACCCCCCCAAGTAGTATTATATGGCAAGTAATTTGATGATCTCAATTTCCTCATCTCTAAAGTAAGGTAGTCAACCAAGGACTATAAAATCTTTACATTCCATTTATAATTAATATATTGAACTAACTATAATAACATGTACCTGAAAAGTGGAATTAAGATGGCTGATGAAAGGTAAACAGATAATGGATACCATTAGCCATCTCTTGTGAGAACAATGCTATTATTTGAATATGAAGTGTCCCCTGAAAAGCTCATGTGTTGGGCAATGTAGGAATGTTCAGAGGTGAAATTTTTAGATTATGAAAGCTGTAACTTCATCAGCGAATTAATCCATTTGATGGATTACTAATTTGAATGAACTATAGGCATAGTAACTATAGTTAACTAATGGTAACTATAGGCATATAAGATATGGCTGGAGGAGGCAGGTCACTAGAAGCATGTCCTTGGGGGCTATTTCTGTTCTTGGACCCTTCTTTCTATCTGCTTCCTGGCTGCCAGAAGCCACACAGTTTCCTTTACCACACCCTTCTGCCATGATGTTCTGCCTTACCTCAGGCCTAGAGCAACAGAATCAATAGATCATGCACTGAGACCTCTGAAACCAAAAACCCAAAATAAACTACCCAACTACCTGGCAGCTATACTAAATGGCGACTCATGCTTATCTATGTTTCTTGGGTTTGAATGATATGGGTTATTGGTGTCTTATCTCTCCTGGGCATACTAGAAGTCTGAGGATCATACATTATTGTAAGAACTCTGAGATAATGTTTGAGTGGTCAGCTATCATTTCCTCTAATGCAATTGTTCTTAAGGTGAGGTACCCCCTGAAGAGCAACATCAGCATTAACTGGGAACTTACAATGCAAATTCTCAGGCCCACCAGACCTTCTGATCAGAAATTCGAAGGTTGGCTCAGCATTCTGTATTTTAATAAGCCATTCAACTTAGTCTAATGTACACTGAAGTTCATGAACCTATTTTTCAAGTCTATAAAAACATGCTGGCTCTATAAACATGTATTCAAAATAAGTAGTATGTATTTCTACTTTAGATAAGGAAAACTTCTGAGTTATTCTGTCATTTCCTGTGGCTTTTTTTTAGCTACAATTTCCTCTCCTCATGAATGAATTTTACTGTACCCCTAATTACTAATTAAGTACATATTAATTATGACTTAAAGATATGTGCAGGTGAATAACAAGGCAAGTAAAACAGTTTTTTGAAGAAAAAGGGAAAGGGAGTTCATATTACTGATATTGTAGACTGGAATTAAGCAAAGAGAAAAGCTAAGTCAACATTCACTAACAGAGAAAAACCCTTTCTCAAATCCTTTTGGAGTGGGAGGAGGTACAATGGTATATTTCAGCATGTACTGATTTTCAAATTTATAGAAAATAAGAATAAGGCTTCACTTGCTCTTGTGAAAACTAAGCAAGGACAAGAGTAGCAAGCAATGAATGGATGACAGAGTAGCTAAAATAGCCCTTAATATCTTTACTGCGTGATAGAAAAACTTTGTAAGGGGAAAACTGTCTTTGTATCTTGGTTTAGGTATACAATAACTTTCTTAGTATAATAACAGTATGGTTTAAACTAGGGATCCTCCAACTATTATTCAAAGGCTCAGATAAAAGAGTTTAGGCTTCCTAGACCATTCAAGTTTCAATCAAAACTATTCAACTGTGTTCATGTATTGCAAAATTAGTCAAAGAAGATACATAGTGAACAGGTGTGGCTGTTCCAATAAAATTTTATTTACAAGAACAAGCAACCTTTCTGGGCCATAGTTTGCTGACCCCTGGTTTAAACCACGCTTCTAAAACTTTCAAATACTTACATATAAAGCCAGCCTGAAGCAATTAGAGCACTTTTTGCTTGGTGTTAGTCTAAACTAAAGATAACTAGGCTATTTTTAACTTATTTGTTTTTAAAGCAATTTCTAAGGATTTTCAAACAACTCATTTTCAAATAAGAGATCTGGTGGTGCTGTTAAAATCCACAGTGAAATTAAAACGTTTTTATTTTTCTATATGGATTTACCAACATAAATATCTACAATATGTCATTTTTAAAAGATGTATATTTAAGTATGACCAAAGGTATTTCAAGATTTTAGCAAGGTAAGCATTGGTTTAAAGAAATTCATGCTGCAGTACTCTAGAATAAAAATAAACATCTCAAGCTCTTGCATGATTAAAAAAAAATCTCTTACAGAAGGAAACTATAGAACAACTTGTGTTTTTAAAAATTACAATCAGTGTTCCCTACTTAAAATATTATTTCCATTATATGAGTGGAGTTTATTCTTATCCTGAGTACAATGTAGATATACTTAAGTCTTTTATAGTATGGAAATTGGTGGGGAGGGAAGGATTAGATTATAAACCTTCTATTTAGCATTTTAATATAGGCTAATTAGGGTTTACAAGTTACAATTAACAGAGCTCTAAAATGATCTAACAAATATGACAAATAGAGTATAAGAATTAACCCTGGGCTGAAGTTGTAGCTCAGTGGTAGAGCGCCTGCCTAGCACATGTGAGGCACTGAGTTCAATCCTCAGCATCACATAGAAATAAATAAATAAAATAAAGGTCCATCAACAAATAAAAATGTAAAAAAAATAATTAACCTACTTATTCTTAGGTACTAACATTCCATTTTCAAATGGGTTTATGAAACCATTTGTAAAAGGTAAAAAGGAGTTTAAGAACCTTAATCATTTTCTTACTAAAACTAGATAATAGCTTTGATAAAACATGGCCACAGTAGTTTCTGTTAATGTTTATTACTAAGGCTTATTTTAAAAATAAGTTCATTGTTAGGTAAAGTTTTAGAGGTACTGTTGCTTGATGTAAATCACAAAAACAAAACACTAAACTCAGAATACTTCTTGCAAATATTTATGTTTGTAAGTAGTAATTAATTAGGTCTTATGATGGTACGTACTAGATAGGATCTAGATAATCTTAAAGCCTGGTACAACAACTAGTACACAGTCAGACTCAATAATCACTGGATAAATGAATATAATTTACCTTCCAAAAACGTCTCCTTTATTTTCCCTTATGTCAAAGTTCATTCCAAATGTCATCTCTTTCATGAAAACTTTCTCAGAACTAAATCTTTGCTTTGCTTGATGATTTATACTCTGCCTTTAATCTGTAAATATTCTCATTTGACATTTATTGAGCATACCACATAATAAATTAATTGCAATAATAATACAGGTTGCCTTTGCTGGGTATCTGCTATCAGGCAGAATGGACCCACCTTTTGACCCAGTTATCCCACTCCTCGGTTTATATCCAAAGGACTTAAAATTAGCATACTATAGTAACACAGACACATCAACGTTTATAGCAGCTCAATTTACAATAGCTAGATTGTGGAACCAAACTAGATGTCCTTTAACAGATGAATGGATAAAGAAACTGTGGTATATATACACAATGGAATGTTATTCAGCCATAAAGAAGAATAATATTATGGCATTTGCAGATAAATGAATGGAACTGGAGAATATCATGCTAAGTGAAATAAGCCAATCCCAAAAAACCAAAGGCCAAATGTTTTCCCTGATAAGTAGATGATGATATATAATGGGGGTGGGAGCGTGGGGGGGGGGGTGAGAGAAGAATGGAGGAACTTTAGATTACAGAGAGGGAAATGAGAGGGAAAAGGGGGCAGGGGTATGAACAATGGTGGAATGAGACAGACATCATTACCCTATGTACATGTATGATTACACAAATGGTATGAATCTACATTGTGCACAACCATAGAAATGAAAAGATGTACCCCATTTGTGTACAATGAATCAAAATGCAGTCAGTTTTGATCCCTGCCCTCAAGAAGTTAGAAATCTGATGGTGAAATAGGACAGGTAAACACAATGATAAAATAGCTGAGTAAATGTGACAAAAGAAATGCAGAGTGCTGGGACACAAAAACAAATAAAAGTATGAAACCCTATCTGAAAATGGATTGGTTAGGAAAGTTTCTCAGAGGACCCAAAGTCTTAAAGGATGGACCAACAGACCAGTCAAGGCTGAAGAGCACTCTCAATAGAAGGAAGGGCATATTAAACATGACCATGTGCTTCCAAAGCTGTGGGAAGCTGAGAAAGGCTGGAGTTACAGTGAGGGCCTGAGGAAGAAAAGGAGCAGATGAAGAAGGAGCCAAAAGCACTAAAGTTTTTTAAATAGGATACTATGTTTTGTGAAATACTTACAGGAAGATAGAGTAGGCAGTAATCTTAGGCATAAAATGTTGTATACCCAAAGTTGACAATGAGGAAAAAAATAGAAAAGATAGAAGAAAATACATTTGGGGATGTTAAAAATATAGATTTTTAAATTAAGTAGCTGGGGGAATTAGATAAAAATGAAATTGAGAAAAAATATAGTCTTACTATTTTTTTAACTTAATTTTAAATTGATTTTTCATACTGCAGATGTCTGCAGAGCTTCTGTATGTGTTGGGTAGGCACTGTGTTAAAAGGTAAAGATATGGGATAAACAAGCTAGGCTTATTCTCTACTCTTGTGAAACTTTGAGTCTAGTTTGTTCAGCTCAATTTCTAGCAGAAGTTGAAAACCATAGCCCACAGTCATATTGTTTGGCCACATAGAGATCTGAAAACACTTGCTTTTTTAATACCCAGTTTACGATATTCCCTCTCTGCCACTTCTTTACTATGCCTATTGTACCTTCTGTTCCCCCAAAGCATTTTAAGCCTGTGATTTTTGCCTTAGTGTTATTTAAAAATGCTAGCTTGATTTTTAAAAAATTATGTTAAAATACACATAAAATTTCCCATTTTGATTATTTAAAAAATGTATAAAAAAAGTAGCATTTCCTATGTTTGCAATGTTGTGTATGCATTACTACTATATATTGCCTGAATATTTTTGTTACCCCTAAAGGAAAATTTGTACCTATTAAGTATCTCCCATCTGTCTCTATCCCTACCTGCAGGTTCTTGAAACTACATATTTCTGTCTCTATGGATTTGTCTATTCTGGATATTTTACATCATAAAATTTATGACTTTTGTGATTATTTTCTTTCATTTAGCATAACAGTTTCAAGGTTCATTTATATTGTAATATACCCCAGTGTTTCATTCCCTTTTATTGCCAAATAACATTCCATTGTAGGGATATACCACACATTTATGCATTCATCAGCTGATGCACATTTGGGCTGTTTTCTATCTTCTGTCTATCATGTACACATTCTTGTTTAAACATCTGTTTTCAATTCTTTTGAGGACAATGAAGTAAAAAGGTTATAAGGTAATTCTATGTTTAACTTATTGAAACCAATCTGTTTACCACAGTGGCTATACCAATTTACTTTCTCAACAGCAATGACTCTCCTCTTTGCTTTTCATATGATCTTATGTTTTAAAAATATTGTAACTAAAAATTAAAATATATTGACTGTAGATTCTCATAACCTTTCTTATAGTTTGTAATGAACTCCTAGTTGGATTCTATTTTCTTCAATTTATCCTGACATATCAAATTAATCTTACTGATATATGGTACCAATGATCTTAGCATATATATTGTCTAAATAAGTAGTAAACCAATTCATTAACCAAGAAATTTCTAGCATCTACTTCATTCTACTTGGTTATGATACATCTTATTTTCTCCACTGCCTGTGTAAGGGGTAATTCTGCTAGTCTTAAAGAATATTAGTCTAGAAGTAATTTGGAATAAACAGACGTGACACTTGAAAACAAGCTACAAAACAATTATCAACATCAATCTATCTTGTATGGCAGTAAAAAAACTACTTATGATATATTCATGACTATCTTGAACATTTCAGATGAAAAGCACATTATTTGAAAATCTGGTCTAAATCAGTTTTTTGTCTTTGGTGGGATAGAACATAAGTAGGTATTGTTACATTCTCCATAGTCCCATCTTGATAAAAATCACAACTCAAATTACCAAAGAAAACTATATATATATAGTGCTTATACCATGATGTGGTAGTATGCAATATGTATTACACTTCAACTTCAAAATTAACTTCAATGATTAAATGAATAGAGTTTAAATTTTGACTAGAATTATAAGAATAGGGTTTAGTGATAATAGAATCAAATGAACAAAGGTAGGATAAGGACTTGGTAGTATAAATGGAAAACTGGTTGGATCAATAGAGTGAGCAAGGTCTTAAAAGCAAGAAATATACAAAAGAGCACTGTTAAATTATCACCAAAATGCGGATTAGAACAGGCAGTATAAGCTGGGGAGGTGGCTCAATGGAAGAGTACTTGCCTTGTATGCATCAGGCCCTGGTTCTGTCTTCAGCACCACAAAAACAAAACAAAAACAAAGTAAAAAAAAAAAAAAAAAAACCCAGGCAATATATTTGATATGTTGAGATAAACAATTTTATATCAGTAATAATCCCAGTATTTAAAGACAAAGGAAAACAAACATTATAAACAAAAACAGAAGAGCCATATGGAAGAACATAGTCAAAGACAGTGATGAATACTAATAAATAGTAACATGGAGTGGTGAGATCCATATGCAAAGAGGTATTATTTCCAAAGAAGGGACTAAGCTACATAATTTTTCCTGACACAGAAGTTGCTCAAAAACATCTATTAGGAATTCATTTAGTATAAGGCATTTGACAAAGCATTACAAGAAGAAAGGAGAGAACAAGCTCTTATGGGTACTGTCTTTGGGGACTTAAACAATTTCTATATAAATTGTATACAATGATGCAAAAGTCCACTTGTCAGAGAAAAACCTGAGTTAGAACTTCAAATAACCTGAGTTTTAGAAATTCAAATAGTCCCAGAAAATGGCAATTCTTCAGGAAAAAATAGCTCTGTTTCATTATGAAAGAATGATTAGAAACAGACAGATCCCCAATTAAGGACGGGAACAACCTCCAAATCAATTCAGTCACTTTTATGTAGCCTATTGAATTAAAAAGAAAAAAAAATTTCATTATCAACTGAATAAAATTTGGTCATCGTGCTGAATCAGAGAATAATGCTAAACATAGTCAAACTACTCCAGAAAATTTACATGTGCAATCACTACAAATAGTCATATGTTAGTTTACTGATTCAGTAATAAACCAATTCACCAATATGCTCACTAGACACTCCAATAGTTTATTGTCTCTGTGAAATAATGCAAAATTGTCTAGAAATTATTGGGTTATGAGAACCTTAACCCCATTGGTGCATTAATCCCCTGAGTGGGATTAATGGAGTGGTGACTGTAGGTAGGAAGGGTGTGGTTGGAGAAGGTGGGTCACTGGTGGCCTGACTTTGGTTATGCATTTTGTCCTTGTTGAGTGGAGCTCTCTTTGCTTTCTGATCATCATGTCCTGAGCTGCTTTCCTCCACCATACCCTTCCACTATGATGTTCTGCCACATCTGGAGTTCTGCCACATCTGGAGTCCTAAGGAACAGAACCAGCCTTCTATTGGACTGAGACCTCTGGACCTGTGATATCCAAAATAAACTTTTCCTCCTCTAAAAATCATTCTTGTCAGGTCTTTCTGGTCACAGTAGTGAAAAAGCTGACTAAAACAAGTAGTCTGTTTTAGGTAATAATTATACAATGGTATACTGAGAAGAGCAAAATTTTTTCCTAATTAAAAGTAGTTTGATAACTTATGGGTTTGCTAAAGTTAAAAAGTATCTTTATTTTCTGAGGTAGGGTCTTGTTATGTTGTCCATGCTGTTCTCTTAATGTATGGAATCTAGTGATCCTTGGGTTACAGACTCCTGAGTAGCTGGAACAATAGTTATGTGATACTGAGAATGTCTAGATTCTAAGTAGAAAATTAAAAAATATACCTACAAATTGAAAAATCTTCAAGGCAGTATACTCTGGGCAGTGAATTAAGCCAACCTACTACTTCCAGCTCATTTACAGCAAATGTCAAAATTCAGGTTAATATACAAATGAGTTGATTCAATTAGATGATTCATAGCTAATAGAGAAGAGTTCATTCTGACAGAAAACTAACTACAATCCTGCCAAAATACCGAGAGTACATTTCAGGATAAGGAAGAACCACATAATAAAAATAATAGTCTCTCTTATCCACAGTTTTACTTTCCACAGTTTTAGTTAACTGGTCCAAAAATATTAAATGGAAAATTCCAGAAACAAATAATTCCTAAGTTTTAAATTGCATGTCATTCTGAGTTGTATGATGAAATCCCACTCTGTCCTACCCTGGCCTCCTGGGGCATGACTCATGCCTTTGTCAAGCTGTGCTATATGTACTACCCATCCTTTGCAATTTAGTTTTCATTACCAGATTGATTGTTGTAGTATTACAGTGCCTGTGCTCAAGTAACCACTGTGTAATAGCCTAATGCTACATCACCATGCCTACATCATTCATCTCATTTTATCTCACCACACATAAATTGTATCATCTCATATCATCACAAGAAGCATTAAGTACAGTACAATAATATATTCTGAGAGATCAAATTCACACAACTTTTTTATTACAACATAATTATTCTATTTAATTATGTTATTATTGTTGACCTCTTGCTGTGCCTTATTATTTTTTTTTTTATTTTTTTTTTACGTTTACATAGGGTAATGATGTTTATTTTATTTTTCCCCTCCCCCCCACCCCTCCCACCCCTCTTTTCCCTCTACACAGTCCTTCTTTCCTTCATTCTTACCGCTCTCCTTAGCCTAACTCTAAACCTAACCCTAAACCTAATGCTAGCCCCTCCCAACCCCCATTATATGTCCTCATCCGCTTATCAGCGAGATCATTCGTCCTTTAGTTTTTTGAGATTGGCTTATCTCACTTAGCATGATATTCTCCAATTTCGACCATTTGCCTACAAATGCCATAATTTTATCATTCTTCATTGTGAAGTAATATTCCATTGTATAAATATGCCACAGTTTCTTTATCCATTCATCAACTGAAGGGCATCTAGGTTGGTTCCACAATTTGGCTATGGTGAATTGAGCAGCAATGAACATTGATGTGGCTGTATCTCTGTAGTATGCTGATTTTAAGTCCTTTGGGTATAGGCCAAGGAGTGGGATAGCTGGGTCAAATGGTGTTTCCATTCCAAGTTTTCTGAGGAATCTCCACACTGCTTTCCAGAGTGGCTGCACTAATTTGCAACCCCACCAGCAATGTATGAGTGTTCCTTTTTCACCACATCCTCGCCAACACCTATTGTTGCTTGTATTCTTGATAATCGCCATTCTAATTGGGGTGAGATGAAATCTTAGGGTAGTTTTGATTTGCATTTCCCTTATTACTAGGGATGTTGAACATTTTTTCATATATCTGTTGATTACTTGTACATCTTCTTCTGTGAAGTGTCTGTTCATTTCCTTAGCCCATTTGACGATTGGATTATTTGTATTCTTCGTGTAGAGTTTTTTGAGTTCTTTATAGATTCTGGAAATTAGCGCTCTATCTGAGGTATGGTTGGTAAAGATATTCTCCTACTCTGTAGGCCCTCTCTTCACATTTCCGATAGTTTCCTTTGCTGAGAGAAAGCTTTTAAGTTTGAATCTATCCCAGTTGTTGATTCTTGCTTTTATTTCTTGTGCTATGGGAGTCCTGTTAAGGAAGTCTGATCCTAAGCCAACAAGTTGAAGATTTGGACCTACTTTTTCTTCTATAAGATGCAGGGTCTCTGGTCTGATTCCGAGGTCCTTGATCCATTTTGAGTTGAGTTTTGTGTAGGGTGAGAGATAGGGGTTTAATTTCATTCTATTGCATATGGTTTTCCAGTTTTCCCAGCACCATTTGTTGAAGAGGCTATCTTTTCTCCATTGCATATTGTTGGAACCTTTGTCTAGTATGAGAAAATTGTATTTATTTGGGTTTGTGTCCATGTCCTCTATTCTGTACCATTGATCTACCTGTCTATTTTGGTACCAATACCATGCCGTTTTTGTTACTATTGCTTTGCAGTAGAGTTGAAGATCTGGTATTGCGATACCCCCTGCTTCGCTCTTGCTACTGAGGATTGCTTTAGCTATTCTAGGTTTTTTATTCTTCCAGATGAATTTCATAATTGCTTGCTCTATTTCTGTAAGGTACATCATTGGGATTTTAATTGGAATTGCATTGAATCTGTATAGCACTTTAGGTAGTATGGCCATTTTAACAATATTAATTCTGCCTATCCAGGAACATGGGAGATCTTTCCATCTTCTAAGGTTTTCTTTAATTTCTTTCTTTAGTGTTCTGTAGTTCTCATTGTAGAGGTCTTTCACCTCTTTTGTGAGATTGATTCCCAAGTATTTTATTTTTTTCGATGCTATTGTGAATGGGGTAGTTTTCCTAATTTCTCTTTCTGAAGATTCATCACTTATGTATAAAAATGCATTGGATTTATGAGCATTGATCTTGTAACCTGCTACTTTACTGAATTCACTTATGAGTTCTAAAAGTTTTCTGGTGGAATTTCCAGGTTCCTCTAAATATATAATCATGTCATCAGCGAACAGGGATAGTTTGAGTTCTTCTTTTCCTATTCGTATCCCTTTAATTTCTTTGGTTTGTCTGATTGCTCTGGCTAGAGTCTCAAGGACGATATTGAATAGAAGCGGTGAAAGAGGGCATCCCTGCCTTGTTCCAGTTTTTAGGGGGAACGCTTTCAGTTTTTCACCATTTAGAATGATATTAGCCATGGGCTTAGCGTAGATTGCCTTTATAATGTTAAGGAATGTTCCCACTACCCCAATTTTTTCTAGTGTTTTGAGCATGAAGGGATGCTGTATTTTATCAAATGCTTTTTCTGCATCTATTGAAATAATCATGTGATTCTTAACTTTAAGTCTGTTGATATGGTGAATGACATTTATTGATTTCCGAATGTTGAACCAACCTTGCATCCCTGGGATAAAACCCACTTGATCGTGGTGCACTATCTTTTTAATATATATTTGTATGCGATTTGCTAAAATTTTGTTGAGAATTTTTGCATCGATGTTCATTAAGGATATTGGTCTGAAATTTTCTTTCCTCGATGTGTCTCTGTCTGGTTTAGGTATCAGAGTGATATTGGCTTCATAGAAAGAGTTTGGTAGGGTTCCCTCCTCTTCTATTTCATGGAATAGTTTGAGGAGTATTGGAATGAGCTCTTCTTTAAAGGTTTTGTAGAACTCGGCTGAGAACCCATCTGGTCCTGGACTTTTCTTTGTTGGTAGGCTTTCGATGACCTCTTCTATTTCATTGCTTGAAATTGGTTTATTTAAGTTGTGTATGTCCCCCTCGTTCAGTTTAGGTAGTTCATATGTCTCTAGAAATTTGTTGATGTCTTCGAGATTTTCTGTTTTGTTGGAGTATAGATTTTCGAAATTGCTTCTAATTATGTTTTGTATTTCACTCGTGTCTGTTGTGATGTTTCCTTGTTCATTCCGAATTTTAGTAATTTGAGTTTTCTCTCTCTTTCTCTTTGTTAGTGTGGCTAAAGGTTTATCAATTTTATTTATTTTTTCAAAGAACCAACTATTTATTTTGTTAATTTTTCCGATTGTTTCTTTTGTTTCGATTTCGTTGATTTCGGCTCTGATTTTAACTATTTCCTGTCTTCTACTACTTTTGGTATTGGTCTGCTCTTCTTTTTCTAGCGCTTTGAGCTGTAGTGTTAAGTCGTTTATTTGTTGATTTCTACTTCTTTTTTTGAATGCACCCCATGAAATAAATCTTCCTCTAAGTACTGCTTTCATAGTGTCCCAGAGATTTTGATATGATGTGTCTTTGTTCTCGTTTACGAATTTTTTAATTTCCCTCCTGATGTCTTCTGTTATCCATTCATCATATAATAGTGTATTATTTAGTCTCCAGGTATTGGAGAAGTTTCTGTTTTTTATTCTGTCATTTATTTCTAATTTCAATCCATTATGATCTGATAGAGTACAAGGTAGTATCTCTATCTTCTTGTATCTGCTAACAGTAGCTTTGTGGCATAAAATATGATCTATTTTAGAGAAGGATCCATGTGCTGCTGAGAAGAAAGTGTATTCGTTCTTTGTTGGATGGTATATTCTATATATGTCTGTTAAGTCTAAATTGCTGATTGTGTTGTTGAGATCTATAGTTTCTTTATTCAATTTTTGTTTGGACGATCTATCCAGTAGTGAGAGAGGTGTGTTAAAATCGCCTAGTATTATTGTGTTGTGGTCTATTTGATTTCTGTAATTGAGAAGGATTTGTTTGACGTACGTGGATGAGCCAATGTTCGGGGCATAGATATTTATGATTGTTATGTCTTGCTGATTTATGCTTCCCTTAAGCAGCATGTAATGTCCTTCTTTATCCCTTCTGACTAGTTTTGGTTTGAAGTCCACATTATCTGAGATGAGGATGGATACTCCAGCTTTTTTGCTGTGTCCGTGTGCATGGTATGTTTTTCCCCATCCTTTCACCTTTAGTCTATGGGTGTCTCTTTCTATGAGATGAGTCTCTTGCAGGCAGCATATTGTTGGATTTTTCTTTTTAATCCAATCTGCCAGTCTGTGTCTTTTGATTGATGAATTCAGGCCATTAACATTCAGGGTTATTATTGTGATATGATTTGTATTCCCAGTCAATTGACTCATATTTGTTTTTGACATGATTTGGTTTCTCCTTTATTTGGCTATTCCTTTAGGCTAGCGCCTTCTGTTGCTGATTTGCATCGTTGTTTTTCATCTCTTCCTCATGGAATATTTTGCTGAGAATGTTCTGTAATGCTGGCTTTCTTTTTGTAAATTCCTTTAGCTTTTGTTTATCATGGAAGGATCTTATTTCATCGTCATATTTGAAGGTAAGTTTTCCTGGGTATAAGATTCTTGGTTGGCATCTGTTTTCTTTCAGGGCTTGGTATATGTTGTTCCAGGCCCTTCTAGCTTTTAGTGTCTGGATTGAAAAATCTGCTGATATTCTTATTGGTTTCCCTCTGAATGTAATTTGATTCTTTTCTCTCGCGGCCTTTAAAATTCTGTCTTTATTTTGTATGTTAGGTATTTTCATAATAATGTGCCTTGGTGTGGGTCTGTTGTAATTTTGTATGTTTGGAGTTCTATAAGCCTCTTGTACTTGGTTTTCCATTTCATTCTTCAGATTTGGGAAATTTTCTGTTATTATTTCATTGAATAGATTGTTCATTCCTTTGGTTTGTTTCTCTAAGCCTTCCTCAATCCCAATAATTCTTAAATTTGGCCTTTTCATGATATCCCATAATTCTTGTAGATTCTGTTCATGATTTCTTACCATCTTTTCTGTTTGGCCAACTTTGCTTTCAAGATTAAATAATCTGTCTTCAATGTCTGAGGTTCTGTCTTCCAGGTGTTCTATCCTATTGGTTATGCTTTCTATGGAGTTTTTAACTTGGTTTATTGTTTCCTTCATTTCAAGGATTTCAGTTTGGTTTTTTTTCAGTATCTCTAACTCTTTATTGAAATGATCTCTTGCTTCCCGTATTTGGTCTTTTAACTGTTGATTGGTGCGATCATTTAATGCCTGCATTTGCTCTTTCATCTCCTCCTTCAATGCCTGCATTTGCTCTTTCATCTCCTCATTAGCTTCCCTGATCGTTTTAATTACATACATTCTGAACTCCCTTTCTGACATTTCTTCTGCTGTGCTGTCATTGGGTTTTATTGGTATAGTATCTAGGTTTGTTTGGGACATTTTCTTCCCTTGTTTTCTCATATTGGTCAGCTGTCAGTGGGACCCTGAGATATTGCAGTTTTCCGCTATTGGCTTATAGTGTCCCGGTAGATTTCCAGTGTATCACCTCCCAGCCTTCAGTAGCCTGATGTCTTGGAGGAATCTGATAAAGCAGCTCATCCGAAGAAAACTGCCCCTAGCCCCCTACTGGTTCCACGGTTTGGAACTGGCTCTGTGCGGAAATGCTCTCAGTGTGGGCCTGCACCGTGCAGCTGGCCGTGTGGGAGGAGCCCACTGCCGGAGTGTGGAAGGCTACCTTGGGAAGACTCTAGCTGCCCTGCCCGGCTCCAATAAGCCACCTCTATCTGGGCCTGCCACCCGGGCCGAGCTTTACCCAGTGGGCAGACTCACCCGTGGCTCTATTTCAGTCCGAGTCTCTCAATGCCTCCCCTTCTTAACTTCTGGGTTCTGGAGCAACTGGGGGTGCAGTCTCCCTCTAGGCCACCATCTTGGATCGCCCCGTGAAGAGAGCCTGCAGCCGGAGTGGGCAGAGCCGCCTGAAGAGGTCTCTGGCTGCCCTGCCCTGATCCCAGAGTCTGCTTGCGGATCGAGGCTCTCCGCTGGTTCGTTGCCGGAGTACGCTGCGCTGCAGTGGTTCCGGGACTCGGAGCTTGTTCTGGTCAGAAAGGCTCTCACTAGCGGGCCAGTTCCGTTCCGAGAACCTGGAGAAGCTGGCTGTGTGGGCGGGGTCCACCGCCGGAGTGCGCAGGGCTGCCTGTGGATGACTCTAGCTGCCCTGCCCGGCTCCAATAAGCCACCTCTATCTGGGCCTGCCACCCGGGCCGAGCTTTACCCAGTGGGCAGACTCACCCGTGGCTCTATTTCAGTCCGAGTCTCTCAATGCCTCCCCTTCTTAATTCCTGGGTTCTGGAGCGACTGGGGGTGCAGTCTCCCTCTAGGCCGCCAACTTGGATCGCCTGTGCCTTATTTTTAATTAAGCTTTATTACATTTATGTATTTATAGGAAAAAACCTAGTACATATAGGGTTCCATACTATTCTTGGTTTCAAGTATCACCTGGAGGTCTTTCAATGTGTTCCCCTCATGATAAGGGGGGAAACTACAGTACTTGCTTTAAGACTTTTATTAGAAAAAGAAAATCAAAGAAATGAAAATCACTGAAATTGACTCAGTAGAGGCTGGACAGACAATTTTGAGTATATCCTTATTTTGATAATTGTACTTCAAATTGAATAATTTGAGAAATAAAAATAATTTTTAGTGGGTAATAAACTATAAAAGGATAATTTAATTTGGTATGTTGAGGTAGCTAAACTATTCAATGAAAGTTCAAATCATCAATCATATTCCATATCTGTAAATAATTTATTCAGTTATGTATTAGTAATTGTCTATAGAGCTTTAAGTGCTACTCACAGTGCTAGGACAGAAGAGAAAAGGAAGTAGCCAGGGTTCATGCAAAGAATTTCACCTTTTGTTCTGAGTGAGACAGAACAAGGGGATGACTTGAGCAAGAAGTGACAGAATCTATATGTGAATTTACTGAGGAGAGACAAGAGTATAAGCATATAATAAATATTTGCTTCAAGAAAAGTTTCAAAGAAGATCATAGTGATGAGTGGGCTAAAATTCCATAAATGAAAATCTATTAAAGGCTTTTTGCAACACAGTAACTTAGGAGTGAGACTGGTGAGTAGCAAAAAGATAAGTGGCAAATAGTTCTATTCTGGATAAATTTTAAAGTTGCACCTTAATAGGATTTGTTGATAGATTAATTCTTGGTGTTAGCAACTAGGCTAGAAATAAGAAATTTGTTTTTTGACATGTTGTCTGAAACACCTATTAGATATCAAGATGGGGATTTTGAAGTTATAGAAAAAGAACAGTTCATCTAGGAAGTTGATATAGAGAATGGGTTCAGTGCTCAGCCCTGGGGCACATGAACTTTTAGAATTTAGAAAAAGATGACTAACAAATTTAGAATGATTTTTTTCACTCCCAGAGAACAGAGTCAAGAGAAGGAGGAGACAAAGGTGTCTAATGCTGAAGTAAGTTCAGGGGAGATTATTTTGACCATTGGAACAAGCATTATAAAACTATGAAGTAATTGTGACATGAAAAATTTTAATGGGTACTTAAATTCTTCCATTTTCAAATGAAATTTTAAGTAAGTGATGATTCTGCAAGGTCACCATCTACCTTGTTCAAAACTATATTCAATTTTTGGGAAAATGTACTTAAAAGATATTAAATAAAACTGAAAATATACAAAGTTTCTAAATACAAATAAATGCTTGACTTATAGACAAGAATCACATGATATCTCAATAGATGCAAAAAAAAGCATCTGACTTTTAAAATACAGCATTCATTCATCTTCAAAACACTAGAAAAACTAAGAATAGCAGGAACATACCTCAACAATGTAAAAGCTACATATGTTAAACCCAAGGCCAGCATCACTCTAAATGGAGAAAAAACTGAAAGCATTCCCTTTAAAAACTGGAACAAGTCAGAGATGCCTATTTTCACTACTTCTATTCCACATAGTCCTTGAAACGATAGCTAGAGCAATCAGGCAAAAGAAATGAAAGGAATACAAATAGGAAAAGAAGAACTCAAACTATACCTATGTGTCGATGACATGATACTATATTTAAGACCCACAAAACTCCACCAGAAAGCTTCTAGAACTCAAACGATTTCAGCAAAGTAACAGGACATAAAACTAACACCCATAAATCAATTGCATTCCTATACAGCCATGATGAATCAGTTGAAAGAGAAATTGGAAAAACTCCCATTCACAATAGCCTCGAAAAAAACAAAACAAAACCCAAACAACAACAACAACAACAACAAAAACCTGGGAATCAATCTAACTAAAAGGGATGAAAGACCTCTACAATGAAAACTACAGAACATAAAATAAAGAAATTGAAGAAGACTTTAGAAGATGGAAAGATCTTTCAAGCTCTTGGATAGACAGAATTAATATTGTTGAAATGGCCATACTACAAAAAGTGCTATACAGATTTAATGCAATTCCTATTAAAATTTCAATGACAAGCTCATAGAAATAGAAAAAGCAGTCATGAAATGCATTTGGAAAAATAAAGAGGCCCAGAATAGCCACAGCAATCGTTAGCAAGAAAAGTAAAGTCTAAGGCATCACAATACCAGACTTAAATTATACTACAGAGATATAGTAACAAAAATACCATGGTACTGGTACCCAAACAGACATGTAGACCAATAGTACAGAAAAGAAGACACAGAGACAAACTTACATAAAT
Organism: Sciurus carolinensis; assembly: GCF_902686445.1. Taxonomy (NCBI): domain Eukaryota; kingdom Metazoa; phylum Chordata; class Mammalia; order Rodentia; family Sciuridae; genus Sciurus; species Sciurus carolinensis. The sequence continues at coordinate 110,479,723 of NC_062223.1, forward strand.
AGTTATCTCACACTAGAAAAAGGTACCATAAACATACATTGGACAAAAGGTTGCCTTTCGATGGTGCTGGGAAAACTGAAAATCCATATATGGTACTGGTATGAATACGAAAACACATTCAACATCTTTAGGAATTAGAGAAATGCAAATCAAAACTACACTGAGATTCCATCTCATTCCAGTCAGAATGGCAATTATCAAGAATACAAGTAACAAATGACTTGACAGGTGGGACTGCAGATTTGTGCAACCACTTTGGAAAGCAATAGGGAGATTCCTCAGAAAACCTGGAATGGAACCACCATTTGACCCAGTTATTCCACCCCTGGTGTGTACTCAAAGGACTTAAAATCAGCATACTACAGTGACACAGCCACATCAATGTTTATAGCAGCTCATTTCACAATAGCTAAACTATGGAACCAATCTAAGTGCCCTTCAACAGGTGAATGGATAAAGAAAATGTTGAATGGACTATTACACAATGGACTATTACTCAGCCATAAAAATGAATGACTTTATGACTTTCTGCCAGAAATGGAATGATCTGGAGACTATCATGCTAAGCAAAATAAGCCAATCCCTCAAAACCAGAGGTCAAATTTTCGATGATATGTGCATGCTAACACACAACAAGGAGGTGGGGGGAGCAAAATCCAGAAGTTCACTGGATTAGACAAAGAAGAATGAAGGGAAGGAATAGGAGACAGGAATAGTAAAGAGAGCAGAATGATTCTGACGTAACTTTCCCATCTATATATTATAAATACACCACAGTGAATCCCTCCATCATGTACAACACAAGAGTAGGATTATAATTAGAATAGATGTACTCCATGTTTGTGTAAATATGTCAAAATACACTCTACTGTCATGTATAACTAAAAATTTCAAATAAATGCTTAATTGTCTTGTCCATTGTTTGATAGAACTATTACAGTATTGTGTATATGTAGTACTATTTTCAGTATTTTCACTATAACAGATACAATCCACGTACATCTATTTCATAATTATATTTCATGTATCTCAGAAAATTCCCTCCCCCGACAGTGCCAAGAAAGTATCACCCCTCTCAGAATGCAAAGCATGATTTTTTTGTGTGATTCTAAGGAGTAATTTATAAAAGAAAAGCAGTTTCTTATAAATCAGTGATAGGAATCAGATGATAACAAGATAAGAATATGTTCACAGCTGTCTATTTCAAAAGAGTATTTATACAATAAAGACTTGAATAATTACCACAAGTGTTGTTTTTGTTTCAACCCCTGGGACTGAGCAACTTTTCTGTCTACAAATCCAAACTTGTGTGTTTGTGTGTGTGTGTGTGTGTGTGTAGTTTGTGCCAGACTAGTTCAGATGCTGGTAAGGATGTAGAGTCAAGATCCAAACTCTGGGAGTTGGGTGGAAGCAGGCTTGTGGTGAACAGTCTGCATACTCGTTAATTGCAGGAACAGCTATATATTTTAGAGGTTTCTTGCCCAATCACAATGTGCACGAAGGATCAGACCACCAGGTTCCTACAGAGGATCCCTTGGTAACACTGAGTCAACTTGGGGCAGTTGTTTACTTTCCTAGGTAGGAGAAGCGGAATGCTCCTCCCGCAAGTTTTCCTTACACACCTGAGACATTAACTGCTGCCATTGAAGTACTAGGATTTCTCCCAACATGTGTGTGATGGTTAATATGAATTGTCAACTTGATTGGATTAAGAGATGCTGATGATTAAGAGGCTTCTGGGTGTGTCAATGAGGGCGTGTCTAGGAATGAATGGAATGTGGGATAGTGAACTGAAGTGGAAACCCTCCCTAAGCGTGGGCAGCACTTCCCAGTAGGATGGTGGCTTGGATGGAATAAAAGTGGGAAGAACAAGGAAGCAGATGCAGGTGCAAGCTACATTCTTTTTGAATGGGTTCTTGTCTGCTGCTTATCTGAGGATATCAGACTCTCGCTTCTTCACTCTTCCAAAGTACACTCTGCCAGTGATTTTCCAGGTAGTTTCCAGAAGCCATGGTCTCAGGCTAGGGTAGCAATGATGAGCCTTCTTGTTCTGGGGCTTCTGCCTCTTGGACTGTGCAGCTACTGGTTCTTCTAGCTTTCTGGCCTGCAGACGGCCATTGTGGACTATCCAGCTTCTGGTTGTGTAAGTCAATCTAATAAATTTCCTTTTTATAATTATACTTCTTGTTGATTCTGTTTCTTTAGAAAACCCTAATACAGTATGTATCTAAATCCTGGATAACTGGATTAAGAGGTTATAAGAAATACCAGCAATTATGATTCTAGATAAAGGAATGAACTCACTGTACACCAGAACATGAAATGCTTTTAAATCAGTACATCTCTGATGTTAGCCAGTGACAAAATATTTTTTGGCCTCTTTTTAACAGAAGTAACGTAAAATTCAATTGTACCTAAGGTTTCTGGATAATTTGGCTGTTTCACTATACTAAAATTCACTCGTTCTAGGTAGATTAAAAGCAATAACATATTAAAAAGAAACTGTGTAATATAAAGTCGATACCCCGCCTCCCAACCACTTGTCAATCTGTGATCCGCCTGCCTCTTCCATTACAGGAATTTCCCCACCTCCCAACCATGTGTCAATCTGTGCTCCAGCCCGCCTCTTACATTACAGGAATTTCCGACCTACGCTACAGCCATTTTCCTGCTTCCCACATTACGTCCTAACATGCTAGCTAGCTATTGGTTTACCAGTCAGCTTGCAAGCATTCTCCTCTGCTAATGGTTCCTTCCAGCCTGTGAGATTTCAATATCTGGGAGAAGTGTTCACGCCATTTTTCTCTTTTCCTTTCTTTTCACCCCGGAGCAGACCCGCTAGTCATCCGCATAATAAAGTCTCTTGCGTGAGGCCTTGTGATGGATTTTTCTGGGAGCTATTGTCGAGATGGACCAGCAGAGCGGCAGTTCAGCGGGAGGGGGCTGGAACTGCTGAGCCGAGCTGCATTTTTCCTTATAAACTATAGTTTTAAATAGGGTTGCCTCAAGAACTTCATGCAATCCTCTGTTGGGAAATCTAATCTTGACATTCACACTTTTAAGTATTCAAATTTAAAATATATTTTCAAATGAAAGTCAACCCAAATCCTAAAATAAAAGCACGCCATATATTTATGAGATCAAAAAAAATTTATCAGAAATCTAGAGTCGATAAACATATTTAATAAAGTAGCAGGATACGAGACCAACATATATAAATGAATTACTTTCGTATACTCCACTGCTATCAATCTGTTCAAAAAGAAATTAGGAAAACCATCCCATTAACAATAACCTCAAAAATACTTGGTAATCTAAAAAAGGAGGAAAGGACACCTTTACAATGAAAACCAAAGAATACTGAAGAAAGAGATTGAAGAAGACTTTAGAAGATGTAAAGACTGCCAATGTTCTTGGATAGACAGAATTAATACTGTCAAAATGACCATAATACCAAAAGCATTACACTGATTCAATGCAATCCCCATCAATATACCAATGACATTCTTCACAGAACTAGGAAGAACAGTCCTAAAATTCATTTTGAAGAATAAGAGATCCAGAATAGCCAAAGCAATCTTGAACAAAAAGAGTAGTGATGGAAGCATTATCATAATACCATACTATGAATTATACTACAGAGCGATAGTAACAAAACCAGCATGGTATTGGCACCAAAACAGACATGGAGATCAATGGACTAGAAGATTCAGAGAGAAACTCATGTTCTTACAGTCATCTGATACTTGATAAAGGTGCCAAAAATATATGAAGGGGAAAAGATAGCCTTTTTAACAAATGGTACTAGGAAAATTGGATATCCATATGCAGAAGAATGAAACTTGACCCCTTATCACTCACCCTGCACAAAAGTCAACTCAAAATGGATCAAAGATATAGGAAGTAGACCAGATACTCTGCAACTGCTAGAAGAAAATGTAGGCCCAATACTCCAACATGTTGGCACAGGAACCAAATTCTTTAACAAGACTCCTAAAGCATAAGAAATAAAAAGAAAAATCAATAAATGGAATGGCATAAATTAAAAAGTTTCTGCACAGCAAATGAAACAAGAATGTGAAGAGAGGGCATACAGAAAGGGAGAAGATCTTTACCTCAGAGCATTAATATCCAGAACATAAAGAACTCAAAAAGTTAACATCTCAAAAAACAAATAAACCAATTAATAAATGGGCAAAAGAAGTAGACTTCTCAAAAAAATAAATACAAATGGCCAAAATATATATATAAAGTTCAACATCTGTAGCAATCAGGGAAATGCAAATCAAAACTACACTGAGATTTCAGTCTCAATCCAGTCAGGATGGCAATTATTAAAAATACAAATAAATATTAGGGAGGATGTGGGGAAAAAAGGTACACTCATATATTTTTGGTGGGACTGCAAATTAGTGCAACCAATCTGCAAAGCAGTATTGAGATTCCTGAAAAGCAGTATTGAGATTCCTGAAAACCTAGGAGTGAAACTGCCGTAAGACCTAGCTATCCCATCTCTTGGCACATATCCAAAAGATCTAAATTCAGCCTCTGTGTTGTCATTTAATTTATTCCTTTATTTCTCTCCTATTTCTTGTGAACTGGAAATTATGTCTACATGTTTGATTTATTCTGTGTACAAGAATGCTTTATAGATGGTATTGTATATTTCATGTTGTATTACTTCTGGAGACACATAATTTCAGGTTGTTCCAGATGTCTAATATCCACTTGATCTGATGTCACATAAAATGGCATTTATCCCCCCTTTACAATTAGAAAATGTCTGTGACTTGATATTACAACATCTACCAGATAGCCTTTTTGGGGGGACAAAAATTTGTAATTTTGTGTTTTGTGTGATTGTTAACATCAGGAACTTGCCTTTTTTGTACATCAGTTATGTGCTAAATGTCCTAATACATTTCTTCATTTTAACCTCAATGGTCAATGCTCTTCATGTTCCCTATCTGTACATAAGAAAAATGTATACTCCTGGAGTTCAAAGGTCCACAACTTAGTGACAAAGTCAGTATTTAAATTCAGGTCCATCTGACTTCCAGTATTATTACAATATTCCTTAAATAAAGAGTGAAGAACTTACACATGGAGCTTTCCATGTAGTGTAAAAAGAAGGTTCCCGGAAATGCAAATCAAAACTACCCTGAGATTTCATCTTGCTATAGTAAGGATGGCAATTTTCAAGAATACAAATAAATATTGGGGAGGATGTAGGGAAAAAGGTACTTTCACACATTTTTGGTGGGAGAGAAAATTAGTGCAACCATTCTGAAAAGCAGTATGGAGATTCCTAAAACGAACTAGAAATGAAACTACCATATGACCTAGCTATCATCCCAGTCCTGCGTACATTATCCAGAAGATCTAAACTCAGCCTACTATAGGGATGCAACAGCACAATTCACAATAACCAAGGTAGAAAACCAAACTAAGTGCTCATCAACAGATGAACGGCTAAAGAAAATGTGGCCTATACACACACACAATGGAGTATGTTCCTCAGTTATAAAAAAAATAATGGAATTTTTGCATTTGCCAGTAAATGGACATAAATGGAAACCATCATGCTAAGTGAAAAAAAGCCAGATCCGGAAAATCCATGGTCAAACATTTTCTGTGATATGTGGAAGGTAGTTCAAAATAAGGGGTAATAAAGGAAAAGAAAAGGGAGGGATTCCATCAAAAAAGAAGATGGATCAGTGGGGTAGAGGAAGGAGATCGAGGAGGAGAGAGGAGGGACAGGATAGGACAGGATAAGGGAAGAATGGTAGAATGAAACTGACCTAACTTTCCCATGACCATATAGGATTCATGCCATAGTGAAAGTGCCACACACTTTCATGTATATACACCAGGCACTAACTAAAAAAAAACTAAGTAAACAGCATAAAGATAAGTAGAGGAGAGAGAACAGGGGGAGGGAGGAGGGAATGGAAAGGGGAATACTGGGGACTGAATTAGACCAAATTATATTCCATGCTTTTATAATTATGTTAAAATGAATCATAATGTTATGCATAACTAAAAAGAAAATGAAAAAGCTTTAGATAGAACACATATAATCTATACTGCCAATACACGTTGTGCTAATATTTATAAATAGCAAAAAGAGACAGTTTTTATATTTAGTATTGTATAGAAATTGTTTTCCAATTATTAATCCTTTTAACCTGGTGCTATCTCCAGGTGCAGATATCTGAAAGACATATAACAGTATATTTGAAAGACATGAAATTTTAAATAACTTTAAATTCTGTACAAGTTTAAAATGTCATTTCACTTATACCAAAACAAGAAACAAAACAAAAATCCTCTAAGTTAAGCAGGCACATGTTGATAATCTTTACTGAAAGTACTGTAACTAGATATAAAAATGACCAAAGGTTAAAAGTGAAAAGACACATAATGCAAGTATTAAGTGAGTTTAGAAAGCAAAAATTATCTTTCCAGACACCTATGTGGTAAAATGGGAAGATAAAGCATGGGCAGAGAGGAAGAAATCAGAATAAGTTTCACACAGACATCAGCAATGATCTGAGTCTAAAAATTAAGTTTTAGACAAAAGAGAAGAGCTGTAGCATAAAAAGATTAGGTGACTTGCTAAAGGTCATAAAGCTACGTATTATGAAATCAGACCTGGAATAATGGTTTCCTAATGTCTAAACCAAGTAGGCCTTGAATCATGAATAAACATTTGGACAGAAATAGCAGTTTTTTAAGTATTTTTCATGGAGTTTTACTCACTGTAAATAATCTTTGCTTATTTTTCCATTTCTCTGGTTGGAATAGATCACAGTTAAAGAAAGTTAAAGACAGGAAAAATTCCAGGTTTATGTTTAAATTGATCTTTTATTTCTCCTAAATGAAATCTTTTCAAAAAATTCATCACTGATATATTAGCAATATCTGATTTATAAGAGGTGTTAAGAGTTACTTGTTAACTTCACATACTTACACCCTGCCAATGTGCTACTTAGGACCTATATATTTTCTCTTACGTTCTCTACTTATTTTGTATCTATATGCCATGTTTGATAGCAAGTTCCCAATATGTGCTTTAATTATACTGTGTAGCAAGGTGGAATCTACATCTTATTTCTTATCCTCTGTTCCCAAAATTGTGCCTAGTATAGAGGACTTGAATGTTTGAAGAATGAAGACCTAAACAGCTCCTTATTTTCTTTCCTACTTACTAAAAATGGGGAAGTCAATTTATTTGGCTCATTCAGAAACTTTGCTCTGAATCTGTGGTGGTCCTAATATTTTTTATAACTGGGAGTGGGGGAGGAATGAGAGATTTTTCTTTCTTTTGGCTAATTACCACGGTTTCACTAACACAGTCAAACATAAGAGTAAAGGAAGTAATTCTCTTGGTGGAGACAGACCTATCTGATTATCTGTCCCTGTTCTCTAAATTTATTATAGTACTCACACCTTTATATTCATGCCACTCTATTTCTAGGATTCTTTTCCATTAGTGCTTCTAATTAAAAAGAAGCAGGGGAGGAGAATTCTGGATAGAATATAGTTGATGGTGGCAGGTCTTTTTTGAAATGATTGAAGCATTCCAAAATTGAGAAAACCTAAAAGTTATCAGAAATAACCTAAGCCAATTGTGTCTCTTGCCCAGGCCAGTAGACTCTAACTCAGACGCATCCCTCTCAAAGACTTAGACTGTGTACACATACACAAAAGCATGTGCTAAGAGGCCCTACTTGGCTTTATAATTCTGATTCCCATGTGAGGACACATCTTTCAATTTTGCTTTTTACAATGTAAAAATGCCAGGGCATTTAGATACTCAACAAACATTTGCTAAACTGAAATTCAAAATGAACTAAAGAAAAGCAAGAAACATTAAAATACTTACCCACTGGACATTAATCATGGGGAACTATCCATTACAACAACCACTGTATTAAAAGTCCTTTCATCATTCTCAAAAAATATTTTTCCTCATGTTTAAATTTTCAGGATATCAACTGAATGATCACACACTGTGATGATTAAATAACAAGTGTCTTAGTTTCCGTTTCATTCAATCTTTAGAAAATGTTAGTAATGATGGAATATTTATAAATAACTACTGATGCATGTTAAAGGGTGAAACCTACATATTAAAAGCTACACAAAATAAAAACTGACAGCTTAGCTAAAACCAAACCCCATTTTAAGTCACTTTTAACATAGCTAAAATGACATCATTCCCTTAACAAAGCAGAAAGCACACATTACATCTGTGTTGGTGGAGCTGAGTAAACCACACATGTGGCCTGATTTATTTCCAGACTCTGAAACTTTTAATGCAATGCTATAAGGTACTTTCTCTGACCGTTCAGCACAAGTGCTAAAGTAATGTTCTCTATCATAGGAGTCTTTCTGGAAACAGAGGTCAGTGGGAAAGTGCTCTACCAATTCTATTATTCCCAACAAAATTATATTGAACATAATTCCTGAAGTTTCTGAATTTAGGCATGGGTAGACAATCTGAAGATAAATCTTCAATCAGAACACAAGTTTGAGTATTTTCATTCTTCAGAAAAAGCTTCTACACTGATCTCAACTCTGGTTATGTGCAGGGAGAAGATTATATGGCTTTAACACGTTAGGATGGGAATGATGGTCTCATAGGGATTTGTTTTATTAAGGAAAGAACAGTCATCAGTCATTTAGTATTTTTTCAATTCTCTGTCCTTTAAGATATGAATTAATTTTTTCCTTAACTCCATTCCAGTTCTAAATTTTTAAGATTCTAAGAAGATCACATAAGGATAATACAATTTTAGGCTTGAGCTATCAGGAAAAGAGATTAAGAAACTAAGTCTGACTGAGATGGTCAATGGCCATTGACAGAGAGAAAAAATAACTATTAATGTGCAGTGAGGAATATTTTTTAAATGAAAAATCATGATGGGAATTTAGTGTGATGAGTGGGTCAGCTTGGAGAGGGAAGATAAGAAGATATCACAAGTTATAAGTTGAACTGAACCCAGAAGTAATTATCTAAGTAAAGACGCAGAGAAGACAAAGAGATATTCAAGATAAAGAGAGTACAAGCAGATTGCAGATACGTCTAGGGCTTAAGTGTTGGCAACAGAGTACCAGTAGTGAGGATTAAGGGCTTAATTTTAGAAGTCACCTGAGTTTGAAACATGGTCTGCCACTTTTGGACAATCGTGTAAGCCCTTTAAAATGTATTTAACCAGTCCGTCAAATGTAAGTACTAATTTCTGCCTCTCAGGGTTTTTCTTCCTTAAAATATTATAACCTCTATTTCATTAACACAAAAACTAGCATACATTGTTTAAAAGTACTTCTGGAGAGACTCATTCCTACTAGGAAACAGCAAGTAACAATTTATGCCTGGCAAGTGAGAAGAACTACTAATTTCATATTATTCACTGTCTTCATGAGGGAGGGAAAGAAGATTAAAAAGGTAAATGTTGAAAACCATTCTTATTTACAGGGCAGGGTTATACCCAGGTTCATGTAATGCAAATACAGTGACTTATAGATATATTGTTCAGCCAGCTTTCATTTCTGTACTGAGAACTGTTAGTTCATGCCTAGAACATCTGAGAATCAGGTTGTTGTTTATTGTTTTTGGGTTGGGCTACCAGAGCCTAAAGTAACTCTTCAGAAAATTTAGCAATCCTGAAGAGACCTGGAAATTGCCCTCCTAGTTTGCTAATGAATTAACTATATAGCTCATTCCCTAGGGCCGTCCTACACGACTAGGTCTTAATCCCAGGAAGGAAGATTTTACCTAGAGAAGGACCTAGGACAGTGGGTGTCAGTGTTAACCTATATGACAACCATGCATATAGGGCTTGTTAAAACATCTGTGAATTATAAGAATGTGCTTACTACTCCCAGAACTTTTTAATCAACATGAGGCTGGACCTTATAATGGGCATTTCACATTTCCAGGTGATGATGATGATTCTGGTGCCAGGACCACCACCCTAAAAGGTTTTTGTTTTCATAAGCAGTGTAGTTTCTAGTTACCTAAGGGGTCACTGGATTACAAAGACAACCGTGAGAACAGGAGAAAATAAATAAATAATCACAATACAGTTAAGGCAAATTTTGAAAAGGATGAATTGTTCTTCAATCAGATTTTGGAGAAAGTGGTTTATTCTCCCCAGGTTTAACATAGGGGTAGAAGAAAAATGCTGGCAGGTCAGCCTTTTTTCATAATATTTCTGTTAAATTCTGGGGCAAGAAGTCAATTTATCTAGCCTGTTCACAGTAGCTCTACCCTACCTCCAAAAACAAAGATGGAGTGGTTATTCTCAGGAGCACAATTCCTACAGGCAGATATTCTGATCTCTTACAGGTAGACAATTTCTAATTCACAAGAAATATGACATAAATAAAGGAAAAATAATAAATAACAGAGGAACATCAGGAATACTGTGGTAGTCAGCTTCCAGGTCAATGTACCACAGTAATCTGCCTACTGGTTTTCATATTTGTGTATTCTGATCCCATCACTGTACCAGAGTGATGTGACCAAGAATCTATGACAGAAGTTACATTTCCAAGATCAGCTTATAATTAAGATACTTTGGATTTATTTTTGAGGGAGTATGTGTGTGTCTACATGGACACATGTGCATATTATCTTTCTCATGGATTACCTACAGTGGAGGAAGTTGGCTGCTGTGCTGCTAGAAACCCTATGAAGAAACTCACATGACCAAAAATTGAATCTTCTTGTCAGTGGCCATGAGTGAGCACACATGGTAGTGGTTCCTCCACCCTCAATCAAACCTTAAGATAACTGCAGTACCAACTGGCATCTTGTGTGCAGCTTCCTGAGAGGTCCTGAGCCAGACTCATCCAGCTAAACTGCTTCTATAGTTTTCATCCTCAGAGAGCATATGAAATAATAAATGCTTGTTGTTTTAAGCTTCTAAATTTGGGATAATTTGTCACACAAAAATAGATAATTAATATGTTAGCTCTTCTATAGAGAAATCCAGATTTTAAAACTAGTCTCTATAAAAAGTTAGTGAAATAAGGCTTTAAAAAAGTCACAGCAACAGTTATATACTACAAAAGAATAAAGGGAAATAACAACCAAATGTGACTGTGAACATTGATTTAAATGCTGGTTTAAGGAGAGGAAATAAGCACTTGCTTGGCATTTGCCAAGTCTCAGGCTTAATCCTGGGTTTTAAAACAAAACAAAACAAAACAGTAAACAACAACAAAAAAAGAAACCAACAAAACTAATATCCTAGTTTGGTTTAAAATTGGTAGCTACTAAAAAGAACTTTTAAGTAGTTTGAATAAACAGTATTAAGTGATATTAAGGAATTCATGTTAGTTTTCTTAGGTCTGATAATGATCCTGAAAAACACAGATAACACAGATAGATGAAACAAACATGGCAAATGTCAATGATTATACATGAAATATACTCACGGTATGTAAGTATTTATTGTACTGAGCTATCAACTTCTAGAAAACAGCTGAATGCTACCCACAAAATAGAGTTATCTTTAATTGTCATTACAATAAAAAACTTCCAGTCCAGTGAAAACTTCGTCATTTCTACACTACAGATTTTTGATACCCAGTTCAGAAATTTGTACAATTCCAAAACAGATACATCAGAGAAGCATGGATGACCAGTAGTTCCACAGAAAATTATCCCATCTGTCCAATGTTCATTGGAGTTTAAAAAAATAAAAAGTCAACACTGATTCCTTATTTCCCTGACTTCATCTTATTTTTCTTTTAATAAAAAGCAGGCAATTACTAAGTTCAAGAAGAATTAGTTCATTTCAGTATCCAGGTGCACAAATATAACCATAGACTCATTTTTATATAATAAATGAAAAAAGTGTTTATCTAGAGCACGGGGGGTGGGGGGGACAAACAATGGGGGAGGGAATGTGGGGAGAGAAACCAGTAGGAGGGTAAGCAATTCAGGATCAGACCTTAACTGAAAAAGACCTGTTAGAGCCAACTAGCAGAATTTTTAGTGATACTTTACTTCTTACTATTACTTTGATATGAAAATATCATCTTAGTATGGTGCCTCCCTTAAGAAATATTCAGTGACACTCTGATCATTATCATATTCAAATTCTACTATAAAAATGATATAGTTGAAACAATGACCTTTTATTTTTATAACTATTACTATAAATTCTATAGATATTAAAGGATAAGAGACTATGATGAAGAAAAATATGGTTACAAATTTAACAAATTAGATGAAAATAGAAAAAATCCTTAGGAATAATGCAAATAGTTTTACTAAAGAAATTGAATATGAAGTTATAGACTTACAAAGCATACAAAATCAAAACTCCAGGTACGAAGAGCTTCTCATATAAATTTTACCAAGCATTTCAAAAATAACAATATATATATATTTTTAATGTAAACAAATGGGATACATGTTGTTTGTCTGTACATGGCGTAAAGGCATACCATTTGTGTAATCATAAATTTACATAGGGTAATGTTGTTTGATTCATTCTGTTATTTTTCCCCTTCCCCCCCACCCCTCCCACCCCTCTTTTCCCTCTATACAGTCCTTCCTTCTTCCATTCTTGCCTCCCTCCCTAACCCTAACTCTAACCCTAACACTAACCCTTCCCACCCCCCATTATGTGTCATCATCCACTTATTAGCGATATCATTTGTCCTTTGGTTTTTTTAGATTGGCTTATCTCACTTAGCATGATATTCTCCAATTTGCCTGCAAATGCCATAAATTTATCATTCTTTATGGCTGAGTAATATTCCATTGTATATATATATACCACATTTTCTTTATCCATTCATCAATTGAAGGACATCTAGGTTGGTTCCACAATCTGGCTATTGTGAACTGAGCAGCTATGAACATTGATGTGACTGTATCTCTGTAGTATGCTGATTTTAAGTCCTTTGGGTTTTAAGTCCTTTGATTCATTCTGTTATTTTTCCCCTTCCCCCCCACCCCTCCCACCCCTCTTTTCCCTCTATACAGTCCTTCCTTCTTCCATTCTTGCCCCCCCTCCCTAACCCTAACTCTAACCCTAACACTAACCCTTCCCACCCCCCATTATGTGTCATCATCCACTTATTAGCGATATCATTTGTCCTTTGGTTTTTTTAGATTGGCTTATCTCACTTAGCATGATATTCTCCAATTTGCCTGCAAATGCCATAAATTTATCATTCTTTATGGCTGAGTAATATTCCATTGTATATATATATACCACATTTTCTTTATCCATTCATCAATTGAAGGACATCTAGGTTGGTTCCACAATCTGGCTATTGTGAACTGAGCAGCTATGAACATTGATGTGGCTGTATCTCTGTAGTATGCTGATTTTAAGTCCTTTGGGTTTTAAGTCCTTTGATTCATTCTGTTATTTTTCCCCTTCCCCCCCACCCCTCCCACCCCTCTTTTCCCTCTATACAGTCCTTCCTTCTTCCATTCTTGCCCCCCCTCCCTAACCCTAACTCTAACCCTAACACTAACCCTTCCCACCCCAAGAAGTGAGACAGCTGGGTCAAATGGTGGTTCCATTTCAAGTTTTCTAAGGAGTCTCCACACTGCTTTCTAGAGTGGTTGCACTAATTTGCAGCCCCACCAGCAATGTATGAGTGTACCTTTCTCCCCACATCCTCGCCAACACCTGTTGTTGCTTGTATTCTTGATAATCGCCATTCTAATTGGAGTGAGATGGAATCTTAGGGTGGTTTTGATTTGCATTTCTCTTATTACTAGAGATGTTGAACATTTTTCCATATGTTTGTTGATTGCTTGTAGATATTCTTCTGTGAAGTGTCTATTCATTTCCTTGGCCCATTTGACAACTGGATTATTTGCATTCTTGGTGTAGAGTTTTTTGAGTTCTTTATAGATTCTGGAGATTAGTGCTCTATATGAAGTATGATTGGCAAAGATTTTCTCCCACTCTGTAGGCTCTTTCTTCGCATTGCTGATAGTTTCCTTTGCTGAGAGAAAGCTTTTTAGTTTGAATCTATCCCAGTTATTGATTCTTGCTTTTATTTCTTGTGCTATGGGAGTCCTGTTAAGGAAGTCTGGTCCTAAGCCAACATGTTGAAGCTCTGGACCTACTTTTTCTTCTATAAGATGCAAGGTCTCTGGTCTGATTCTGAGATCCTTAATCCATTTTGAGTTTAGTTTCGTGCATGGTGAGAGATATGGGTTTAGTTTCATTCTGTTGCATATGGATTTCCAATTCTCCCAGCACCATTTGTTGAAGAGGCTATCTTTTTTCCATTGCATATTTTTGGCCCCTTTGTCTAGTATGAGAAAATTGTATTTATTTGGGTTTGTGTCCCTGTGCTCTATTTTGTTCCATTTATCCACCGTTCTATTTTGGTACCAATACCATGCCGTTTTTATTACTATTGCTTTGTAGTAGAGTTGAAGATCTGGTATTGCGATACCCCCTGCTTCACTCTTTCTGCCAAGGATTGCTTTAGCTATTCTGGGTTTTTTATTCTTCCAGATGAATTTCATAATTGCTTGCTCTATTTCTGTAAGGTACATCATTGGGATTTTAATTGGAATTGCATTGAATCTGTATAGCACTTTTGGTAGTATGGCCATTTTGACAATATTAATTCTTCCTATCCAAGAACATGGGAGATCTTTCCATCTTCTAAGGTTTTCTTTAATTTCTTTCTTTAGTGTTCTGTAGTTCTCATTGTAGAGGTCTTTCACCTCTTTTGTGAGAGTGATTCCCAAGTATTTTATTTTTTTCAATGCTATTGTGAATGGGGTAGATTTCCTAATTTCTCTGTCTGAAGATTCATCACTTATGTATAAAAATGCATTAGATTTAAGTGCATTGATCTTATATCCCACTACTTTACTGAATTCACTTATGAGTTCTAAAAGTTTTCTGGTGGAATTTCCTGGTTCTTCTAAGTATACAATCATATCACCAGCAAATAGGGATAGTTTGAGTTCTTTTCCTATTCGTATCCCTTTTAATTTCTTTGGTCTGTCTAATTGCTCTGGCTAGAGTTTCAAGGACGATATTGAATAGAAGTGGTGAAAGAGGGCATTCCTGCCTTGTTCCAGTTTTTAGGGGGAATGCTTTCATTCTTTCACCATTTAGAATGATATTGGCCATGGGCTTAGCATAGATGGCCTTTACAATGTTAAGGAATGTACCCACTATCCCTATTTTTTCTAGTGTTTTCAGCATGAAGGGGTGCTGTATTTTATCAAATGCTTTTTCTGCATCTATTGAAATAATCATGTGATTCTTGACTTTAAGTCTATTGATATGGTGAATTACATTTATTGATTTCCTGATGTTGAACCAACCTTGCATCCCTGGGATGAAACCCACTTGATCATGGTACACTACCTTTTTAATATCAAGTTCAAGAGGCTTATAGGACTCCAAATACACAAAATTACAACAGACCCACACCAAGGCACATTGTAATGAAAATACCTAACATACAAAATAAAGACAGAATTTTAAAGGCCGTGAGAGAAAAGAACCAAATTACATTCAGAGGGAAACCAATAAGAATATCAGCAGATTTTTCAATCCAGACCCTAAAAGCTAGAAGGACCTGGAACAACATATACCAAGCCCTGAAAGAAAACGGATGCCAACCAAGAAATTATACCCAGCAAAACTATCTTCAAATTTGACGATGAAATAAAATCATTCCATGATAAACAAAAGCTAAAAGAATTTACAAAAAGAAAGCCAGCATTACAGAACATTCTCAGCAAAATATTCCATGAAGAAGAGATAAAAAACCAAGAAGCAAATCAGCAAAGGGAGGAATTATCCGAAAGGAACTGTCAAATAAAGGAGGAACCAAGTTGTGTCAAAAAAATAAATAAATAAATAAAATTTTAAAAATGAACCAAATGACCGGAATACAAATCATATCTCAATAATAACCCTGAATGTTAATGGCCTGAATTCATCAATCAAAAGACATAGACTGGCAGATTGGATTAAAAAGAAAGATCCAACAATATGTTGCCTGCAAGAGACTCACCTCATAGAAAGAGATACCCATAGACTAAAGGTGAAAGGATGGGGAAAAACATACCATGCACATGGACTCAGCAAAAAAGCTGGAGTATCCATTCTCATTTCAGATAATGGGGACTTCAAGCCAAAGTTAGTCAGAAGGGATAAAGAAGGACATTTCATACTGCTTAAGGGAAGCATAAATCAGCAAGATATAACAATCATAAACATCTATGCCCCAAACAGTGACTCATCCATGTATGTAAAACAAATCCTTTTCAATTTTAGAAACCAAATAGACCATAACACAATAAAACTAGGTGATTTTAACATGCCTCTCTCACCACTGGACAGATCTTCCAAACAAAAATTGAACAAAGAAACCATAGATCTCAATAACACAATCAGTAATTTAGACTTAACAGACATTTATAGAATATACCATCCAACCAAGAGCGAATACACTTTCTTCTCAGCAGCACATGGATCCTTCTCTAAAATAGACCATATATTATGCCACAAAGCTAATGTTAGCAAATACAAGAAGATAGAGACACTATCTTGTTTCTATCAGATCATAATGGATTGAAGTTAGAAATAAATGAAAGAGTAAAAAACAGAAACTATTCCAACACCTGGAGATTGAACAATATGCTATTATATGATTAATGGATAACAGAAGATATTAGGAAAGAAATTAAAAAATTCTTAGAAGTAAATGAGAACAAAGAAACATCATATCAAAATCTCTGGGACACTATGAAAGCAGTACTTAAGAGGAAAATTTATTTCATGGAGCGCATTCAATAAAAGAAGTAAAACTCAACAAATAAACGACCAACACTAAAGTTCAAAGCCGTAGAAAAAGAGGAACAGACCAACACCAAAAGTAGTAGAAGACAGGAAATAGTTAAACTCAGAGCTGAAATCAACGAAATTGAAACAAAAGAAACAATACAAAAAATTGACAAAATAAATAGTTGGTTCTTCGAAAAAATAAACAAAATTGAAAACCTTTAGCCACACTAACAAAGAGAAGACGAGAGAAAACCCAAATCACTAAAATTCGGAATGAACAAGGAAATATCACAACAGACACGACTGAAATACAAAACATAATTAGAAGCTATTTTGAAAATCTATACTCCAACAAATAGAAAATTTCGAAGACATCAACAGGTTTCTAGAGACATATGAATTGCCTAAACTGAACGAGGAGGACATACACAATTTAAATAGACCAATTTCAAGTAATGAAATAGAAGAAGTCATCAATAGCCTACCAACAAAGAAAAGTCCAGGACCAGATGGGTTCTCAGCCGAGTTCTACAAAACCTTTAAAGAAGAGCTCATTCCAATACTTCTCAAAGTATTCCATAAAATAGAAGAAGAGGGAACCCTCCCAAACTCATTCTATATAGCCAATATTACCCTGATACCTAAACCAGACAGAGACACATCGAGGAAAGATAATTTCAGACCAATATCCTTAATGAACATCGATGCAAAAATTCTAAACAAAATTTTAGCAAATTGCATACAATAATAATATTTTAGTACAAACTCTTCCAGAAAATTGAAGGAAAAAGGATACTTTACAATTTATTCATATAAATTAGCATTCCCTTGATATCAACACCAAAGACATTACAGGTAAAGAAAACCACAGAACAGGAACTTTCATGAATATAGAGGCAAAAACCCTTCGATAAACTGAATTCAACAATACATGAAAAGGATATTACATTATGATGAAGTAAGGTTTTTCCCAAGAATACAGAGTAGCTTTAACATTTAAAAAGCCAATGTAATTTATATAATACAAATCACCTTTTGAGGTTTTTCTTTAAAATTTTTATTTGTTCTTTTTAGATACACACCACAGAGTATATTTTGACATATTATACATACATGGAGTATAACTTCTCATTCATGTGGTGGTACAGATGTGAAGTTAAGTTTTCTAAGGAATCTCCATACTGCTTCCCATATTAGGTGCACCAATTTGCAGTCCTATTAGCAATGTATGAGTGTACCTTTTCCCCCACATCCTTGTGAACATTTATTGTTATTTATATTCTTGATGACTGCCATTCTGACTGGAGTGAGAGGGAATCTGTGTAGTTTTAATTTGCATTTCTCTAATTGCTAGAGACGTTGAACACTTTTTCATATATTTATTGACCATTTGTATTTTTCCTCCTGTGAAGTGTTTGTTCATTTCCTTTGACCACTTGATTGGGTTATTTGTTTTTTTGGTGTTAAGTTTTTTGAGTTCTTTGTGTATCCTGGATTAATGCCCTATCTGGTATGTTGGTGGCAAAAATTATCTCTCATTCTGTAGGCTCTCTCTAAATGTTCTTGATTGTTTCCTTTACTATGAAGAAGCTTTTTAATTTGATATCATCCCATTTCGTGATTCCTGGTTTTACTTCTTGCAGTCTTAGGAGTCCTGTTGACTAATTCGGTTCCTAAACTGGCTAGGGAGTTGGGCCTATTTTTGTTCTAGTAGGGGCAGGATCTCTGATTTAATGCCTAGGTTCTTGGTCCACTTTGAGTTTTGTGCAGAGTGACAGAGAGGGGTTTAATTTCATTTTGCTACATATGGATTTCCAATTTTCCCAGCACCAACTGTTGAAGAGGCAACGTTTTGTCCAATGTATGTTTATGGTGCCTTTGTCTAGTATGAGATAACTGTATGTATGTGGGTTTGTCTCTGTGTCTTCTGTTCTATACCATTGGTCTTCATATTTGCTTTGGTGCCAATACCACACTGTCTTTGTTACTATAACTCTGAAGTATAATTTAAGGTCTGGTATTACAATGCCTCAAGCTTTACTTTTCTCACTAAGGATTGCTTTGGATATTCTGGGCCTCTTATTTTTTCAAATATATTTCATGACTGCTTTTTCTATTTCTATGAAGAATGTCATTGGAATTTTAATAGGAATTGTATTAAATCTGTATAGTAGTTTTGGTAGAATGGCTTTTTGACAATAATTCTGCCTATCCAAGAACATGGGAGATGTTTCAATTTCCTAAGATCTTCTTCAATTTCTTTAGTGTTTTGTAATTTTCATTGTAGAGGTGTTTCACCTCTTTTGTTAGATTTATTCCCAAATATTTAAAAAATTTTTGAGGTTCTTGTGAATGGGATAGTTTTCCTAATTCTCTTTCAGTTGATCGATCACCAAACTCATTCTATGAAACTAATATAACTCTGATACCAAAACTAGACAAAGACACATCAAGGTAAGAAAACTTCAGACTAATATCCCTAATGAATATTGATGCAAAAATTCTTAAAACCAGCAAATTGCATACAAAACACATTAAAAAGATAGTGCACCATGATCAAGTGTGGTTCATCCCAGGGATGCCTTTTGAAGTTTTGTTACTCAAAGCAGCTTTATTTTCTAAATTTAGCTTTCTGACTCTGTGCTTGTGCCTTCAACACTTTCACAATGATTTCAATGATTTTCTTCTTCTCAATAAGGAAAGCCCACTTGTTCCTCTCACAGACACATTTAGCACACATGGAATGACCATAGTTCCTGCTGACATGTCTTTTCATTTTATATAATTCCCAAAGAACTTTAGGTCTCACATCACAATCCCCTCGAAGTGTGCCTGGGCACAAACCACATACAGATTCTGGTATTTTCCCAACCTTCTTTGTATAAAGTTTCAGGACAGCCTTGTCTTGCTAGAGGCTCTATTTATTGTAGGAAAACCTATGACAGCATGTCAAGCACTGGACCATTCTCAGTGACTCTAGATATTGTTCCTGGAAGAGCCACAGTATAAATTTTAAAAAGAAAAATTAGATTATAATCTCAATAGATAGGGATGGTAAAAAAGCATTTGAAAGAATTCAATATTCATTTAGGATTTAGAGTGTGCAATCTAGGCATTCCTAATGTCAGGAATAAAAGAGGTCCACTAACACCAATTCTCTTCAATACTCTCTTGCAAATTTTGGTTAAAGAGGTCAGGAAAGAAAAGAAAAAAAAAGGCATCTAGTTTAGAAGAAAGAAGTAAAACTTCTTGTTCACTGGACATGGTTAGTCTAGTAGAGAGTTCATTAGAATCTATGTAAAAAATCTACTAAAACTACTAAGTGAATTTAGTAAGGCTGAAGGATAAGATCAATACAGAAAAACCAATTGTATTTCTATATACAGTCAACAAATATTTGAAAAATGAAACTAAGAAGACTATTTACTATAGCATTAAAATATGAAATACTTAGGGGTAGATATGACAGAAGATACAAAATATCAGTACACTGCAACCATACAAGCCTGCTGAAAGATATTAAAGAAGACCAGAATAATGCAGAAATACTTTTTTTTCATGTGTTGGGAAGTTAAATATCATTATGATATCAATTCTGCTATACTGATATACAGATTCAGTTCAATATCAAAATTTTGGTTATTTACAGAAATCATACAGAATATGCTTTCTAATCACAATAAAATTAAATAAAGAATCAAGTAGCAAAAAGACACAGGGAAAATGACCAAATATTTAGAAATTAAATATACAAGACAATAAGTCTGAAGTGAATGAAAATGAAAACCCAACATATATCAATGTATTGAATGTAACTAAAACAGGGTTTAGAAAAAAATTAACGTTAAAAAAGATAAAAAAATGTCAGGGCTGGGTTATAGCTCAGTGGTAGAGTGCTTGTCTAGTACATGTGAAGCACTGGGTTTGATTCTCAGCACAACATATAAATAAATAGAATAAAGGTCTCATCAACAACTAAAAAAATTTTTAAAAAATTTATAAAGATAAAATGCCTAGAGTCAACAATCTTAAATTTCCATTTTAAGAAGCAAGGAAAAGAGGAAATAAAATTCAAATTAAATAAAAGGAACAAAATAGTAAGAATAAGAACGAACATCATTAAAATAGCAATTTCAATTCCCAACTGTGCTAGAAAAATTTAAGCTACAAAAATAGTACATAAAGGTGGAAATACATAAAACAACCATTTTCAAACACCAAACAACAGAATCACAGAATAGTGATCCTAAGAAAAGGGAAATGAAGGAGGTGAGGCCTCATACTGCCTACAGAGAGATTCCACTCCATAATGCAAGGAGGAGGAAGCCAAATGGAGCCAGCTGTGGGGAGACAGAATTGCCCATTCACAGAAAATATAGGTATCTTTCATGAAGCAGAGTGCCAATGAGGAAAGAAATGTCCAGAAACAGAGCTGTTTCAGTGCTATGGATCTCAGAGATAAACAAAGGGTTCCATAAAAGTTTTCATCTAAGAATTGATCAATGTGTGTGAAGAAATTATCTGAGACTTGGGAAATAACCACAAGGAAAAAGCATGTGGAACAGTTCCCTGAATTCATAGGGCCAGAGATAGTTCAAGCTCCCAACAGCCAAACTGGAGAAACCTCATGAATACAAGTATCACTGAGAGAAAAATATGATTGTTTATGTAGAACATGCTAATGAACCTAAAAAGAAAATTCTATTAGAATAAGTGAGTTTAAAAAGGTCACCAAATACAAGATCTCTCTTCTCCATTTTTTCCTACATACTACCGAATGAACAGTTGTAGAAATGTAAAAATTTTAGATTATGTAAAAGGAAATGAGAGGGAGGAGGCGTATGAAAAATGGTGGAATGAGAAAGACATCATTACACTATGTACATGTATGATTACACAAATGGTGTGAATCTACATCATGCATAACCATAGAAATGAAATGATGTACCCCATTTGTGTAAAACAAATCAAAATGCAGTCTGTAAAATTAAAAAAAAAATTTTAAAAATGTAAAAACTCTACTACTTATAAAACCACCAAAAAATATAAAATACCTAAGGATAAATTGACAAAATATGTGCCAGACACTGAAAATTAACTATTATACATTATTAAGGGAAACAAAAGCACACTGAAATAAATGAAGAGATTCTCTGTTCATGGATGCTGAGACACCATATTGTTAAAATACTGATTTTACCCACAGTGATGTCAATGAAATGAAATCACTATTAAAATCCCAGCAACTTTCTTATTGTAGAAATTGTCAAACAGATTCACAAATTTGAACAACAATGAAAGACTTGTACAATCCTATTTTAAAACACATTTTAAAGTTACTGTAATCAAGACAGTGTCATATTGGCACGAAGAACAGAACTGAGTCTAGTAGGAGATCCATATTTACATAGCAAATAGACCAAGGTTCAAAGGAAATTAAATGGGGAAAGGATAATCTTTTCAAAAACAATGCAAGAACAAATAGATAGTTACATGCAATACAAATGAATAAAATCTGAAATTATAAAATTTCCAAAGCATACACATGAGGAAGGGTCTAGCAAAACATTTTTTTAATAAAACACAGCACAAAAGTATAATAAGAAAAAGTGATAAACTGGACTTTGTTAAACTTGAGTCTTTGAAAGACATTTTGAGAAAAAGAAAGGCAAGTTACAGACTGGAGAAAGTATTCACAAAACATATGCCCTTTAAGGATCTTAATGCATATAGAACTATACTACCACTATAATTTTCTGAGGTGACAGAAATATTTTATATCTGTGCTATTAGGTAATCACTACACATATCTGGCTAAATAAGCTTTTGAAATGTGGCTAGTATGACTGGGAAACTGAATGTATAATATTCAATTTTTGTTAATCTATATTTAAATTTTCAGTGTATGGCCTACCATACTGGATGGTATTGATTTGGAATAGATAAAAAAACACTTCAAACTCAATAAAACAATTCAATAGAAAAATGAAGAGATTTAACCTGACTCTATCAAAGATGATATACAGATGCCAAATAAGTCCATTGAATTATGTTCAAAATCATTAATCATCAGAGAAATAAAAACTAAAATCATAAACAAAAGAAAAATACACAAGAATGTTTAAAATTTAAAAGTCTGACAATATCAAGTGTTGGTTAAGGATGTGAAACAACAATACTCTTCATATACTGCTAGCAAGAATATAAAATGGTACAACCAATTTGGAAAACAATTTTGTAGTATCTTAATAACACACCTAACATGCAAACTAGCCACTGCACTTATTGGTACTTATTGAAAAACATGAAAGCATATGAAATACAAGTACACACAAATACTTGAATATGAATACAAAGTAACGTTATTTTAAAGACAAAATTGGGAAAAGAATACTGTCTACCAGTAGATAAGAGAGATAACCAAATTGTGGTATATTAGAATATAGTACTACTCAGGATAAAAAGTAGCATAGTATTTATGTAAAAATTCTCCAGAATAAAAACTAACCTATAATAACATCAAGCAGATCACTGAATGTCTATGTGTGAGTTGGAGGTATCAAGGAGAGATGGATTACAAAAGCATATAAAGAAACTTTTGGAAGGTATGAAAATGTTCACATGTATATTGTAGTTTTGGTTTCATGGGTGCATAATGTATCAAAATTTATCAAATTACAAATTTTAAATGTGTGCTTCATTGTACATAATTGTACTTAAATAAACCTATAAAAATAAGCCCATGAATCAAAATGAAAGCACAAAAGAGAAAAGCAACAAGACTAAAAGCAGGTTCTTTGAGAAGAAATGAAATTGATGTCTCCAACTAACATGGTATAGGAAAAAAGAGAGCTTGAAGATTACCAATATCAAAAATGAAAGAAGAAATATTATGATTTTTACATACTTTAAAAATATAAAAGAATATTATGCATAACTTTGTGTAAATCAACAAGAATGAAATGGACATGATTACTCAAAAAGACACATTACCAAAACTAACTCAAGAAAAAATTGAATACCCAAATAATTCTACATATTATCTAGTAAAGAAATTAACATCATAACTTAAAACATTCTCAGAAAGAAAACTCAAATCCTAAATGACTTCACTGATAAATTCTACTGAAAATTTTAGGAAGACATTCCACCCCCACCATTCTCTCAGAAGGAAGAGGAAACACTACCCTAGTTCTTTTTCCTGTGGGTCTTGCCATAGGGTTGCTTATGACAAGGGCCTTCCAGAGTGACAGCAATCAAAATGGAAGAAGAGTCTTTTATAACCTTACCTCAGAAGTGACACAAAATGACTTTTGCTAAATCCTTTTGGTTACACAGATCAATTTTCATAAAATGTAAGAGGAGATTTGATAAGAGTGTGAAAACTAGGAGTAGGACTCACTGGGGGTTACTGTAGAAGCTGGCTACCAAAATAACATTATTTTCAATGAACAAGCCAAAGATTGCACATAAGCAAACATTCTTCTCTGCACTAAAAGAACATAAACACCTCGGTGATATGAACATAGGAAAGTTATGTCCAATTCATTCTACTGTCTTTCCTATTCCCATTCCCCTCCTGTCCCTTCATTCCCCTTTATCTAATCCAATGAACTTCTGGTCTCCCCCTGTCCCCTTTATTGTGTGTTAGCATTGGCCTATCAGAGAACATTCAGCCTTTCTTTTGTGAGATTGGCTTATTTTACTTAGCATAAATCTTTAGTTCCATCCATTTACTGGCAAATGCCATTATTTCATTTTTCTTTGTGGCACATTCTATGAGATGTTTTAAGAGTTGCACTTATGTTAAAAGGGGTGGGGTAAGTAAAACAATTTTAGTACATTTAGATGAAAAATTTTTGTTATGATATTTAATGCTAAGCACAAAAAATAAAATTTGTATACACAAAATGGTGGGGTTTGCAAGGACCTTCTATACCATTTTCCATTCTCTTTGTGACTGTTATTATCAGAATTTTAAAAAAACACAAAAAAATTATAGAATTGGGAGCTGACAGAGAAAGAGTATGAAGCATTTAGTTAACTTCACTTCCTCCTATCCCCCTTTAATATTGTCTCATCACTGACAGATGAGAAAAAGGTCCTGGTTATGGAAAGGATAGGTGACTCTACCAGAGTCATATAGTGCTATAGCCAGGGATCCTTCCTCTGTTTTCTCATTACACTACTAGCTATGAATAGGAGAACCAATAGCAGTGACTCATAATCCAGAGGACACAGTAACTATGTGAGAATTGAATCAACATATATTAAACAATTAGTCACTCTAGAATTGTTATCTGTTAGGGTGTTTTTCAAAACTGACTTTTACACTTTCTCCAGCAGTAGTGGGCTTCTGTTCCTCTTTACACTCCATCTGAAAGCTGACCTACTTAGCCAGTAGTAGAATCGAATCATTCATTTGGCTCAGCTAGTAGTTAAGTACTGAGCATGCAGATTTTGAAGAGTAGAAATATGGCCCCTGAACTCAAAAAGCAGGTTGGGAAGACAAGACCTAAGTCTACAACATTCAGAAAATTAGACATTATGTGACAGGGGACAACACAGATTTATATATTTTAATAACTGTGCTTAACAAAAACTTATATAACAATTACAATATTTGAAATACATTATAATATTGACTCATTTAGTAGGTCATTCCCATTTTACAGTTAAGGAAAGCGAGGCGTGAAGAGGTTAAGTAAATTGCAAAACTTCTTATAGCTATTAAGAAGGAGCAGGGCTCAAGCACAGGAAGGATGATTCTAGAGTCCACATTCACTCAAGCACAATAATCTGAAGCTTCTCAATAGTAGTAATAACTATTATTCTGCTTCCTTCATGTCATTTTAAAAAGGTTTTGAAGGAAAGCCAATAGGGGAATAAAAAAACTACTCTGGAAATTTTAGCTTTCAAGTTGTACAGGGGAAAGGACAGTCTGCTATCCCTGTGGACAAAGGCTAGGAAGAGCAAATAAACATGCAATAATGAAGTAATGCTTTACTGGTGCCAAAATGAAAGATAAAATTGAATTATAACTGCAATTAGCAAATTAAGCTAAAGTTGGACTGAAGAAATTAAATGGATGTGCTTTCTGCAAGTACAACAGTAATTTGACTCTGTCAAAGTCCACTAGAACATGTAGGGACTTAATATAATCTCCTAAAGATCTTCTCTCATAGGAAACAGCACACTGTACCAGGAAAAGATAGATCTGATTTTTTTTTTTTTAAATGAGTGTTGGATGCAGTGGTGCACATCTATAATCCCAGCAGCTCCAGAGGGTTAAAGCAAGTGGATTGCGAGTTTGAGGCTAGCTTCAGTAACTTAGGAGAGACTGCCTCAAAATAAAAAAATAAAACAGGGATGGAGATACAGCTCAATGGTAAAGTGCCCCTGGGTTTAATCCCTAGTAACCCCCCAATTATGAAAAGTAATTTGAATTAAGAACAAAGCAATGCACGGGCCTGGAAAGTTTTTTGTCTAACAAAACAATGAATTCCATTTGGTACAAATTTGTCCCCTTATAAAACAATTACTTTCCTTTATATCTGAACTTTACAACTTAAAAAGATTTTTTCCTTGCAAGGAAATAAAAGGATCTCACAGGATGCTGATCTTTGTGTATTAAATTTCTGCTTTGGTTTTATTTTCATCACATATCTTGGATCATCCATGGACCATGAATTAAAATCTTCATAACACTTTACTCAAAACTTTAGGAATAGATCCTTTATATAGCTAACTGATATTTGATGTAAGATAGCACAAGAAATGGTGTTTGGCACAGGTTTTTTTCCCCCTGAGATAACATGTCGGTACAGTTACTGTAAATCAGAAAAAAATTAAAAATTCCTCTAAAATTCAAAATTTTATTTAAAAGTCTTATACCAAGAAAATGTAAAATTTCAAACAAAATCTAGAAACTTGTGTCTTACATTAACATTTTTCTTTAAGTTATATCCAACTGTTAACTGCCACTAATTTAGAGACTCAGCTTAAGATAGGGTTTTATCAGGCCATTCACTTCATTCCCAATACTATATTTGGAAGTTTTACTCTATCAAAAGTAGAGGCAGAAAGAAAGAAATTCAAGAAAACCTTAGAAGATGGAAAGATCTCCCATGTTCTTGGATAGGAAGAATTAATATTGTCAAAATGGCCATACTACCAAAAGTGCTATACAGATTCAATGCAATTCCAATTAAAATCCCAACGATGTACCTTACAGAAGTAGAACAAACAATCATGAAATTCATCTGGAAGAATAAGAAACCCAGAATTGCTAAAGCAATCCTTCACAGGAAAAATGAAGCAGGGGGTATTGCAATACCTGAACTTCAACTGTACTACAAAGCAATAGTAACAAAAACGGCATGGTATTGGTACCAAAATAGAAAGGTGGATCAATGGTACAGAATAGAGGACACGGACACAAACCCAAATAAATACAATTTTCTCATACTAGACAAAGGGGCCAAAAATATGCAATGGAGAAAAGATAGCCTCTTCAACAAATGGTGCTGGGAGAATTGGAAATCCATATGTAACAGAATGAAACTAAACCCATATCTCTCACCATGCACGAAACTAAACTCAAAATGGATTAAGGATCTCGGAATCAGACCAGAGACCTTGCATCTTATAGAAGAAAAAGTAGGTCCAGAGCTTCAACATGTTGGCTTAGGACCAGACTTCCTTAACAGGACTCCCATAGCACAAGAAATAAAAGCAAGAATCAATAACTGGGATAGATTCAAACTAAAAAGCTTTCTCTCAGCAAAGGAAACTATCAGCAATGCGAAGAAAGAGCCTACAGAGTGGGAGAAAATCTTTGCCAATCATACTTCAGATAGAGCGCTAATCTCCAGAATCTATAAAGAACTCAAAAAACTCTACACCAAGAATGTAAATAATCCAATTGACAAATGGGCTAAAGAAATGAATAGACACTTCACAGAAGAATATCTACAAGCAATCAACAAACATATGGAAAAATGTTCAACATCTCTAGTAATAAGAGAAATGCAAATCAAAACCACCCTAAGATTCCATCTCACCCCAATTAGAATGGCGATTATCAAGAATACAAGCAACAACAGGTGTTGGCGAGGATGTGGGGAGAAAGGTACACTCTTACATTGCTGGTGGGGCTGCAAATTAGTGCAGCCACTCTGGAAAGCAGTGTGGAGATTCCTTAGAAAACTTGAAATGGAACCACCATTTGACCCAGCTATCCCACTCCTTGGCCTATACCCAAAGGACTTAAAATCAGCATATTACAGAGATACAGCCACATCAATGTTCATAGCTGCTCAGTTCACAATAGCCAGATTGTGGAACCAACCTAGATGCCCTTCAGTTGATGAATGGATAAAGAAAATGTGGTATATATATACAATGGAATATTACTCAGCCATAAAGAATGATAAAATTATGGCATTTGCAGGCAAATGGATGAAACTGGAGAATATCATGCTAAGTGAGATAAGCCAGTCTCAAAAAACCAAAGGAAGAATGATATCGCTAATAAGTGGATGATGACACATAATGGGGGGT
Organism: Sciurus carolinensis; assembly: GCF_902686445.1. NCBI lineage: Eukaryota > Metazoa > Chordata > Mammalia > Rodentia > Sciuridae > Sciurus > Sciurus carolinensis. Next base: position 110,508,096 of record NC_062223.1, read on the forward strand.
GGGAAGGGTTAGTGTTGGGGTTGGAGTTGGGTTTAGGGAGGGGGGCAGGAATGGAGGAAGGAAGGACTGTATAGATGGAGGGGAGGGGTGGGAGGGGAGGGGGGGAAGGGAAAAATGACAGAATGAATCAAAGAACATTACCCTATGTAAATTTATGATTACACAAATGGTATGCGTTTACGCCATGTACAGACAGAGAAACGTGTATCCCATTTGTTTACAATAAAAAAAAACAAAAAAAAAGTAGAGGCAGTTTTTCATTTTGTTACAAGAGCAAATTTTACCACAATTCTCAATAAACTAGAGTATGAATGCACCTCCTTCATTTGAAGGTATGATGTTATCATTCATTTTAGGTTATTATTAAAATCATAATGCTAAACACAACAGAGAAAAAAGGAAATGTAATAATAAGGTATTCATAGAATACAATGGAGATAATCTGAACAGGACAACATGAGCATCTGTAGAAGTGTGTGTGGCCATGTATAGCTGGATTAAATTGACCAAAAGGAAAATGAAGCCAGAAGCCAGTTAGCAAATGGCTACTTTCCTAGTTATCCAATGTCTTCTGATTGGGCTCTGTAAACCTGCCATCCTTATTCCAAACTATCCAATTCATCTATCTATCTATCATCTATCATCTATCTAATTCTTAGCTTTGGCATATAATAACTACTTACAGCCTCTTCATCTTAAGTAACTGTGCAAATTAGATCAAGTCTCTATGGCTCAAGCCCTCATTTTCCAGAGGTTCTAGGTATAGAAGAACCTCAAAAGTTGTCAGAGTTGATCAAGAAAAATTTCAAAGTGTTCAGAGCTTCAGGTCAGAAATATAATAATCTACCAAAAATGAATTAATGCTAGACTTTAGCTAGCTTCTTAATTTTGCATTTTATATCTTTTTAAATTTTCCATCAGCTTTTGTCCTCAAAAATTCTTTCTACAAGGTTAATGTGTATTTCTAGTTCATTTTTTTTACTACTGCTACTACCACTAGTAACAATACCACTGTTTTTCTCTCTGTATTTCTCTCTCTATACACACACACACACACACACCACTGATCATGTGCCACAAATTTATGAACTTCACACACACACACACACACATATATATATATATATATATTCCATTTAGTCCTCCTTAAACCTTATGAGCTGGTACTATTATTATCCCTAGAGGCCACCATCCCTACTGGGGCAGTCCCTTTCTTGGAACACCATATTATCAAGTTTATCTCAGACATCAGGCTACTGAAGACTAGGAGGTTTGAACAGTACAGAATTTTTTATTAGTAGTATTACAATTATTCCTATTATACCTACAATTATTCCTACTTTACTTTCTTTTATTAATATTTTTTTCACCCTCTGTATTGTCCTCTTATCTATCTGTTTCCTTGGAGACTCTTTCTTCCTTTTCTCATGCTAACAAGCAATTTCTTTTAATTCTGCTTTCACTATTCCTATGATGTAGGATCTCTATAAGACTCACTTCTTATCTCATTAATGTTATACCCTACACCCCTCCCCATCCTCTTTGTCTACCATTAAAAATTGTGGTCCTGCTGGTTCAACTGTAGATAATAATCAAACTCATCATGTCTGTTTATTAAGAAAATACACTTAACATCTTAATAGGGATTATTTGAGTTAAGGATGCATATTGTTTGTATGGTGTGCTAATATTTATCTCTCACTTCAAGGTGAGGTACTGGAAACCTGCAGGGATACTATAAGTCTATAGGGGGAAAACTGCAATACCTTGGATTCACACTGTTAGAGGGGAAGATACATGAACAACATGAGAAAAGAGGGAAAAAAGCATCCTAAACAAACCTAGATGCTATATCAATAAAATCCAATGATGGCATGGCAGAAGAAATGTCAGAAAGGGAGTTCAGAATGTACATAATTAAAAAGATCCAACAAGCAATGAGGTAAGAGAACAAACACAGGCAATGAATGTACCAATCAACAGTTAAAAGAGCAAATGCAGGAGGTAAAAGATCATTTCAACAAAGAGATAGAGATACTGAAAAAAAATAAAACAGAAATCCTTAAAATAAGGAGAAAATAAACCAAATTAAAAACTCAATAGAAAGCATAACCAACAGGCTAGATCACATGGAAGACAGACCCTCAGACAATGAAGAGAAAGTATTTAATCTTGAAAACAAAGTTGACCACACAGAGAAGATGCTAAGAAATCATGAATGGAACCTCCAAGAACTATGGGATATCATGAAAAGGCCAAATTTAAGAATTATTGGGATTGAGGAAGGCACGGAGATATAAACCAAAGGAATGAATAATCTATTCAATGAAATAATATCAGAAAATCTCCCATATCTGAAGAATGAAATGGAAAATCAAATACAAGAGGCTTACAGGACACCAAATGTACAAAATTACAACAGATCTACACCAAGGCACATTATAATGAAAATACTGAACATTCAAAATAAAGATAGAATTTTAAAGGCTGCAAGAGAAAAGCATCAGATCACATACAGGGGGAAACCAATATGGATATCAGCAGATTTCTCAGCCAAGACCCTAAAAGCTAGATGGGCCTGGAACAACATACTTTAAGCTCTGAAAGAAAATGGATGCCAACCAAGAATCTTATAACCAGAAAAACTAACCTTCAGATTTCATGATGAACTAAAATCCTTCCATGATAAACTAAAATTAAAAGAATTTAAAAATAGAAAACCTGAGCTACAATATTCTCAGCAAAATATTCATGAGGAAGAGATGAAAAACAACAGCAAAGGAGGAATGACCCTAAAGGAAAAGCCAATCAAAGGAGAAATCAAGTCAAGTTTAAAAAAACAAAAAAAAGTCAAAATGACCAGGAATACAAGTCATACATCAATAACATCCCTGAATGTTAATGGTCTAAACTCATCAATCAAAAGACATAGATTGGCAGATTGGATTAAAATGAAAAACCCAACAATATGCTGCCTTCAAAGAGACTCATCTCATAGAATAAGATGCCCACAGACTAAAGGTGAAAGGATGGGAAAATACAAACCACGCACACGGACTCAGTAAAAAAGTGGAGGTATCCATCCTCATATCAGATAAAGTGAACTTCAAGCCAAAGTTCAGAAGGGAAAAGGAAGGACATTTCACACTGCTTAAGGGAAGCATGAATGAGCAAGACATAACAACCATAAATATTTATGCCCCAAACAATGGCGCATCCATGTACATTAAACAAATCCTTCTCAATTCCAGGAGTGAAACAGACCACACAACAATACTGTGACATTAACACACCTCTCTCACCATTGAACAGATCTTCCAAACAGAAACTGAACAAAGAAACAACAGAACTCAATAACACAATCAATAATTTAGACTAAACAGACATATATAGAATTTTCCACCCATCAAAGAGCAAATTTACACTTTCTTCTCAGCAGCACATGGATCCTTCTCAAAAATAGACCATATGTTATGACACAAAGCTACCCTTAGCAAATATCAAAGAGTACAGATACTATCTTGTATTCTATCAGATCATAATGGAATGAAATTAGAAATCAATGATAAAATAAAAAAAGAGAAACGACTCCAACACCTGGGGACTAAATAATATGGTATTGAATGGTGCATGGATAACAGAAGATATCAGGGAGAGATAAATTCTTAAAGGTAAACGAGAACAATGATACAACATATCAAAATCTCTGGGACACTACGAAAGCAGTACTAAGAGGAAAATTCATTGCATGGAGCACATTCAATAAAAGAAGAAAAAGTCAACAATTAAACGACCTAACATAACAACTCAGAGCCCTAGAAAAAGAATAGAACAACAACAAAAGTAGCAGAAGACAGGAAATTAAAATCAGAGCTAAAATCAATGAAATTGGAACAAAAAACAATTAAAAAATTGACTAAACAAAAGTTGGTTCTTTGAAAAAATAAACAAAATTGATAAACCCTTAGCCACACTAATGAAGAGAAGGAGAGGGAAAACTCAAATTACTAAAATGCGTGATGAAAAGGAAATATGACAGACACTATTGAAATACAAAACATAATTAGAAGCTATTTTGAAAATCTATACTCCAACAAAATAGAAAATCTCAAAGGCATCAACAGGTTTCTAGAGAAATATGATCCACCCAAATTGACTCTGGAGGATATACATCATTTAAATAGATTAATTTCAAGCAACAAAATAGAAGTCATCAAAAGTCTACTAACCAAGAAAAGTCCAGGACCAGATGGATTCTCAGTCAAGTTCTACAAGACCTTCAAAGAACAACTCATTCCAATACTCCTCAAAAGTATTCCATGAAATAGAAGAAGAGAACCCTGCCAAAACTCATTCTATGAAACTAATTTACCCTGATACCAAAATGAGACAAAGACACATCAAGGAAATAAAACTTCAGACCAATATCCCTAATGAACATAGATGCAAAAATTCTTAACAAAATTTTAGCAAATCGCATACAAAAGCATATTAAAAGATAGTACACCATGATCAAGTGGGTTTCATCCCAGGATGCAAGATTGGTTCAACATCTGCAAATCAATAAAGGTAATCCACCACATCAACAGGCTTGAAGTTAAGACTCACATGCTTATTTCAATAGATGCAGAAAAAGCATTTGATAAAATACAGCACCCCTTCATGCTCAAAACACTGGAAAAAGTAGGGATAGTAGGAACATACCTCAACATTGTAAAGGCTATCTATGCTAAGCCCATGACCAACATCATTCTAAATGGAGAAAAATTGAAAGCATTCCCCTAAAAACTGTAACAAGACAGGGATGCCCTCTTTCACCACTTCTATTCAACATAGTCCTTGAACCTCTAGCCAGAGCAATTAGACAGACCAAAGAAATTAAAGGGATAAGAATAGGAAAAGAAGAAATCAAAGTATCTCTATTTGTCAATGACATGATTCTATATTTAGAGGAGCCAAAAAATTCCACCAGAAAACTTCTAGGACTAATAAAAATTCAGTAAAGTATCAGAATATAAAATCAACACTCACAAATCTAATGCATTTTTATTCATAAATGATGAATCCTCTGAAAGAGAAATTAGGAAAACTAACCCATTCACAATAGCCTCAAAAAAAAAAAAAAAAAAAAAACTTGGGAATCAATCTAACAAAAGAGGTGAAAGACCTCTACAATGAGAACTACAGAACACTATAGAATGAAATTAAAGAAAACCTTAGAATATGGAAAGATCTCCCATGTTCTTAGACAGATTTAATATTGTCATAATGGCCATACCACTAAAAGTGCTATACAAATTCAATGCAATTCCAATTAAAACCCCAGTGACATTCCTCATAGAGAGAAAGATATCATGAAATTCATCTGGAAGAATAAGAGACCCAGAATAGCTAAAGCAATCCTTAACAGTAAGAGTGAAGCAAGAGGTATCACAATATCAGACCTTCAACTATACTACAGAGCAACAGTAACAAAAACGGCATGGTATTTGTACCAAAGTAGGCAGATAGAGCAATGGTGCAAAAAGGACAACACAGAGACAAACCCCACACAAATACAGTATCTCATACTAGAGAAACGTACCAAAAACATACAATAGAGAAAAGATAGCCTGTTCAACAAATGGTGCTGGGAAAACTGGAAATCAATATGCAGCAAAATGAAACTAAACCCCTCTCTTTCACCCTGCAAAAAACTCAACTCAAAATGGATCAAAGACCTAGGAATCAGATCAGAGACCCTGAAGGTCCAAATCTTCATCATGTTGGCTTAGGACCAGATTTCCTTAACATGACTCCCAAAGCACAAGAAATAAAGCAGGAATCAATAATTAGGATAGATTCAAACTAAAAAGCTTTTTCTCAGCAAAGGAAACAATCAACAATGTGAAGACAGAGCCTACAGAGTGGGAGACAATCTTTACCACACACACTTTGGATAGAGCACTAATCTCCAGAATCTATAAAGAACTCAAAAAACTTCACACCAAGAATACAAATAACCCAATCAATAAATGGGATAAGGAAATGAGCAGACACTTCCCAGAAGAAGATATACAACAATCAACAGACATATGAAAAAATGTTCAACATTTCTAGTAATAAGAGAAATGCAAATCAAAACTACCCTAAGATTTCATCTCACCTTAATTAGAATGTCTATTATCAAGAATACAAACAACAATAGGTGTTGGTGAAGATGTGGGGAAAAAGGTACACTCATACATTGCTGGTGGGGTTGCAAACTGGTAGAGCCTCTCTGGAAAGCAGTATGGAGATTCCTTAGATAACTTGGAATGGATAACATTTGACCCAGCTATCCCACTCCTTGACCTATGCCCAAAGGACTTAAAATCAGCATACTAAAATGACTCAGCTACATCAATGTTTATAACAGCTCAATTCAAAATAGCTAGATTGTGGAACCAACCCAGATGCCCTTCAATAGATGAATGGATAAAGAAACCGTGGTATATATACACAATGGAATATTATTCAGCCATAAAAAGAATACAATTACAGCATTTGCAGGTAAATGGATGGAGTTGTGGTATATCATGCTAAGTGAGATAAGCCAATCCCAAAAAAACCAAATGTCGAATGATCTCTCTGATAAGTGGATGATGATACATAATGGGGGGTGGGAGGGAGGCAAGAATGGAGGAAGGATGGATTGTATAGAAGAAAATGAGGGATGGGGAAAGGTGAGGAGAAGGAATAATAATAGAATGAGATAAACATCATTATCCTATGTACATATATGATTATGCAAATGGTGTGAATCTACTTCATGTACAACCAGTTGTACCCCATTTGTGTATAATGAATCAAAATAATTTTTTAAAATGTAATATATGTAAAGTACCCAGCACAAAGTCTTGAAACAAAGCACAAATATGACCGACTAGCTTGGAGGTAAAGATGCATACAGGTAAATACCAACCTAATGGCAACAGATTATTATATAAAACAAAAAGAGATATGCTTGTGCAAATTCTATAAGGTGGATGGAGTATCATATCAAAACTATGAATTTTTAGAGGGAAAGTCTGTATGAACTCAATCCATTCTTAAATAAACAGTGAGAAAACACTATAAGAATAGCAATTATGTGGTATTTCCAGACTACATATATGAGTTTTATGGCATTTTGCTACATTAAATCAATTCCTAACAATAATGAAGAATCACTTTGTTAAAAAGAATCACCACTTTTACCTAGAGAGAATTTCACAAACAACACCAATAAGCAAGGGGAGTCTCTTATGTATTGGTCATTTCAAAAAGGCAGAAAAGTCAGAAGCTTTACTGTGCTAACTTATTAAATTCTTCTTTTGGTTTGGAAATGTAGTCAATCATTCATTCACTAATTCATCAAAGAAATAATGACTGAGAACCAGTTTAACATGGTTAACTTGCTACTTAATAATAAGATGATAAAGTTTTTACACAAAGTTTAACAAAACATATGCAGGGGGTTTTAAAAGAATCCTTTCATTTTAAAACAGCTGCTACATGTCAATTTTTTAAATTTAATGAACAAGCTAGATTTAAAGAAGAGGAAAGAATTGGGTATTATTATTTTATTACTATTATCACTTGATTATTTTATTAAAATACTATGTTATTACTTAATGTGTGCTAAGACACTAAAGAGTGACACATACGTGCCATGATTAGAAGGTACACAAGGTGCTATGACAGGATGAATGTTATTCATAAAGGGTTAGAAGGGCTCCTGAAGGAATTGAAATTTGAACCAAGGCTAGTAAGAGTGGTGTGTTTAGAATTCAAGATATAGGTAGTGAAGTATTGATTTATGGATTTTAACAAATCATAATCATATAATTATAGGATTATAAGGGTTTTAACAAATAATATAGTTCAACATCTCATTCTACTTTCAAGAAAATAACCCTTTAATATATGTGCCCAGAGTCTTAACAAGAAGGATAACTATGACACAAGATGAGGTCATCCTTAAACAGAGAACTGAACACCACTGCGCTGAAGAAGAAAAGCAGCTGAATGTAGCCATGTTATAACACTCACCTCAGAAAACCTCCCATCTTCTGAGTATGACAGAGGTCTGTAATCTGCTGTTCCCCATATATAATCATTACTTAGAGAAACCACATTCAAATAATTTGAATGGTGTCCACAGACAAAAAATGTTAAAATCTGTAAATTACCTCTTGAATACTCAATGGGTTCATCAAAGAACCCTGGTGATAAAACTGTTTAAGGCATGCATAAACACAGTCAACTCATCAATTCATCCAATTCCTCCTTCTTCTTTAAATCTAGCTTGTATGTTAAATTAAAAAAATTGATATGTAGCAGCTATGAAATGAAAGAATTCTTTTTAAATCCCCTGCAGATATTTTGTTAAACTTTGGGTAAAAGCTTTATCATCTTATTAAGTAGCAAGTTAACCATGGGACAATAGTAGAAATAGTTCTACCAAAAAGCCAAGAAAAATGAAATGCCAATACATAAAATACTGTTTCTTGGATGTCTGCCCCATATTGCATACAAATCTTTTGCAGGCTAGTTCCCATGTTGCATCTCAAGAGATAATGACTTTCGGGGAGGTACTAGAATTTTTCTGTGTAACATTCTACATGAAATAGATGTATTATCATCTTGGACATCAGAGACTTTTCATGTTTCTGGCATGTAACATATAAAAGCAAAAATCTTAATTATTTTTGACAACTTTGAAAAACAGAAGTCTATTAATTAAAACAATTTACTATGTATTTCTTTTAAAAAGCAAACTCGATACTTTATAAAAATCTGATTGATAAAACTTTTCAAAAACATATATTATGTAAAGACAGATAAAATTCAGACTTTTGGAATGTCTATTGTAATAAGGTTTGATATCCAATTACAAAAACTGCAAGAAACTTGAAAATGGAAATGACTAATTTATCTATGCTAAAGTGAGAATTTAAATATGAGGGAACGTAAATAAAAATTCCAATAACTTGTGCATATATAAGAATTTAAAAGAATATATTATTAACAGTGGCTATCCCTGGAGATGAAGTGAGGACTTTACTTTTTGTTTTATACATATTCCTATTGTTTGCTTTATAAGAAATATGAATTACTTTTATTAATTTAAAATACTTTCTCAAAACCATTTTGATATTCTATTTTATAAGCAAGTAAGTACAAATGGATTCTTTTATATCTCAGTGGTTCTCCATCAAAAGTACATCAGAATCCTATAAATAGCAATAATACATTGTATATTGTAAAGTGGTAGAACTCATATTTAGTGTTCCTACCAAAATAAAAAAAAAAAAAATTTAAAAAAGGAATGCACCAGAGTGAACTACAGAGAGTTTTTGAAAATATATGCAGATGCCTGAGTCCCACTGCAGAAAACCAAGTTAGAAAGGTTTGGGAATTATCAGACTAGGTCACCTTTAAGGCTCTTTCCCAAACTAAAATTATACTACTTACAAATATTCTGTACAGATTCAGAGTCTAACCACCAACAGCTACACAGAGTTTAAAAACATCATTTCTGTAAGAATGTCCTGTTCCTTAGCACTTCTACACTTGTTATTGATCTATAGAAACTAATAGGAAATAAGTTAATTTAAAACACATACAACTTTAACTCAAAACATTTTCTCTAGGGGTATTTTGACACTAAACCCATTGTATTTTGTGACTACGGAGACAGGAATTTGGGGAACTGACTCTAACATAAACACCAATCATTGTGGAGGTAAAAAGGAAGGGGAGGGACGTGGCTATACATTATTAGACTGATTCTCTAACCCAAAACAATAATAAATTACCTTTCCTGGTAAGTCAGGTAAGTGTGAGCACTTTTCCTAACCTGGCACCTCATTTATCTTAGTGGTTCTTGATCCTACTACATCCAACACCCTTCTGTTACATAAAAGTCTATATAATTTAATTTCTCCTTTTATATTTCTCCTTTTATATCCTGAAATGAAATTCATGGGTATTTAAAATAATTTCAAACACACTAATAAAATATTCTAATAGCAATATAAAGGAAAAATAAAATGACAATAATAAATTTTGTATTTCAATATGTACCTGCTCAAGCATGACTATATTAAAAGGCAATGAAATAGATGCTTACACCTACTTATAATTGATACATTTAAATTTAAGAGAGGTAGAATTAAAAAATTCTCACGCAACAAGAAAACAAAAATGAAGTATAGCCAAGTGATTTTTGGAAATGGTCCCAAACAATATCAAGTACAATTATCTCTTGATGTACAAAGCTGCATTTCAGGAAATTTAGTATTTATAAAATGTATGAAATACTTTTGTGTTCATAAATAAAATATGCTTTAGGCATAGAAAACTACATAAAGGTTTTCCCCCCTTTACAAATATTCCATACATAGGACATTCAAAAGCTATGTAGGAATTGTACAGCTCTTTGCTATGTAGGATGTTCTGTGCTTCACACAGGCCAACATTTCTGGGCCCACTAATTCACTGTGAAAAACTCAATGCTCCACACAACTCCAAAATGCCCCCTAAAGGTTAGTACCATTGGTTTGGGAGCCACTGGTTTATATGAAACTTATGCATCTTAGCAAGTTTCAGTATCTATATGCATACTAATATAGATTCTAGCCTTGGGTTGGGGGAAAGTGCCTACTGATCCCTGAGATCTGGGTGAAGCTTCTTTATATGATAAATGATATCAGGACTATTTTTAACTAAAAAGCCTAGTTCACCTCCAACCTAGAAGCCACTAATAAATTTCACCTAAAACTGAATCTAATAAAAAATAGTGAACAACAAATCTTTTCATATACAATAGAGAATTAACAGATATATTTGATAATTCTGCCTCCTTTCTGTATCCACCTCCTCTTAAAATACTTTCCACACTGAAATAGAAAAAAAATTTAAAAAAAAAACAACTTTCCACCGCACTTTTGGCAATTAAGGTCAAACTGTGAGGATATAACCACCCTTTTATCTACATTAATGCAAAGATACGCTAAAGCAAATAGTCCAAAGTCATTTACATATGATATTGAAAGGTATTTTGATAATTTTCAGAAATTGAAATTGGGAAATGGAATTTATTTTGGCACTAAAAAACTTCCATATGTCCACATAATTTGTTAAATTAGCACATAATTCTTAGGACTGATAGTTATTAGTGTACTCTCATTTTAAACAAAGATGATAAAGGCTTCTTTTTACATAAAAGGATTCCTTGCTTAAGGGAATGTCATCATAGGGTTTGAACACAAAAACTCCTGAGTTAAAATGCCATTTAAAATGAATACATTCAATTTCTACACATTATAAAAGACTTCCTGAAAATTTCCATCAAAATAATACTTAGCCTTAATAGGTAAAATGACCATTTTAATAGCTATTTAGCCTGCATTTTTCATTTCAAATTTTAATAACTAACCAATACAACTTAAAAGAAACCAATATTTCATTTAAAAACAATATTACTATTGTTATCTTTCTTTATATCTAAAATTGGTTAAAATAGCTCATCCATGTACAGGCATCACCTTGTGACAAAAAAAAAGGAAATTTTTGTGCATAACTGAAATTTGTTTTTCAGTATTGTGATTTCTAATTGTTTCTACAAGTAAAGTTTGACACGATGTGGAACCTCATGTTTGTTACTATGTGATGTAAGATTCACTTCTGAATCAGTTTGATAGCAACCAAACACATACACTAGCTCTGAAGGGCTCTGAATCCCATAAAAAATAGGTCTTATCACTGGGCTTTGTGGTGCACGCCTGTAATCTCAGCTGCTCAGGAGGCTGAGGCAGGAGGATCATGAGTTAAAAGCCAGCTTCAGCAACTTAGCAAGGCCCTAAGCTATTTAGTGAGACCCTGTCTCTAAATAAAAAATATATTCAAAAAGGCTGGGGATGTGTGATTCAGTGGTTAAGTGCCCCTGGGTTCAATCCCCGGTACCCCAAAAAAGAAAAAAAAAAATAGGTCTTATCAAATAATTTCAGAACAGAGGTCCTGTTTTCTATTATTAAACAGAGAATTCTGGTACTGATAAACAAATAATCCCACACATTAAAAAAACAAAAGCACATGATCCCAAAAACACATCTAATATAAATTTCTAAGCAAATCAAAATGTGTATATAAAGTTTTGTACCTACCTGGTACTAGGCCGTTTTTGCAGAGCTTTATCCAGGATAAGAGATGGAGCACTTCTTCTCCTTTCTGCAAGTGTTTTCATTTTCTGTTAAGGGAGAAAAAAAATCAAAATGAAGGCCAGGTCAGATGGCTTGTAAAGGAAATATATGATTTCATTAAGGATTTTAAAACTGAAACATCTAAAATAGGATAGTTAAGTGCCAAAAAGTAATATAAGCAGTAAGTGTTTTTTGTGGTCAGAGAATAAAGAGGTTAAAGGTTGACTAGACTATTTTGGAAAAGTACCATCATAACCATTAGTATTGCTTCCTGTGTGTCTGGTCCTATGCTAGATATTGGGCATAGATTTTTTTTTGTTGTTGTTGTTGTAACTTATTAAAGAAAAAAATTTTTTTCTTTTTTTTTTTAGGTAAAATATAAGATAAACGAACACTTTGGATACTTTTCCAGTGACCTAAAATTTGTGGTAAATGAGGCTTTATTCAACTTAAATTTCCTGGATTAATTACTCCATAAATTCAATCTTACATATTTAACAGTCAGAGGACCTGGTTCTAGAGATAGATAAGTAAGAGTAACAATACAGTCACAAATAACAATCATTCTTCCAGTTATACCTTCTTGCACTATCTTGACTATTACACTGAGAGGTCTTACCCACTGCCCAGGGGTCCAGGCCAGCCATGCTTCGGAAGTGGATGGTGCTCTAAAAGGAACCATTTAAAACTAGATGGCTCAGTGTATCCCTTTACATGGTTCACAAAAACCACTTCTTAGCCAGTAAAATAGAACCTAGATCTGAACACAGGAATTGAGGAAAAACCATCCAGATAGAGACACTGAATTTCTCTGGTAAATTCTCATCCTACAAATTCACCAAGCTCCCAGGGATCTGATTCAAATCACCGCAGCCACTATTTTGGCCTCTGTATCAGTGTTTCCCACCTTAATCTTTCACATATGGAAATTATATTCCCAAATCTCCTAAGCAGATGAGACACCAGTTAAAGAAATTCTATAAAACATTAATGAAGGATAGGAAACAAAAGGGTTAAGAAATACAGAATATCAAACACATCAATCAGGTGTTATTAACCATGAATCAGTTTTAGACCCCAAGCTTACTTGTATAAAAATTTTCTGCATGATTTGTACTTGACCTGCCTTATGGAGAAACAGCCCCTATTGTCATCAGATTCCCAGAGAGTCCAAATCCTCCCAACTTCAGTGATTTCAATAACCTAGCTTATATATTACAGCTTGCAAGCTCCACCTCACTGTTTCCATTAGTCACACCCCTTAAAAACAAACCTCAGGGATCTAAAGTCTTGAGCTGCTTTAAGTGCAAAGTTGCAGAGAGAAAGGAAACTGGAGATAAGTATTTGTATTGCAAACTACAGCAGCATCTCCTCATAGAGTCTTAATATTGGAAAACTGAAGTGACTTAAGAATGGGGACACTTTGTTCATATGCCTCAAGCCATGTTCTATATCTTTTAAAGGATTGTTACTTCATAAGGAATCCATATTTGGACTCTCTGAAGTTGTGTAAAACTTAATTTCACAAATTCTCAAACATCTAGTCTTTAGATCAACCTGGATTCTTGTTCTACAGTTTTGACCCATTTGTTTTTGTTTTTTTTTTTGGGGGGGGGTTTGAGCTTGATTCCTACTCCCTATCCTGGGTCCTTTTATTCGGGACCTATATTTTTCTTACTTCAAAAACTGAAATGTGCCCAATCCTGTTAATTTCACCTAAACCCCTGGCCCTGTCTGTTTTGATAGAAGGTCTGCCTAACCTATCTTGTGGGGCTGTTCTATGACCTATCTCTACAACTTTATGTCTGCTTCCCCTAATGCTCTGACATTACTATCAATAGATCCAAGATCCTAAACTAGATGTTCATTAGTACGTGATTTCTTCAGTTCCAGTATATGATTTCTAATTCTGAGTTCCTTAGCATTCAGGTTTATGAAGAATTTGGAAAGGGTTCAAAAGTTCGTCATAAAATTATTTAAAATGTGGAGAAAAGAGTCTATGAAAAAAGTTAAAATGATCTGACATTTTAAATCTGGGACAGTAATAATTTCTAAATTAATATAGCAGGACCAGTGGAGGAAAGTAGGTATTTTTCAAGAAAAGGCAAAATAGAAATGGAGGAATATTATAGAATGAGAATGCAGGTTGACCTTGAAGACTGACTCTTTGAGAAATTTGTGAACTAAGTTTTACACACAATTTTAGTGGGTTCGGAAATGCCTATAAAATGGATTTGTCAGGACTCTATGGACCTCAAATTAAGCAACCTTCTGATTTAAGGATATATTTCAGAGTGATAGCTATTAACCACAGAAGAGATAATCAAATGAAGGTGACAAATATTCCTCTGTAAAGGTGCTATTAAAATAGAACTTTTTCATGAAAAGTTAATGTTAGAGATCATTTGCATACTGATTAGACTGTTTTCTGAATAATAAAACTGTCAGATACTGTCAAATACTAAGCATATCTATCCACTCATTCAAGCTGGATTCATATTGAAAAGAAAGCAATCAAATTATAGGCAGAATACCATTTTTATTTGAGGTCCTACTATGTGTACTCTGACTTACCCTACCACGAATGAGATATGTAACACAAGATGATTCAGTCACTTCTCTGAGCCTCTATTTCCTTACCTATAAAATGAGAAAATTTGGACTACATAGTTTTTTTAGGTACTTTCTATTTGTGATATTCACCCTGAGTTATGCAAGAAAACAAATAATATATGCACTATGCATTTAGGATTTGCAGCCTTCATCTTGCTTATAAGTAATAAAAAGAATACCAAATAGAATGAAATTTAATCAGCAGATTTATGTATTAATTCTTTCAAAATAAACAGATTTCATTTGCTCAAATAGCAAAACAAAGGGACAATCGGAACTCTGAAACAAATTTACTGATACTTTCTTCTTGTTTATAACAATTACATGAAACACAATATATCAAGACAGATTAAGACTACTGATTTCCTTACAAATGTATAATAGAACAAACTTGTCAGGACAGGTTGAGGTTATGCTTATACTAGCACCAACAAATTTCACAATTGTTCTGTGACAGGATTAATTATTATTCTTTGCCTCACAGGAAACAGACAGTAAACTTAAGTAGTGTATATTTCTGTGTTACCTTAAAAAATTATTATCCACTGTGTGACTCTATTCTTCAGAATTCATAAGTACTTGATGTTTATACTTAGTAAACTCAATAAATAATAGATACTGTTCTGGAAGGAAATATTTGTTTTTGGTTTTTTTTGGGGGGGAAATATTTGTAAAAGGTAATCTTTTTTAAAAAAATGGGTAAGATATACCCATTTTTAAAACAAGAGATACACTATTTGCAATCTTGAAAACAGATAAAAGTATACAATTTAATTTATCTTTTGGAAATGATTTTCTTGATATCAAACTATTTACCAAGTGTTAAGCAGCCTCCAAACTGAATTTCATGTATGCTAAAAAAACAACCACAAAATACTGGATAACTACGTGAAAAAGAATGAAGCTGAACTTCTAACTCACACCAAACACAAAAAATAATTGAAAAGCAATTTAAAAACCTAAAATGAAAGAGCTAAAACTATAAAAATCTTAGAAAAAAACACAGGCACAATATTGGCAACCTTGGATGAGGCACATCAATGATTTTCAAGATATGACACCCAACACACAAGAAAGAAAAGAAAACCCAGACAAACTGGACAATTCCAAGAATTAAAATAAAGCTCACGATGAAATGTCACTTCCTACAAATTAGAATGACTATAATAAAAAATGATAAATAACTTACTGGTGAAGACTTAAGAGAAGCTGGACTCCTACACTATTGGTCGACATGTAAAACAATGTAGTTACTGTGGAAAATAACTCTGCAGGTCCTTAAATGGTTATGTGATCCTAAAATTCTACTCCTAGGTACAAAAACTTGTACAAAAGTGTTCACTGCAGCACTATTCATAATAGTCAAAAGTGAAAACAGCCCCAACATCAATCAACTGATGAACCAATAAACAAAATATGGCATATATTTATACTATAAAGTTTTATTTGGCAATAGATGAATACTGATACATGCCATAACATGAATGAGCCTGAAAACACCCTAATTTAGAGAAAAGTCACAGCCCATATATGATTCCATTTATATAAATGGTACAGAATAAGCAAATAAGAGCATAATTTTTTAGAGAATATATTATTTATTGAATGTTATAATTCAATTTATTGATGTTTTCGAATTTTAAAAAAAATTTAAAAATTTGTTTTTAATTATGTGACAGTATAATGTATTTTGACACTATCATACATACATGGAATATAACTTCCAATTTTTGTGGTTGTACATGATGTGGAATTACACTGGTCATGTATTCATATATGAACATAGTAAAGTTATGTCCAATTATTTTTACTGTAAGAGACAGCATAAATTAATGTTTGTCAATGGTATGAGGATGTGGGATTAGGAGATCATAACTAAGAAGTGTGATGATGGATGTACAATTCTAGAAATATTCTAAAAGTTATTGAACTGTAACTTAAATTGGGTAAATTGTATGATATATGAATTAAATTTGTTAAACATAAAAAAATCTAACTACATAACTATTAAACCTTTGGGCAAACTTGTTCGAAGTCAGAAGCTGTAATATTCTTCCTTGTAGCAATCATCTGAAGTATAAAATATGAAAATGGAAAATTACTTGTCTTTTCTGTCCAATATATTTTTATGTAAAATGTTTCAATGACTCTTCATCTGAATTCCTCAGAGATATGTGCAAAGCACCCACCTGCTTGCCACCACTCCTCACATGCCTTCTTTAAGGGTTTTCACACAGTAAATTCAAGAATTGTGTATTAAGTGAATGAATTAACATCATCTATATATGAGATTTTTAAGATACTAGCATAAATGTGTCTATTAAATGAAGTTATAAACAGGTAAATAAAGTTCTGTATTTTTACTTTTCAGAACTCGGAAAACACTTGTTACATAAAAACCTGCCTATAAACTCTCATTAAAATTTTAAGTTCTTGTCACCTAAGAGCTACAACACTATTTTTGCAATCTCTAAATCACTCTGACTTTAGTCATTCTTAGTTCTCAAAGCAATTATATGAAAATAAAGTATATCAAAAAAGGAACAGGATGAAAGATTTAAGTCAGAGGTGAACTGCATTTTTTCACATTTTGCTTAGAAACAAAATCTAAGCATTTCAAAGTCAAATGAAATGGTGGAGAAGTCACTTTTAAGTATGTAAAATAAATAAGCAGAGTACTAAAAGAAGGACTTTGCAGAAAGCTTTTAAAGAACTCCAAATTTTCAAGGATAGAAAAAATCTTTAATAAAACTTACAAATTGCATTATTCAAATTTGATTATCAGTCCTTTTGTGACTAGTCTGTGCAATTCAGTGAGCAATAAACTTTCTTTTTTTACCTCCTCTGCATGCCTGCAGCATTTATTTTTGAAGACATATCCTAGTCACTGAACAATTATAGTTCAAAGACACTGGCTCTGCAAGCAAAAAAGAGAATTATTTTTAACCTTGCACCTTACTTCTGGCTCCTATTATCACAGTGATATTTTGACCACTGGGTAAGTTAAAGTTTTCTGCCCAGTGTCAGTCTGCACTAAGTATAATCTTTTTTTCATTCATAAATCCTCCCATCCAGAATCAGTTTGAGTATTTAACTAAAATGAATACGACAGTACAGACTACTGTGAAGGGATATAAACTTCTTTCTGAGATTAAGAAAGAAATACTTTTACTTTTGGCTCTTTCCTCTTTCCACAAGAAATTTATCACTTTGATGTACAATAAACATGAAAATCTATGTAATGTAGAATGGGCACTGACTAGAAGACAGACACTGGGCTTTAATTCTAGGCCCTAGTTCTACCATATAATTTCTCAGATTCTCTTTAAAATAAGTATAATACCTGTCCTATCCACCATAAAGAATTGTATCATCAAATAAGAACCAAGTCCATACAGACTCACATACAGTGTCACCTAGTAATAACTATTATCAAAGTTGAGGTTCCAGGAAGTCAATATAGGTGTAGAAGAAGGAATATATTCTCCTAGGTGTAAATTGGGTCCCAGGTAAATAAGGAAAGCAAAAGGCCACAGAACAGCTGAGTGTTCCAGATCTTTGATATGTGAGCTGATGTGGTCATACATAAATTCCATTTTCAGATGCCAAAAACAAGTGACCAGACATCCAAAAACAGGTTTTACATTTCAGTGATGCCAGTTGACAGGTGTCTGTCAAAATTAGGTCAAGACTACTCAGCACACCACTGACATACAGTGCTGATGAGGTTGCTCCTGCTGTCAGTTGGATGTTTCCAATCTAAACTTGTCCTAGATAAATAGGATTTAAAAATTATAAAATAAACTGGGCTGTGTTGCCTGCAAGCCTCATACATATACACATATATAACCTTGACATTATATAGCTACTTTTGTGACACTTCATAGTTTACAAGTTTTAGTGGCAAATTAAGTTATAAAGGCAGCAAGTTAATTATAATTACGTGTTTGGGGTAAGCTGTATGTAGTCCTGAAAGGTACAAGATGCCTCTATATTGAAAAGAACCATACCACACCACATCCAGGACAGAAGGATAAGAACTGTTAAAGAATTCAGGTATCTAAGTTATTGACTGGAGACTGTTTCATTTTCTATAGGTACCATCAGTTTTCTCATTTCTTCTCAGTTCGCTGAATATGTGCCATTTGTCTGGCAGAATTTTCAACAAATCATAACCTGGGAGAATGCTAAAGTCATAGGAAGTTTTAGACAAATGCATAAAAATAAGAGATTAACTTTGATTTTATAAAAACTATGATTTATTCTGTTCTAATATATGAATTTGAGTTATAAAAAGTTAATTTTTCCTCTACCATGTTAAAATGTATTACTATGTTCATATTTTAAGTAAGAAGAATTGGATATGAGTGTTTCTTCTCAGATTTAAGATGTATAATAAAAAAGCCTACTGAATTGAGAGAGTTTTAGCTGGTTTCCCACACATAGGATTTTCCACGCAGAATTATCTGAGGTACAGAATTCAGTTCACCCACAGTTAAATTTGAAATATAGTCCTATACATCTATCTGGAGAAAATGTCAAGCTCTCTAACCGAAAGCAAGGTTGAGTTATTAGCTTGGAAATCAGCCTTGCTGAAAAGCTCCTGAAATACATCTGCCTCACACAAAACATTGAAAAGTAACAGATAGGAAGGCATAAACCCCACAAAGGTTCCAAAGTAATTAGGCCAGTGATTGTATCATTGACTGTCACAATTAGTCAATGTTTACCAAACATTTACCTAGCAGTTGCAGCACATATAACAAAACAATTTTATGTACCTGATTTAACGCAACTCATTTTGTGAATAACACCAGAGATGGGTTCAGTAGGATACTGGTTGAAGCATGGGCATAATATTTTTCTCAATATAGAAAAATAAAACTAAAGCTTATTCCCTAAGAGGTTTCATTCAAGCTCCAGTACCAGACACACACATGGTGAAGTCAGTTCTTGGGGGTGTTCTACTATGAAGCACTATAAGCAGATCTGGACCTAGAGGAAGTAGATAAAAAAGAAAGAACGAAATCTACAACGGCAGCATTTTATGTAAGAATTATTAAGATGTTGAATTATTTTCCCTTAACTGCTTTCCTGTGTTTCTAAGTCTCTTTTCCCTATCACAAACTCACCTATTTAAACAGTTTTCAATTAATAAGTGAAACCAAAGGGTCAATATGTTTAAGTCAGTTTTAGTCAGCTTTTTGTCTCTGGGACCAAAATACTTGATAAGAACAATTTAGAGGAGGAAAAGTTTATTTGGAGCTCATGGTTTCCAAGGTCTCAGTCCATACACAGCTGACTCCATGGCTCTGGGACCAAGGTGAGGCAGCACATCATAAAGGAGGGGCCCAAAGAAGGAGGATGCTCAAATCACACTGGTGAGGAAGCAGAGAGAGTGGAAGGGGCCACAAGGAAGATGCACATCTCTGGGGCATTCCCCTAGTGACTCACCTCCTTCAGTCATGCTCTACCAGTCTACAATTACTCTCAAGACAGTCAATTTAAACTAGGATGGATTGATTAGTTACATCTCTCATAATCCAATCATTTTACCTCTAACTACTCCTGCATTAACAGGAGCTTTGGGAGGATAACTCATATTCAAACCGTAACAGCCAACACAAATCATCCCGTGATTCAAATATATGCTTCCAGACATTAAAACGGTTCTGTACAAATATGGTTATCTGCATTATCTGTATGCCATTATATTTTAGAACTCTATTTTTTGGAATTATTATATGAATTTATTGTATATTCTTTTGAAGAGCCTCAAATTTTCAATGGAAAATCTTTGTTCTTTGAAGGTGGATTTGATTTTTAGAAATAGTCAAATCCTTTTACAAGCAAATATGTCAAGTAATCCAGCCAGGTAACTCTACCTGAGGTTAAAATAAAAGTGGCTATAATATAAGAGCACAACGTCTTATATAGCATCTATACACAGTTCCTCAAATATACCTGTCTTAGGAACTTTGAATTTCCTGAAATTTTTTTTAAAGCATGTTCTTTTTCACCCATAAAAGAATTAAGGGTGACTTCAAAAAGGTCTTCTCTTGAATACTCTAATGCAGACTGATCTGGTTCAATATCCATATTTGTCCTAATCAGGGTTTTTGTCTGTTTCTTTAATAACAATTATTACCATTTATTAATTTTTTTTTTTTGGTACTGGATATTGAACCCAGCAGCACTTAACCACTGGGCCACATCCCCAATCCTTTTTCACATTTTATTTAGAGACAGGTCTCCCTGAGTTGCTTAGGACCGGACTAAGTCTCTGAGGCTGGCTTTGAACTCTAGGTCCTCCTGCCTCAGCCTCCCAAGCCACTGGAATTAAAGGTGTGTGCCTCCACAGCCAGAAAAGTTTGTTATTGTTTATCTCTTATTCTGGATCTGTGCTGTCCAATATAGCAATCCCTAAACATGGTTATTTAAATTAAAATTAACTACAATTAAGTAAAATTAAAGGAAAAACTAATGAAGTAGATATCACTAAAATGAAAGAATTTTTGTTCTTTGAAAGATGCTGTCTGGAGATAAGAAAGACAAGTCACAGTCTGAGAGAAAACATTTCGCAAATCATATATATGACGAAGAATTTGGATCCAGAATGTATCAATTACTCTCAAAACTCAAAGCTAACAACTCAATTAAAACTGGGCAAAATACTAAAATAGACACTTAACCAAAGATAATATATGCACAACAGATAAGCACATGAAAAGATGCTCAGTCATCAGTTATTAAGAAAACACAAACCAAAACTACTGGATACTACTTTACACCCCACTAGGATGACTATAAATAAAAAGATAGACAATAACAAGTGCAGGTGAAAATGTGGAAAAATTGGACTCTAAAATACTACTCATGAGACTGTGAAATCACTTAAAAAAAAAAAAGACTTAACAGTATCTTAGAAAGTTAAGTATATACCTAAAAAAGATCCACTAATTTTATACCTAAGTGTTTACCCCAAACAAAATCAAAATTCCATGCAGATTTGTATATGAATGATCACATTTTAATAGTCAAAACTGGAAATAATCCAAATGATCATTAGCAGATAGTTAAACTTTGGTCTATAGGTTGTGCATCCCTAACCTAAAAATTTGCACTTCAAAATGCTCTAAAATCTGAAAATTTCTGAGCTCTGACGTTAAGCTACAAGTGCAAAGTTCCACACTAGACCTCGTGTAACAGGCTGCAGTAAAAACACAGGTGCGCTTAAATTATTGTACAAAATTAACTTCAAGCTCTGTATATAAACTGTATACAAAACATAAATGAATTTCATGTTGATATTTGAGTGCATTCTCTGAGATATCTCATTATGCATTCTAGGTACTGAGAAGAGAACCTGAAACAATATATTGAACTTACTCTATTCTATTTAGAATCCCTATTCTAAAGGTTTTCAAAATCAGGTGAGGGGTGCAAGTAACACATAAGAACACAAATAAGAAAATATCAGGCAAAGAGTAATGATAATGACAATAAAGTAGAAGGTAGAGTATGACTGAGGGCTACTTTCTTCTAATCAAAACAGGCTTCTGAGAGACCTAAGATCTAAACATTAAGAGTAAATACCATAAAGACCTGGGGCAGGTGCAGAAGAAATAACAAGGCCTTAAAAAAGGCCTCAGCTGATGACTCCACCTCTGAAAAAGAAGGTCCACTTGGTGGGAGAATACACAAGCAAGGGGAGGGGAGGCAGATAAGTGGGAGAAGTAGATGCTGCCAAGAAAAAAGGAATAAATTTTATTATAAAGGTGATGGAAAACCACTTCAGGATTTAAAGTAGATGAGCAACATGATAAATTCACATTTTTAAAAGATCATTCTGGTACTGCTAAATGAAGAATGGGGATCATGTTAGGATAAGAAAGGTGTTAGGCAATGAGGTTCTGCAAAGGTACAAGTGAGAGATGGTGGTGACATGGCTAACACTACAAAGGCAGCAGTAGAAAATGAAGCAGAAATTCAAGATACATTGCAAGTGACAGTAGCTATTCTGATGGACTGGTTGTTGCATATAAGGAAATGAGTTGAAAATGAATCCTAGATTTTTGGCTTGAACAACTGGGACACAATAATGTGAACTACAGACAAGGGAAAAATTACAAAGAATAAGTGCTAGCCTTTAAATAGACGTGTAAGTAGACACATGTCATCATTCACTCAATTTCATATTTAATTTTTCCAGCAAACTTGCAAAAGTAGGTACTGGTTTGGTAATATATCAAATATATAAAATATATTTTATAATGAAGGACACCATCTTGGAGACAGAGGCTATGCTGAATAAAAGGAACATGAGAAAAAATGGTAAAACTACCCTTCATTTACTGGACAAGTACTACTTGACAAATGATGAATCTTACTTTTAATGCTCTAAAGCATGCTTAATTAACCTTCGTAAAAAAGAAAGAAAATTGTTCAGGGATATAAATTGGATTTTCTTCCAATTCCTTAAGTTTACAAAAATCAACAATGCTTTAAAATCTATGTCAATTACTGAACATTCATTTGCCTTCCTAAATGTGCCGCTAACCTGGTAAATTCACATATGTTTATTTAGAAAGACTTGATCACACACATCCTCCCTCCATTTCTGAAGGGGAAAAAGCGACAAGGACAAACGGCAGCCTCAATACATCAAAGGCTGAGCCGGCACTACAACCCATACATCAAGTTCACAGACACCCCTAGATGGCTCTGCGACATGGTCAAGGTCCTTGGGAGCTCACATAGACGTCTATACCTGATGCACCCATCTCCCTTCTCTTCAACTGACCTCTAGCCAACCCACCATTCTGGTGGGAAAATTTATTAAAGGCCGTAAAATCTGGACAAGCAGGGAGCCTGTGTAACCCCTTCCTTGAATCTCTAGTTATAGCAATGCAATGCCTTAAAATGTTTCTTAAGGAAGAGCTCGATTCTCCCTCTAATCGCAACTTGTTTCCAGAGAAGCTGCAAAGGCACCACCACCATGACAAGGAATGAAAATGGCCAAATATCTGAAGATCTTGGGCTGGAGGAGGGGGAAGCAGATATCGCTAAAAACACGCAAATCAACTCCTGAGAGAGACTAAGCCGCGGCCGGCAGCTCACTGCCCACGTGCACTTGCTCAGCTAACTGTTCCAAAGAAACCTGACCCGGGTCGGAATCCTCCCACCTCCGCGCACCGCCTTCATGGGCAGGGAACGCTACAAGTTGTCTCCCGCAACCCTTCTCCCACCTTTGACAGGAACACGCGCGCCGAGCCCACACTCGCACCCGGTCCCTCTCCCGCCCCGCCAAGCCCTCCGCGGGCGAGGAGCTCAGGTCGCAGTCCCCCCACACCTTCCACCGCAGCCCACCGGCTCGCACCCAGCCCGCTTCTAGGCCGGGCCAAACCTCCGCGCCCACAGCGCGCACGGCTAGCATCCCACATCTGCCCCTCCAACTCTGACCACCACCGGGAGCCCGGAATCGCCGGGACCTCGGCGCGCCCGCGTGGGAGCACACCCTTCCCCGCACCGCCTCGCCAGGTGAGCGGCCGAGCCCGCAGCCTCCGAGCCCCGCCACCGCCTACCTTCCTAATCGCCGGCTGTGGCGCCCGGGTAGGCGCCACCGGCTCTGATGACATCAGAGCTGACCCTGCCAAGGCCACCTCGGTGACCCGGGGCCCAGCACTCGGAGGGAAAGGAGACCCCCCCCCCTCCAAAAAAAAAAAAAACGAAGTCCGCGCTCGGAAACTGAGGGATGCGCTGGGCTGCGGCTCCCGCGGCGGATGAAGACGGGGAGGGGGCTGCGGTCCGCTGCGAAGCGAATCAAGCCTCTAGATACCGAGAAGCCGGGGCTTCAGGGGTAACCGGGGGAGCGGCGGCGCGGCACGGCGTGAGGGGCGAGCGAAGGCGGGAATGTCTGCAAGAGCGCCGCCGCTGGGAACCTTGAACGTTAACCGTTAAATCCTCGCGGCGTCCTGCTCAAGCAGAGCGGCGACCCACGCGGAGGGCGCGCGCCGGCGTGGGGGCTGCGGCGGCGGCGGGCGCAAGGCCCCCAGCTTAGCCTCCTCACCTTCTTGGTGCCGGTGCCTCCCGCGATTCGAGACACTCCTGTCAGGGAAGAGGAGCGCCCAGGCTGCCCACCTAGAGTCTCCTGCTGGGGGGACATCGCTTCCATGAAGAAAATCTGCAAGCGAATCCAGCCTAGGAAGAGGCTAATTGGTCATATCTGCGGCTGGAGGGGCGACGACGCGCGTGCCAAGGCGCCACCGCCGCGCTCAGGTAGGGAGCCCAGCTCCGGTGCGGGCGGCGCGCCTCCCGTCGGGGCCATGTACCGCCGCCTGCGCGCGGCGCCGCGGGCTGCAGGCGATTACAGCCGCGACAGCCCGTCAGCGCCGCGGCCAGCCCCGCCTCGGGCCCGCCCCCTCCGCGCCGGGCGCCGCAGCCGGGACCGCCCCCCGCCGCCCTCCTCCGGCTTCGGCCCTCCCGGTGGGCAGCAGCGTGGGTCGCCCGCGTCCTTCTGTGTATATAGCATTAGGGACCAGACGACTGACTGACCGACCTCGGACCGTACTCCTAGTGTGCCCAGTCCTGAGAAGCTCACCGGCTCAGGTCAAGCACGCGGGCCTGTAGTGCACCGACAGTCGCCTCTCACGCAGCCCTGCCCACTCCACCGACCCCTTCCTTTCCCGCGGCGTCCGGGGGAAAGGCGCCGCTTCAGCGCATGCATCAGCGGAGCGGTGGCGACCTCAGCCTGAACGGAGGAGTTGCAGTGATTCCTCTCTGGATTTCGGCGGACTGCGGCGAACCCCCACCCCCGCCCCACGCCCCAGGCCTCGGGGTGGGGTTGCACGTCTCAGAGTGCAGCGGCGGTTCAAATTTGGAAGCCCCGTGTCATCGCTTGACCTCTTGTGCAATTCGCAGTCGCTTAAGCTAGCCTGTCTGGGTACCTCGGCTGGCTGCAGCAGCCCCTGCATGTTTACACCCGCGTCTCCCGCTGTCTGCGGGCTGCAGAGATGCAGGCATTCTGAACGCGAAAGCGCAATTAAGGAAAATGCAGGCAGAGAGAGGACGCTGCAATCTGGCTTAGCTATTGAGAAGGCTACAATATGTGGAAGTGTTGATCAGATATCCACGCTGAGAGCATAGCTTCCTGTTAGCCCAAATAGTGGCTCCCCCACCCTCACCCCCTGGCTGAAGAATAATCAGAGGAGCGGCTTTAGAGCCGAACTGGGTTGAGTTAGTATTGCTGCTCTTTACAGGACTGGCTGACTGGTGCGGAGAATTCGGTAGGTGGCATTCTTCCCTTGGAGTCAGAACTGAGAACAAACAAAACAAAACAAACAAAAAAAAAAAAAAAAAAAAAAAAAACAAAAAAAACGGCTGCAGATTAACGAGGAAGGATACCACTTTACGATACTAGGTGGTTGCAGGAATGGTTTGTTTTTCTGATAAGAAGGAAAAAAAGCAAGGTTCCTGCCCGGGTTGGGCAGTTATTAGGACAGGTTGTAGAAGAATAGAACCCTGGCAGGCTCAGTTCCAAGCAGGGGATGCTGTCCAAAACACACACACACACACACACACACACACACACACACACGCTACCAGCACCACCACTGACATCACAAATTTAATGTAAAAATAATGGGGATACAGTGTTCCAGTTCATTTTAAATCTTGTCCACATCACATTGTTTAAAGTAGGCTTACATAGGCCTTCATGAATCATATATATATATATATATAATATATATATTTGAGATTTATAAAGCATATATAACTGTAAACTCCCAGTTTTTCAGGGGACTCTTCTTTTTTTTTTTTTTTTTTTTTTGCAGCTGAGACCAGTGTGCAGCTACTGGGCTTGCATCCACCATAGAGTTTTATCATGAATTTTGCACTGTGGAGGGCTTGCAGCTCCTCTATTTCTTGTTTAAATCATCCTTTTATGACTTTTTTGCCTCCTTCAATTCCCTTCATGAATGGACATTCCCAATTTTTCTAACTTTGCTTCATTTTTTATTTCAATAACTTATCTCAATATCTCAGGTAACATATATTTAATGTTTATTCCCTATATCCAGAGAGCAGGAATCTTTTGTCCTTTTTTGTTCACTCTTGAACCCCAAGTCTAAAACAGTATCTTGCAAAATAATTATTTGTTAGTTAATGAAACACAGAATTTGAGAGATGTGGAAAGACCAGAGTAGAGTTGGTTGTTTCACTCAGAAGGCTCCATGAATCATAAAATACTTTTTTGTGTGACAAATGCCTTGTGCTCCTTCAAAGTATTATTTTTACTGCACATGTGGAAAACTCACTTTCCCTTCTTAATTTGGAAGTGCTTTTATTCTGAAATCCATTAGTTTGGGTTTGCATAGAAAACCATTTTATCCTTTCCCCAGGAGGAGTTTTGAGGCAGGTCTCACTTCCTAAAGAAAATTGAGCTGCTTCAGATTATCACCAGAGTAAGATTTGAACACAAATCCAATCATACCACTCCGTTGCTTAAACCCTTCTTTGGCTTCTTATGTTTATAGGATAAATTTTAAATGCCATAGTATAATGTAAAAGGCTGCCCTATAATCAAACCCCCCTCCTTCTTTCTCTTGTCATTTCTTGCTGGGCTTCAAGTCTCACCCTGTTCACTGTAACACTCAACTCTTTCTGCTTCTAAGAACTTACCCTGACTTTTCATAACATCATGACTTTGAATGTGCTATTCTCATTGCCTTTTATATTTCCACCCCCATTACACTACTACATGGTGTTTAGAAAATGCCCAATAAATATTTGTTGAGGATATCTTCGGGACTTCAGTTAGAAATTACCTCGGAGAAAATCTTCTGTATTTCAAGATTAAGTGCATCTCTGTAGTTGTAACAGATAACATTTTGGGTGTGCTTACTGTATCCCAGACACTATTCTAAACATTATATATCTGTGAATTCACTTTTATCTTTATAATAAACTTAAGAAATAGATTCCCTAACTACCCCATTTTACAGATGGAAAAAACAAGCCAGGTTAAATATTGTGTACAAAACAGCTGGTAAGTAATCAAGCCAAATATGAACTTGAGAAGTTTGCTTCAGAAACTGTGTTCTTAATCGTTTGGTCAACTGCATCCTGTAAAGTGTGTTTCCTTCTCCTTTTAACTCTATTATAACGATACTATTTTCTACATTATTTGCCTTAAAATAAAATATTGCATTTTATTTGTCTTTTCTTCTTTATGCCAGGCACACAATTGTGCTCTCAATGACATTTTTCTTAATTTCTTACATTTGAGTGAATGAATGTGATATTAGAAACCACCATCTTCACTTCCATTATTAGGCTGCATAGTTAAAGGATGATGCTTTGATGGGGAAAAAACAATCCTGGACTAGTACTTTCATTCTTTAGACAATGAAACCAGTGAGCACTGGAAATGTTGTATTGTAGAAAAGAGTGATACCAGAAAACAAAAGTGATTATAAGGCAACCAAAGGAGTGTGATGACCAATGTCCAATACAAACAGGATGCATCTAGAATATTTTGAAATAAACCTTAAACAAACAAACCTTAAAGCAAAGCAGTAAGAATAGCACCTGTTAACACCTGGGAAACAACATCAGCAGATCTTAGGATAAACTAGTCTAAGAATGAAACCAATATTTGTCCTACCATTGGCTTTTGAATGACAATATATTCAACTATAAAAGGAAATGTGCATGCAACTAGTTCATCCAATTGATATGTATGTGCTGGGCAATATGAGTCAGGTCAGTATGAGTCCACAGAAATAGTTCTTGTAAACCCCAAGATGCACACAGGAATCATCTTCAGTGCTGTTCAACTGCCCTGGAACAGAGATTGCAAACAGATGCCCTGCAGGGTAAATGTAGGTATGTTTTTCAATACTTGCACTCCCCGCCCACAAACTTGTTGCCAACCTTAAAAAGTCAGAATATTTCACATCTAATTCTTAGTTCTCTTGGGAAAAAACATCAAGAATTTGGCAACACTGGACTCAATTTCTCCAAAAAACCAATAGATTAAAACTGAGTCATAGGTATGTTACTTCATTTAATGCTCACAATAACCCTATGGGAGATTTACTGTCAGAGTTACCACTGTCCCTGGTGCTGAGGAACTACCAACAGGTAAGGTAATGGAAGGTGAAAAATGAGCAAGAAAGACCAGAGAAGAATGAGCAACACCATGTGGGTACATTAAAAAAAGAAAGAAAGTCAATGTAATGGAATTTTTCAAGAAGAGAAATGGTTGATAGTGTCCTATGTTGCAAGAGTTGAAGCTGGTGAAGTCTTAGGTGCCATTTGAACAGGAAAGGTTGAGATTGCTCTTTGAAGAAATTTAGTTGGGAATAGGGATAAGAAAGGTCAGTTCCTATCAGAGGAAAGTAGGATCTATTTTATTACAAAAGTAGGAGGCATGTCTGTTAAGACTGAGGTGGTTGAGAGATGCTAATCTTCACTTGGAGAACAAGGCCAGGGGAAAGTATCCATAATACCAAGAAAGAGAAGATTGAAAAATATCTATTATCCATTAGGAGGTAATTGGTGACCTTATCTAGAATAGTATGAGTGAAATGAGTGGGTTAGGGATTGAGGATGGGGGTCAAGGAATACAGTGAATGTGCACAGCTCTCTTGGGAAGTATGACAGGAAGCAAAGAAGGTGGCAGCTGCGGCTGGGGAGTGAGAAGCATTTGAAGGGAACCCATATGGGTCTAAGTATGGACACAATTATTTTTTAAAATTATTTGTTCTATTTAGTTTTACATGAAAGCAGAATGTATTTTGATTCATTGTACACAAATGGAGTATAAGTTTTCATTTCTCTATACAAGATGTGAAGTGACACCATTCATGTAATCATGCATGTACATAAGGTAATTACGTTTGTCTCATTCCACCATCTTTCCTTCCCCATACCCCTTCCCCTCCTTGCATATCCCTCTACACAATCCAAAGTTCCTTCATTCTTCCCTTGCCCTCTGCCCCCCCTGTTATGTATCAGCATCCACTTATCAGAGAAACTATTTGGCCTTTGGTTTTTTTGGGATTGGCTTATCTTGCTTAGCATCATATTCTCCAACTCCATCCATTTACATGCAAATGCCATAATTTTATTCTTCTTCATGGCTAAGTAATATTCCATTGTGTATATATACCACAGTTTCTTTATCCATTCAACTATTAGAGGGCATCTATGATGGTTCCACATTCTAGCTATTGTGAATTGAGCTACTATAAATATTGATGTGGCTGTGTTACTGTGGTAGGCTGATTTTAAGTCCACTGGGTATAGGCCAAGGATTGGGATAGCTGGGTCAAATATTAGTTCCATTCCAACTTTTCTAAGGAATCTCCATACTGCTTTCCAGAGTGGTTGCACCAATTTGCAATCCCACCAGCAACGTACGAGTGTACCTTTTCTCCCACATCTTCACCAATACCTATTGTTGCTTGTATTCTTAATAATAGACATTCTAATTGGGTGAGATGAAATCTTAGGGTAGTTTTGATTTACATTTCTCTAACTACTAGAGATGTTGAACATTTTTTCATATATTTGTTGATTGCTTGTAGATCTTCTTTTGTTAAGTGTCTGCTCATTTCCTTAGCCTATTTATTGATTGGGTTATTTGTATTCTTGGTTTGAAGTTTTTTGTGTTCTTTATAAATTCTGGAGATCAGTGCTCTATCTGAAGTGTGTGTGGTAAGGATTTTCTCCCACTCTGTAGTCTCTCTCTTCACATTGTTGATTGTTTCCTTTGCTGAGAAAAAGCTTTTTAGTTTGAATCCATCCCATTTATTGGTTCTTCTTTTTATTCTTGTGCTTTGGGAGTCTTGTTAAGGAAGTCTAGTCCTAAAACAACATAATGAAGATTTGACCTGCTTTTTCTTCTATACGGTACAGGGCCTCTACTCTAATTTCTAGGTCCTTGATCCATTTTGAGTTGAGTTTTATACAAGGTGAGAGATAAGGGTTTAGTTTCATTTTGCTGCATATTTATTTCCAGTTTTCCCAGAACCATTTGTTGAACAGGCTATTATTTCTCCATTGTATGTTTTTGGCACCTTTGTCAGGTATGAGATAACTGTATTTATGTGGGTTTGTCTCTGTGTCTTCCTTTCTGTACCATTGTTCTATCTGCCTATTTTGGTGCCAATACCATGCCGTTTTTGTTACTATTGCTCTGTAGTATAATTTAAGTTCTGGTATTGTGATACCCGCTGCTTCACTCTTACTGTTAAGGATTGCTTTGGCTGTTCTGGGTCTCTTTTTTTTCCCAAATGAATTTCATGATTGCTTTCTCTCTTTCTATGAGGTATGTCATTGGGATTTTAATTGGAATTGCATTGAATCTGTATAGCGCTTTTGGTAGAATGGCTATTTTGACAATATTAATTATACCTATCTAAGAACATGGGAGATCTTTCCATCTTCTCAGGTTTTCTTTAATTTATTTCTTTAAATAGACTTAAAGAATCATGATCATTTAAATAGATGCAGAAAAAGCATTTGATAAAATATAGCACCCCTTCAAGCTCAAAACACTAGGAAAAAAAAAGGGGATAGTGGGAACATACCTCAACATTGTAAAGGCTATCTATGCTAAGCCCATGGCCAACATCATTGTAAATGGAGAAAAATTGAAAGCATTCCCTCTAAAAACTGGAACAGGAATTCCCTCTTTCATCACTTCTATTCAACATAGTCCTTGAAACTCTAGTCAAAGCAATTAGACTAACAAAATTAAAGGGATAAGAATAGGAAAAGAAGAACTCAAACTATCACTATTTGCCAACCACATGATTCTATATTTAGAGGATCCAAAAAATCCCACCAGAAAACTTCTAGGACTAATAAATGAAATCAGCAAAGTAGCAGGATATAAAATCAACACTCATATATGTAATGCATTTCTATTCATAAGTGATGAATCCTCTAAAAAAGAAGTTAGGAAAACTACCCCATTCACAATAGTCTCAAAAAATAATAAAATACTTGGGAATCAATCTAACAA
Organism: Sciurus carolinensis; assembly: GCF_902686445.1. Classification (NCBI taxonomy): domain Eukaryota; kingdom Metazoa; phylum Chordata; class Mammalia; order Rodentia; family Sciuridae; genus Sciurus; species Sciurus carolinensis. The sequence continues at coordinate 110,539,950 of NC_062223.1, forward strand.
AAGAGGTGAAAGACCTCTACAATGAAAACTACAGAACACTAAAGAAAGAAATTAAAGAAAACTTTAGAAGATGGAAAGATCTCACAATTATGTTTAAATACTGAAGGGAAGGTATTGGGGTAACAGAGCAATAAAAGATATTGGGACCCTGGGTGGGAATGGGATCTCCAAAGCCAACTTCTGCAGAGAAGGGGAGGAATCTAAGGACTAGAGATTTGAGGGGAGTTTAATGTTCTAAACAGACACTGAAGAATGAGAATGAATAAGGACAAGTGTTTGTGCCCTGCAACCAGGGGACACAGTCATGAATTTATAATGGGCTGCCTGTACAGCATATGACTTCTTTTTAAGGATTCCAGGAGACAGACTGGATTCATTCTGGGAGAGGATTTGCTGGCTAAGAGTGATGAAGAACAGTAGATCAAGAGAGTTGAGAATATTATAAAGGAGTAAAGTAAAAGAGTAGTCAATATGGTAGACCATAGACTGGGTCCTTCCTCCCTTATTCCTTGAAAATCACTGACTCATCTTTCTCCTGGTTTCCTCCCCAAGGACCTTTGTGGTCTTATTTCTATTTTTCCTCACCCCTGAAACACTCGAGAGATTTACCCTGTCATCCTGGTGCTCTTGGACGTTCTGTGATCTTGTCCATATTCCTTGCATGTGATACTAATTGGGTCCTTATTAATTAGTTTCCTGTCTACATCCCAAATCATTCTATTGAGCACTTATATGCCTCATGAACACCTCAAACTCAATAGGTCTCTGAATTCATTAACTCCTTGTCATCTTCTCCCACCCTTACCAGTTCTCTGTAACTTCTGCCATTTTCTACCTTTGTAGCTCAAGTTCAAAACCATAGATTTCTCCTCCTTTTCAAACCCAGTCCACAGCCTTCTGCCCAACCCCAGCATGGTCACTCACATGCACAGAGGCATATAGTTGACCACCAAGTCTTCTTCACTCTTATCCTGCACAGCTGATATATTTTCCTTTGTTTTCATTCTCAGCCATACCCACAGAAATTTTCTGACCTATACTTGCCCTAAAGAACTTTATTTCTTTCTCACACATGGCTGTGTAGGCATGGAAAATGATGCAGTTGATGGTTCCTCAAAAAGTAAAACAGAATCACCACATGACCCAGGAATACCACTCTACCTGCACTCAAGGAATTGAGAACAGGGACTCAAACAAGTACTTGTATGCCAATATTCATAGCAGCATTACTCACAATATCCCAAAGTGCAAACATCCCAAGTATCTATTAGCATATGAATAAGAAAATAAATGTGGTGTATCCATACAATGGACTATTATTTGGTCATTGTATTAGGGTTCTCTAGAGGAACAGAACCAACAGAAAGTATGATTATAAAAAGAGGATTTATGAGATTGGCTTACATGACCAGAAGCTGGATGGTAGTCTACAATGGCCATCTGCGGGCTGGAGAGATGGTGGAGCCAATAGCTGCACAGTCCTAGTGGCTGAAGCCTCAGAACAAGAGGAATCAGTGGTGTTACCCTAGTCCAAGACAGAAGGCTTCTGGAAAATCCCTGGAGACTCACTGGCAGAGTCTGCTTTGGAAGAGTGAAGAAGTGAGAGTCTCATATCCTCAGGCAATCACAGCAACTATCAAGAACCCATTCAAGAAGAATCAAGCTTGCATCTGCTGCTTCTTCCTTAATCTTCCAACTTTTATTCCATCCAAGCTGCCAACCTAGTGGATGGTGCTTCCCACACTTAGGGAGGGTCTCCAACTTCAGTTCACTATCCCGCATTCCAATCATTCCTAGACACGTCCTCATTGACATACCCAGAAGCCGCGTAATCATTGGCATCTCTTAATCCAATCAAGTTGACAATTCAAATGAACCATTACAGTCATAAAAGGAATTAAGGGTTGATACATGCTACATTATAACCCTTGAAAACATTACACAAGTGAAATAAGTCAGATATAAAAGGACAATTATTAAAATATTCCATTTATATGAACTATCTAGAATAGGCAGATTCAGACAGACACAAAATACATTAGAGTTTACCAGGAACTGAAGAAAGAAGGAATAGTTTAATGTTAATGGTTTCAGAGATTCTGTTTGAGGTGATGGAGGGGTTTTGGAAGTGGAGGTGTTGATGGCTACATATTATTGTGAATATAATTAATGCCAATAAATAGTTCACTTAAAATGGGTAAAATTTTAATAAGAATCTTCTCACCTCAGATCTCACCCTACTATAAGCAATAACACATATTCTATATTTCTCAAACACCAATCTGATCATGTTTCTCTACTCCCTGGGAAATTCAGTGGCTCTTATTCTCAGCACTAAATCCATACTCACGATGGTTCTAGATCTCCCTGCATTCATCTCAAGCACAAATCCTTGTTTCTTTCTGACTGCTCTCAACTATGATACAGAAACTGCTCTAAGCAATCTAGGTGATGCACAGAAAGTCTTGTGATTTATTTTTGTTATTTGGAGGCATTGATGACTTTGCTTTCTGAGCTGACTTAAGCCTTGATACAAGAAACTTTTGAAATTCTCAAGACCAGATGTGAGGTTTTATTTCTCTTCCCTTGGTTAGAATCTCAAAAGGGGCATAATATATAAAGGATGTAATCCCAGTTCTAAGAGTGGAAGCTTATGCAGTATTGTAGAAAGGAGTTAGGGAAAGGAGAGGAGGAAGGTAAGAAGAAAGAATAATAGGGAAGGCTGGAAAAAAGAGTGTAGTGTTGTGGAGGACCTTGGATTCCATAGTCAAAAATTGGACATTATTCTCCAGGGAATGTGGGAGAAAAGGAACTGATATCTATTGAGTGCCTTTAATAGGTTAGGTATACCTAATATGTCTCATTTAACATTCAGTGTTACCAAAGAGTTAGGCATTGTTATACTCATTTTAAAATATAAAAATGAGGTTCAGAAAAGTTCAATGACTTTCTGAGGTTACACAAGCAAAAAGCGGAAGATCTAGGATTTGAAAGATTTAGGAGTTTGGGTCCCAAACTCATTTCAGATCATATTTATAATGTTGATAGTGTTATAATATTAATCATAGCAACTACTTATTGGAAGTTAACTTTGAAGGGAAGGGAGATAAAGATTTGGGAGGCACTGTCCTAAGCACCTCACATACTATCATACTCTTCACAATAATCCCAAATGCTTATGTTATAAAGATGAGGAACATATTACTTAAAGGCATTAACATATTTGTCAAAGATCATTTTTCTACAGAGTGCAAGAGCCAGCATCAAACCACGATGCATAGTCCATGTTCTTAATCACTAAACTTAATGGTAATTTTTGTTGTTTATGACTAGATGTGTTGCATCCAACTTCATGATGCGAGGTAAAACTAGATATGACCTCAGACCTTCTACTTAGACCATGCTCAGCTTGCTTTCTGGTCAGAGGTTTAGCTTGATCATTTAAAAAATGTATTTTACAAAGCAACTTGATATACCAAAAAACAATAAAAAAAAAAAAAAAGAGGATGGATTTGTTTTCCTTCAAAGTTTAGGGTGATCTGTGATTCAGACTAAATTAATGAACTAATCATCATACATTGTTTGCTGTATGATTCATTCTCTTGCCCATTCTTTAAGGGAAAGGACAGTCTGTGACACTCCTCCTTCCTGCAAATCACCGTGTTTCTTTTCATTCTCCTTTGGTTTTTCCTTGTTATTTCAATTGACTGTATGTTTGTTAGTTCAGTCTACATGTTTATGTTACAGTCCTCTCTAGAAATATGTGAAAATAAACCTTTTTAAGTATATTCCTAATTCAATGCTTTCTATCTGTTGCAAATATGTTATTGTCTCAACTGATAAGGTAGTTAGAAAACTAACTATGGACTAGCTATGTACACAATCATGTTTAAATACTGATTCCCAAGTATTTTATTTTCTTTGAGGGTATTGTGAATGGGATAGTTTTCCTGATTTCTCTTTCAGCTTATTTGTCATTGGTGTATTGGAACACAATTGATTTGTGGGTGGTGATTTTGCATCCTGCTACTTTGTTGAATTTGTTTATGAGTTCTAGACGCTTTCTGGTGTTTTTTGTGTCTTCTAAATATAGAATCATGTAGTAGGCAAATAGGGTTAGTTTGAATTCTTCTTTTCCTATTCATGTCCCTTTAATTTCTGTTTTTTTGCCCAATTGCTCTGGCTAGGGTTTCAAGGACTATGTTGAATAGAAGTGGTTAAAGAGGGTATCCCTGTCTTGTTTCTGTTTTTAGAGGAAATGCTTGAAAAAACTGAAGATTTTCTCCATTAAGAATGATGTTGACCTTGGGTTTATCATATATAGCTTTTACAATGTTGAGGTATGTTCCTACTACCCCTAAGTTTTCTTATGTTTTGAGCATGAATGGATGCTGAATTTTGTCAATTTTTTTTCTGCATCTATTGAGATAGTCGTGTATTCTTGTCTTTAATTCTATTGATGTGATGTATTAAATTTATTGATTTCTGTATATTGAACCAACCTTGCATCCCTGGGATGAACCCCATTTGATCATGGTACACTATCTTTTTATATGTTTTTGTATGTGATTTGCCTGTATTTTATTAAGAAATTTTGCATCTATGTTTATCAGGGATATTGGTCTGAAGTTTTCTTTCCTTGATGTGTCTTTGTCTGGTTTTGGTATCAGAATGATACTAGCTTCCTAGAATGAGTTTGGAAGGGTTCCCTCCTTTTCTGTTTCAAGGAATAATTTGAGGAGATTGGTGTTAAGTTCTTCTTTGAAGTTCTGGTAGAAGTCTGCTAAAAATCCACCTAGTTCTGGCCTCTTCTTTGTTGTAGACTTTTAATGGCATCTTCAATTTCATTGCTTAAAATTGATCTGTTTAAATTTTCTGTGTCCTCCTGATTCAATTTGGGTAGGTTATGTGTCTCTAGAAATTTGTTGGGGTCTTCATGATTTTCTATTTTATTGGAGTATAGATTTTCAAAGTAGTTCCTGATTATCATCTGAATTTCAATAGTATTCATTGTGATATTTCCTTTCTCATCATGAATTTTAGTGATTTGGATTTTTTCTCTCTTTTTATTATCTTGACTAAGGGTTTATCAATTTTTATTTTATTTTTTTCAAAGAACTCACTCTTTGTTTCATTGATTCTTTGAATTTTTTTTTTGTTGTTGTTGTTGTTTCAATTTCATTGATTTTGGCCCTGATTTTAATTATTCTGTTTACTGATTTGGGTGTTGATTTGTTCTTTTCTAGAACTTTGAGATATAATGTTAGGTTATTTATTTTGTGACTTTCTGTTCTTTTAAAGAATGCACTCAATGCAATGAACTTTCCTCTTAGAACTGCCCTCATAGTGTCCCAGAGATTTTGATAAGTTATGCTGCTATTCTTACCTCTAAGTATTTTCTATTTCATCCCTGATTTCTTCTATTATCCATTGGGCAATCAATAGCATATTATTTAGTCTCTAGGTGTTAGGATAGTTTTATTTTTTAGTTTTATCATTGATTTCTAATTTTATTCTGTTATGACCTGATAGAATGCAAGGCACTATCTTTGAAAGTACCCAGAAATCACTCTGGATGCTGGAACTCACACAAGAGGTTTTATTAGGAAGATGAACAGTGTTTGACCTGGAGAGTGGGTGGGAGGAGAAAGATAGAGAGCACACACAAGAGCAAGAGCAAGGGAGAGAGTGAAAGCGAGGAGGGGAGAGAGAATGGCAGGGGAGCTATTCTTAAGTAGTGGAATTTTGGGTAATAACAACGGACCAATGACTGACAAGAATATTCGCAGGTTGGCAAGAAACCAATGGCTGGCTAGGATGTTTGCAGACTGGGGCATAAAATGGTGTGTGTGGCGGCAGAATACTAGTGGCAGCTGATGCCAATATTCCTCCGTTTTTGTATTTATAGATACCTGGGGGTGGGATGATGGTCTTTCTTCTGTAGCTTCTTCCTGCTGATTAGGGGTGAAGAGTCTCATTCCAATCTGAAGCCGGTGTCTGGATGTGGAGGAGTGCATCAAGGCGAATGGAAAGTGAGACCAGTGTCTCGGGTTCTGGGCGACAGATGGGATTCCACTTGCCTAAGTGGTGGTAGATGAGCCCAATGGAGTCACGGCACAAACAAAAGTACCCGAAAACCACTCTGGACATGGGAACTCATGCAAGAGATTTTATTAAGCAGGCAGGCAGAGTGTCTGCCTGCAGGGAGAGAGAGAGTGTGAGAGAGAGAGAGAGAGAACAAGAGCAAGAGCGAGAGTGAGTGAAAGTAAGGAGGAAAGAGAAATAATGACAGGGGAGTTATTCTTAAGTAGGGGAATTTCGCAGGCTAGTAACAACCAACCAATGGCTAATGAGAATGTTCCCAGGTTGACAAGTGGACCAATGACTGGCTAGGATGTTCACAGACTGACAGTCTGGGTTGTAAAATGGTGTGTGTAGTGGGAAGCAGAATACTGGCGGCAGCTGATGCCAATAATCTTCATTTTCATTTTTCGTATTTGCCAAGAGTTGCTTTGTAGCCTAAGATATGGTCTATTTTAGAGAAGGATTCATGTGCTGCTGAGAAGAAAGTGTATTCAGTCATTGATGGATGAAATATTCTATATATGTCTGTTAAGTCTAAATTATTAATTGTATTTTTTAGCTCTATGACTTCTTTATTTAGTTTTTGTTTGAAGGATCTATCCAGTGATGAGAGAGGCATGTTAAAGTCACCAGTATCATTGTGTTGCGGTCTGTTTGATTATTGAAATTGAGAAGGGTTTGTTTTATGTACGAAGATACTCCACTGTTGGGGCATAAATATTTATGATTGTTACATCTTGTTGATGTATAATTCCCTTAAGTAGTATGAATTGACTGTGTTGGCCATTTCAGATTAACTTTGAAGTGAGTGGTGATTTTTTAATTTGTTTGACTTTTTATTTATTGTTAGGATGAAGTGATTTCTTAGCTCCTTACATGCAGAACCAGAAACCAGAAATCCAAGTCTTTACAAATTTAGAAAAAATTTCTTCCCTTCTGCTTCCCTTTTAGTTTTCACTTATCTCCACCCCAACCCAACACACTTTTTCTATTTTTGCCAACATTTGGAGAAAATCCATATTCATTGCCTCCACTTTCTCACTGCCATCTTTCCTGCTAACATGGGGTCTCTTAAATAAATGACTTAACACTACAGCTTAAAACCCTAGAAAAAGAAGAACAGAGACCAACACCAAAAGTAGTAGAAGACAGGAAATAGTTAAAATCAGAGCTGAAATCAATGAAATTGAAACAAAAGAAACAATAGAAAAAATTAGCAAAATAAATAGATTCTTTGAAAAAATAAACAAAATTGATAAACCCATAGCCACACTAACAAAGAGAAGGAGAGAGAAAATCCAAATTACTAAAATTTGGAATGAACAAGGAAATATCACTACAGACACTATTGAAATACAAAACATAATTAGAAGCTATTTTGAAAACCTATACTCCAACAAATCAGAAAATCTCGAAGACATCAATAGGTTTCTAGAGACATATGAATTATCTGAACTGAACCAGGAGGACATACACAATTTAAATAGATCAATTTCAAGTAATGAAATAGAAGAAGTCATCAAAAGACTACCAACAAAGAAAAGTCTGGGAACAGATGGGTTCTCAGACGAGTTCTACAAAACCTTTAAAGAAGAGCTCATTCCAATACTCCTCAAACTATTCCATGAAATAGAAGAGGAGGGAACCCTCCCAAACTCATTCTATGAAGCCAACATCACCCTGATACCTAAACCAGACAGAGACACATCGAGGAAAGAATATTTCAGACCAATATCCTTAATGAACATCGACACAAAAATTCTCATCAAAATTTTAGCAAATTTCATACAAAAATATATTAAAAAGATAGTGCACCACGATCAAGTGGGTTTTATCCCAGGGATGCAAGGTTGGTTCAACATTCAAAAATCAATAAACGTAATTCATCATATCAATAGACTTAAAGTCAAGAAGCATATGATTCCCTAACAATCAAATGCAGAGTTTCTACATTCAATTCAAGGATGACTCTTTGTTGCAAATGATCTGCCACTTGACAGCTTTAATACTGCTTTTTTACTCATTCATTCATTCACTTAAAAAAATGCACACATGTGCTACCAATCACCTTGGGCACTAACAGTACAGAATGAACAATTAAGACATGTATCCTATTCTCCTTAACTTTGCATTTCAATTGTTCTTTCATAATCCCTGACTTCTCTAAGACAACTTCACTGGATCCTCTTTTCCTACTCACGTGTTTAACATAGACATCAAAACTCCTGTCATTTCTATTTTTCCAACATACACCTGCACAAACACATGTGCGCAAACATTCAAGGTGTTTAGGAGAAGTATCGTGATATTAGGTCACACATGTTTGCTGAATAACCGAATTTATTATTTACCTAATATTGGGTATAACTATAGCACTTGGGCTACACTTATTCTTGTTAAAAATAATAATTGTTCTATGCTCCATAAATGGAATATGAGGTTTTGTTTTGTTTCCCTGGGATAAATTAATAAATGGTGAATAAAGTAAAGGCAGAATAGAGTTTCAGAGGACTGTCTCATACATATAAAAAAAACTTAAGCAATTAGCAAGTACTTATTGAAAAGTTTTCCATTTCCAGTTTAAGACATGATTAGGAAGATGACAGATTAAAATTTTATTGAAGAATTTCTCTCTTGAAGCTAATTACAAAATAAGAGTTTTTAAAATCACATATGACAACCAAAGAATGAAAGGACCATAACATAAGTTTGGTTTTAAAGATTAGAACCACCTTGGTAGCTTTTAAGAATAATATTTGAGATCAGGACAATCACACAAATCACCTGCACCAAGCACAGGCCCTCGCCCTGGTTCACAGTACAGTGACCATTCCCCATGCTGCTACTGACCATCTATCAACACAGGGGTCACCTTTACCCACAAGCATTGATTATCCCAATCTGGAGGTAGTCAGACAGCACCCTTCTTGGGACACTGCATTATCAAGATCCTCTCAGGCATCAGGCTGCTGAAGAATAGGAGGTGAGGTATTGGAAATCTGCAGGGACACTATAAGTCTATAGGGGGAAAACTGCAATACCTTGGATTCGCACTAACAGAGGGGAAGATATACAAAAAACATGAGAAAACAAGGGAAGAAAGTGTCCCAAACAAACCTAGATGCTATCAATAGAACTCAGTGACAACATGGCAGAAGAAATATCAGAAAGGGAGTTCAGAATGTACATAATTAAAAAGATTCAAGAAGCAAACAATGAGGTAAGAGAGCAAATGAAGGTAATGAATGATCACACCAATAAACAGTTAAAAGAACAATTGCAGGAAGAAAAAGATCATTCCAATAAAGAGATAATTTTAAAAAATTATTAAAATTATAAAAAAATTTTAAAATCCTTGAAAGGAAGGAAATAATAAACCAAATTAAAAACTTAATAGAAAGCATAACCAACAGACTAGAAGACAGAACCTCAGACAATGAAGACAAAATATTTAATTATGAAGACAAAATATTTAATCTTGAAAACAAAGTTGACCAAACAGAGAAGATGCTAAGAAATCATCAACAGAACCTCCAAGAACTATGGGACATCATGAAAAGGCCCAATTTAAGATTTATTGGGATTAAGGAAGGCACAGAGAAACAAACCAAAGGAATGAACAATCTATTCAATGAAATAATATCAGAAAAGTACCCAAATCTGAAGAATGAAATGGAAAATCAAGTATGAGAGGCTTATAGGACTCCAAATATACAAAATTACAACAGACCCACATCAAGGCACATTATAATGAAAATACCTAACATACAAAATAAAGATAGGATTTTGAAGGCTGCAGAGAAAAGCATCAGATTACAAACAGGGGGAAACCAATATGAATATCAGCAGATTTCTCAGCCCAGACCCTACAAGTGAGAAGGGCCTGGAAAGATATATTACAAGCTCTGAAATGGACGCCAACCAAGAATCTTATACCCAGCAAAACTAACCTTCAGATTTGACAATGAACTAAAATCCTTCCATGATAAACAAAAGTTAAAAGAATTTACAAATAGAAAGCCTGAGCTTCAGAACATTCTCAGAATATTCCATGAGGAGGAAATGAAAAACAACAATGTAGGTCAGCAAAGGGAGCAACTACCCTAAAGGAAAAGCCAATCAAAGGAGAAACCAAGATAAGTTAAAAACAAAAATAAGCCAAAATAACTGGAACACAAGTCATATATCAATAACATCCCTGAATGTTAATGGCTTAAACTCATCAATCAAAAGACATATATTGGCAGATTGGATTAAAAAGAAAGACTCAACAGTATGCTGCTTTCAAGAGACTCATCTCATAGAAAAAGATGCCCACGGACTAAAGGTGAAAGGATGGGAAAATACAAACCACGCACATGGACTCAGTAAAAAAGCGGGGATTTCCATCCTCATATCGGATAAAGCAGACATCAAACCAAAGTTAGAAGGGATAAAGGAGGACATTTTGTACTGCTTAAGGGAAGTATATATCAGCAAGACATAACAATCATAAATATTTTTGCCCCAAACACTGGCTCATCCATGTACATTAAACAAATCCTTCTCAATTCCAGGAATGAAACAGACCACACAACAATAATACTATGTGACATTAACACACCTCTCTCACCACTGAACAGATCTTCCAAACAAAAATTGAACAAAGAAACAATAGAACTCAATAACACAATCAATAATATAGTCTAAACAGACATATACAGAATTTTCCATCCGTCAATGAGTGAATTACGCTTTCTTCCCAGCAGCACATGGATCCTTCTCAAAAATAGACCATATGTTGTGCCACAAAGCTACTCTTAGCAAATACCAAAAAATACAGATACTATCTTGTATTCTATCAGATCATAATGGAATGAAATTATGAATCAATGATAAAATAAAAAAGAGAAACTACTCCAACACCTGGGGACTAAATAATAAGCTATTAAATGATACATGGATAACAGAAGACATCAGCAGGAGATAAAAAAAATTCTTAGAGGTAAATGAGAACAATGATACAATATATCAAAATCTTGGGGATACTATGAAAGCAGTACTAAGAGAGAAATTCATTGCATGGAGCGCATTCATAAAAGAAGACCTAACATTACAACTCAGAGCCCTAGAAAAAGAAGAACAGAACAACAATAAGAGTATTAGAATACAGGAAATTAAAATCATAGCTGAAATCAATGAAATTGAAACAAAAAAATTAAAAATCGTTAAAGCAAAAGTTGGTTCTTTGAAAGAATAAACGAAATTAATAAACCCTTAGCCACACTAATGAAGAGGAGAGAGAAAACTCAAATTACTAAAATAGGTGATGAGAGAGGAAATATCACGACAGACATGATTGAAATACAAAACATAATTAGAAACTATTTTGAAAATCTATACTTCAACAAAATAGAAAATCTCAAAGGATTCAACAGGTTTCTAGAGACATATGATCCACCCAAACTGAATCTGGAGGACATACATCATTTAAATAATCGATTCAAGCAACAAAATAGAAAAGTCATCAAAATCTAACAACCAAGAAAAGTCCAGGACCCAATGAGTTCTCAGCCAAGTTCTACAAGACCTTAAAAGAACAACTCATTACAATACTCCTCGAAGTATTCCATGAAATAGAAGAGGGAACCTTTCCAAACTCATTCTGTAAAGCTACTACCACCCTGATATCAAAACGAGACAATGACATCAAGGAAAGAAAACTTCAGACTAATATCCCTAATGAACATAGATGCAAATATTCTTAACAAAATTTTAGCAAATCACATACAAAAGCATATTAAAGAGATAGTGCACCATGATCAAGTGGGTTTCATCCCAGGGATGCAAGATTGGTTCAACATCTGGAAATCAGTAAGTGTAATTCACATCAACAGGCTTAAACTTAAGACTCACATGATTATTTTGATAGATGCAGAAAAAGCATATGATAAAATGCAGCACCCCCTTCAAGCTCAAAACACTAGAAAAAATGGGGATAGTAGGAACATCATTGTAAAGGCTATCTATGCTAAGCCCATGGCCAACATCATTCTAAATGGAGAAAAATTGAAAGTGTTCCCCCTAAAAACTGTCACAAGTCAGAGATGCTCTTTTTCACCACTTCTATTCAACATAGTCCTCGAAACTCTAACCATAGCAATTAGACAGATGAAAGAAATTAGAGGGATATGAGTAGGAAAAGAAATCAAAGTATCTGTTTGCCGATGACATGATTCTATATTCAGATGAGCCAAAAAATTCCACTAGAAAACCTCTAGAACTCATAGATGAATTCAGTAATGTAGTAGGGTAAAAATCAACACTCACAAATCTAAGGCATTTTTATTAAAAAATGATGAATCCTCTGAAAGAGAAATTAGGGAAACTAACCCATTCACAATAGCCTCAAAAAAATAAAATAAAATACTTGGGAATCAATCTCACAAAAGAGGTGAAAGACCTCTACAATGAGAACTACAGAACACTATAGAATGAAATTAAAGGGGAGATCCAAGATGGCAACTAGAGGGAGGCTGTGTTCCGTGTCACTCCGTAACTCCGGTTTCAAGCAAAGTTTATCTGTTTCTTGGTGAGGCAGTTTTTGCTGCTTATCGATCCCCTGCTGTTTACCCCATTTGTCTGCTGTGACCACCTGCAGTCTGCCGGCATAACGACGCCTTTTTTGAGTGCAGATTGTTCACTGACAGGCGCCTATCATCCACCATTTGCCTGCCTCTCGCCTGTCCATCACCTGCCTTACACCTATCCATCTCCCAACGCACGAGGTTCACCTCGCGATTGTCTGACAACAGTCAGCAAACTGATCGCCTACCGCCAGTGGAGAACCAGCTGCCTACTGTTGCCTGGAAGTTCACTGTTACAGTACCTGCAGGTTTGATTACATGTGGCTGCCACCATTTTGAGACAACAGCCAGTCCCTGTAGGACCCCTGGCTGGACTGACTGAGCCCCATCTCCAGGATCCCTCAGCCCGACTGATCACACGCTGCCTCTGGGACCCTTACATCGACTGACTGCTCCCTGCTACCAGGATCCCCAGACCAACTGACTGCATCCTATTGCCGGGACCCCAGACTGACTACACCCAGCCTCCAGGATCCCCCAACCACACTAAACACACCCGAACTCCAGGACCCCTGCCTGACCAACCGCACCCCACCTCCAGGACCTCCAACTGACCATGTCCACACCCTGAGCTGCAGCTCCCTATTTGCCAACACATTCGGAAGACAGAGCGGCCATCGTGGATTATCCTGGAAGCCGGAGCCCCGATCTTTAGGTGGGGCAAATCCCATCTTGAGATGCCTGCTGGAGACTAGAAGCTCAATGTCAGGTACCTCTCCTGCATCAGGCTACTGAACTCTGGGAGGTTTCATTACTATATGACTATTACACTGTAGATTTTTTTTTCTCCTTATTGAAAAATTTTAAGTTTTCATTTCTTTACTTTTCTTGCTCTCTTTTCCTTTTGTTTACCTGTTCCCTCAGAGTCTCTTTCTCCCTTTTTTGCATGCTAACATCCAATTTCCTTTGATTACACTCTCACCCTTTCTATTATCTAGAACTTCTGTATATTCTTGTCTTATCCCATTAACAGCCACATTCTACATCCCTCTGCATCCTCTTTGTCCTCCATTAGAAACTGCAGACCTTATTGCAAACCTGTTTGTTTTACAAATCTGTTTAACTGAAGATAATATTTGAACTCATTCTGTTTATTATGACAATTTTATTATTGTCCTCATAAGGGATATTTGGTCTAGGATTGCATAGTATCTGAATTGGGCACTGCTAATACTGATCTCCCCTTAAATAAAAGGTTTTGGAAACCTATAGGGCCACTATAAGCCTACTGGGGGAAATCTGCAATACCCCAGATCTGCACTGCTAGAGGGGAAGATACATGAACAACATGAAAAAACAAGGGAAGAAAATGATCCAAAAAAATCTAGATTCTATATTAATAGAATCCAATGACAGTATGTTAGAAGAAATGTCAGAAAAGGACTTCAGATTTTACATGATTAAGATGATTTGCGAAGCAAAGCATGAGATAAGAGAGCAAATGCAGGCAATGAATGATAATACCAATAAACTGACAGAGCAACTGCAGGAAGCAAAAGATCATTTCAACAAAGAGGTAGAGATTCTCAAAAAAAAAAAAAAAAGAAAAAGAAAAAGAAAGAAAAAACCAAATGGAAATCCTTGAAATGAAGGAAACAATAAACCAAATAAAAAACACAATGGAAAGCATCACCAAAAGACTAGACCACTTGGAAGACAGAACCTCAGACAATGAAGACAAAATATTTAATCTTGAAAATAAAGTGGCCCAAACAGAGAAGATGGTAAGAAATCATGAACAGAATCTCCAAGAACTATGGGACATCATGAAAAGACCAAATTTAAGAATTATTGGGATTGAGGAAGGCACAGAGATACAAACCAAAGGAATGAACAACCTATTCAATGAAATAATATCAGAAAATTTCCCAAACCTGAAGAATGAAATGGAAAATCAAATACAAGAGGCTTACAGAACACCAAATGCACAAAATCACAACAGATCCGCACCAAGGCACATTATAATTAAAATGCCTAACATTCAAAATAAAGATAGGATTTTGAAGGCCGCAAGAGAAAAGCATCAGATTACATATAGGGGGAAACCAATTCGGATAGCAGCCGACTTCTCAACCCAGACTCTAAAAGCTAGAAGGGCCTGGACCAACATATTTCAAGCTCTGAAAGAACATGGTTGCCAGCCAAGAGTCCTATACCCAGCAAAACTAACCTTCAGATTTGAAGATGAAATAAAATCCTTCCATGATAAACAAAAGTTAAAAGAATTTACAAATAGAAAGCCTACCCTACAGAAATTCTCAACAAAATATTCCATGAGGAGGAAATGAAAAACAACAATGTAGGTCAGCAAAGGGAGGAACTACTTAGAGAAAAACCACTCAAAGGAGAAACCAAGCCAACTTAAAAACCAAAAATAAGCCCAAATGACTGGGAATACAAATCATATCTCAATAATAACCTTGAAAGGTAATGGCCTAAACTCATCAATCAAAAGACATAGACTGGCAGATTGGATTCAAAAGAAAGACCCAACAATATGCTGCCTGCAAGAGACTCATCTCATAGAAAAAGACATCCACAGACTAAAGGTGAAAGGATGGGAAAAAACCTACCACACACATGGACTCAGTAAAAAAGCAGGGGTTTCCATCCTTATATCAGATAAAGTGGACTTCAAGCCAAAGTTAGAAGGGATAAAGAAGGACATTTCATACTGCTTAAGGGAAACCTAAATCAGGAAGATATAACGAAAGTAAATATTTATGCCCCAAATAATGGTGCATCCCTGTAAATCAAACAAATCCTTCTAAATTTCAGGAATCAAATAGATCACCACACCATAATTTTGGATGACTTTAACTCACTGCTGTCACCACTAGACAGATCTTCCAAACAAAATCCAACTAAGGAAACCATAGAACTCAATAACACAATCAATAACCTAGACAATATTCCATCCAACGAGCGGATTCACTTTCTTAGCAGCACATGGAACCTTCTTGAAAATAGACCATATATTATGCCACAAAGTAGCCCTTAGGAAATACCAAAAAAAATACAGAGATACCGCCTTGTGTTCTATCAGATCATAATGGACTGAGAGTAGAAATCAATGACAAAATAAAGAACAGAAATTACCCCAACACCTGGAGACTAAATAATATACTATTGAATGAAACATGGATAACAGAAAGTATCAGGGAAGAGATAAAAAAATTTCTTTGAGGTCAATGAGAATGACGATACAACATAGCAAAATCTCTGGGACACTATGAAAGCAGTACTAAGAGGAAAATTCATTGCATGGAGCACATTCCAGAAAAGAATGAAAAGTCAACAACTAAATGACCTAGCATTACAGCTCAAAGCCCTGGAAAAAGGGGAACAGAATAACAGCAAAAGTAGTAGAAGACAGGAAATAATTAAAATCAGAGCTGAAATCAATAAAATTGAAAGAAAAGGAACAATTTAAAAAATTGACAAAACAAAAAGTTGGTTCTTTGAAAAAGTAAACAAAATAGACAAACCCTTAGCCACACTAACAAAGAGAAGGAGAGAGTAAACTCAAATTACTAAAATTCGTGATGAAAAAGGAAATATCACGACAGACACCACTGAGAAACATAACATAATGAGAAGGTACTTTGAAAATCTATATTCCAACAAAATAGAAAATACCTAAGACATTGACAAATTTCTAGAGACATATGCTCCTCCCAAACTGAACCAGGAGGACATACACAATTTAAACAGATCAATATCAAGCAATGAAATAGAAGAAGCCATTAAAAACCTACCAACCAAGAAAAGCCCACGACCAGACGGATTCTCAGCTGAGTTCTACAAGACCTTCAAAGAAGAACTCATTCCAATACTTCTCAAAGTATTCCAGGAAATAGAAAAGGAGGGTACCCTACCAAACTCATTCTATGAAGCTAATATCACCCTCATACCCAAACCAGACAAAGATACATCAAGGAAAGAAAATTTTAGACCAATATCCTTGATGAATATAGATGCAAAGATTCTTAACAAAATATCGGCAAACCGTATCCAAAAACATATTAAGAAAATCGTGCACCATAATCAAGTGTGGTTCATCCCTGGAATGCAAGGATGGTTTAACATCCGCAAATCAATAAATGTAATCCATCATGTCAATAGACTTAAGAATAAGAATCATATGGTTATTTCAATTGACACAGAAAAAGCGTTTGACAAAATACAATACCCATTCATGCTCAAAACACTAGAAAAAATAGGGATAGTAGGAACATACCTGAACATTTTAAAGGCTATTTATGCTAAGCCCATGGCCAACATCATTCTAAATGGAGAAAAACTGAAATCATTCTCTTTAAAAATGGGAACAAAACAAGGGTGTCCTCTTTCACCACTTCTATTCAACATTGTCCTCAAAACTCTAGCCAAAGCAATTAGGTAGACTAAAAAAAATTAAAGGGATACGAATAGGAAAAGAGGAACTTAAGCTGTCACTATTTGCTGATGACATGATTCTATATTT
This sequence comes from Sciurus carolinensis, assembly GCF_902686445.1. NCBI lineage: Eukaryota > Metazoa > Chordata > Mammalia > Rodentia > Sciuridae > Sciurus > Sciurus carolinensis. The sequence continues at coordinate 110,557,146 of NC_062223.1, forward strand.
AGAGGATCCAAAAAACTCCTCCAGAAAACTTCTAGACCTGATCAATGAATTCAGCAAAATAGCAGGCTATAAAATCAACATGCATAAATCTAAAGCATTTTTATACACAAGCAATGAAACATCTGAAAGGGAAATGAGGAAAACAATTCCATTTGCAATAGCCTCAAAAAACGAATACTTGGGAATCAATCTAACCAAAGAGGTAAAAGATCTCTACAATGAAAACTATAAAACATTGAAGAAAGAAATTGAGGAAGACCTTAGAAGATGGAAAGATCTCCCATGTTCTTGGATAGGCAGAATTAATATTGTCAAAATGGCCATACTACTGAAAGTGCTATACAGATTCAATGCAATTCCAATTAAAATTCCAATAATGTACCTTACAGAAATAGAGCAAGCAATCATGAAATTCATCTGGAAGAATAAGAAACCCAGAATAGCTAAAGCAATCCTTAGCAGGAATAATGAAACAGGGAGTATCGCAATACCAGAACTTCAACTCTACTACAAAGCAATAGTAGCAAAAACAGCATGGTATTGGCACCAAAATAGACAGGTAGATCAATGGTACAGAATAGAGGACACGGACACAAACCCAAATAAATACAATTTTCTCATTCTAGACAAAGGTGCCAAAAATATGCAATGGAGAAAAGATAGCCTGTTCAACAAATGGTGCTGGGAAAACTGGAAATCCATATGCAACAGAATGAACCTAAATCCCTATCTCTTGCCCTGCACAAAAATCAACTCACAATGGATCAAGGACCTTGAAATCAGACCAGAGACCCTGCATCTTATAGAAGAAAGAGTAGGTCCAAATCTTCAACTTGTTGGCTTAGGACCAGACTTCCTTAACAGGACTCCCAAAGCACAAGAAATAAAAGCAAGAATCAATAACTGGGATAGATTCAAACTAAAAAGCTTTCTCTCAGCAAAGGAAACTATCAGCAATGCAAAGAGAGAGCCTACAGAGTGGGAGAATATCTTTGCCACTTATACATCAGATAGAGCACTAATTTCCAGAATATATAAAGAACTCAAACTCTACAAGAAGAATACAAATAACCCAATCAACAAATGGACTAAGGATATGAACAGACGCTTCACAGAAGAAGATGTACAAGAAATCAACAAACATATGAAAAAGTGTTCAACATCTTTACTAATAAGAGAAATGCAAATCAAAACTACACTAAGAGTCCATCTCATCCCAATTAGAATGGTGTTTATCAAGAACACAAGAAGCAATAGGTGTTGGAGAGGATGTGGGGAAAAAGGTATACTCATACATTGCTGGTGGGGCTGTAAATTCGTGCAGCCACTCTGGAAAGCAGTGTGGAGATTCCTTAGAAAACTTGGAATGGAACCACCATTTGACCCAGCTATCCCACTCCTCGGCCTATACCCAAAGGACTTAAAATCAGCATACTACAGAGATGCAGCCACATCAATGTTACAGCTGCTCTATTCACAATAGCCAGATTGTGGAACCAACCTAGATGTCCTTCAATTGATGAATGGATAAAGAAATTGTGGTATACATATACGATGGAATATTACTCAACTATAAAGAATAATAAAATTATTGCATTTGCAGGCAAATGGATGAAATTGGAGAATATCATGCTAAGTGAGATAAGCCAACTCAAAAAACCAAAGGGCGATTGATCTCGCTGATAAGTGGCTGATGACACATAATGGGGGGTGGGAGGCAGTCAAGAATGGAGGAAGGCAGGACTGTATAGAGGGCATAGATGGGTGGGAGGGGTGGGGGGAAGGAAAAAAATAACAGAATGAATTAAACATCATTACCCTATATAAATGTATGATTATGTAAATGTATGATTACACAAATGGTATGTGTTACTCCATGTACAAACAGAAATGACATGTATCCCATTTGTTTACAATAAAAATAAATTTAAAAAGAAATCCAGTCTTTCCCACCCTTTATAATTTAAAATGATGCTCAAACTTAACTGACAATATAATCCTATTTGAAAATGTTCTGTTGCACAAGACAATGAGATAAATTATTATTATCTATAAAGACAGGAAAGACAACTTTCATTGTATTTTTATTTCTTATTTATATTTTTTCTCAGTGTCATTGTAGTGTATTTCTCCCTTCCAAAAGTTGAAAGAACTCTGATGTATCACATTCACCTTGTTCAACATTTTGACATGTTGTAATATAACCCTGGGCTAACAAAGCACATCTTCTAATTTCTTTTATTTAGTTGAACTGTCTATCACTAAGTATACATTTTCATAATATTTTTAATTTTAAAATAAAATATTATAAAATTCTAAAAAAAAAGAAATTAAAGAAAACCTTAGAAGATGGAAAGATGTCCCATGTTCTTAGACAGACAGAATTAATATTGTCAAAATGGAAACTGCTTAAAAAGTTACTAAACTCCATTAAAGAAAAAGATTGAGAAAAATTCAAAATGTATTAAGTTTGAAAATATTCTTATAGAGAACTAATAATGAGCAGGCAAGTAAAGGTAAAGAGTTTGAACATTCTTTGTGTCTCATTGTTTGGCATATTGGTATTAAAGTTTTAACTATTTTCAGAAAAAAAAAATGGCCATATCACTAAAAGTGCTATACAAATTCAATGCAATTCCAATTAAAATCCCAGTGACATTCCTCACAGAGAGAAAGAAATCATGAAATTTATCTGGAAGAATAAGAGACCCATTATAGGCAAAGCAATCCTTAACAGTAAGAGTGAAGCAGGAGGTATCACAATACCAGACCTTCAGCTATACTACAGAGCAATAGTAATAAAAATGGCATGGTATTGGAACCAAAATAGGCAGATAGACCAATGGTACAGAAAGGAAGACACAGAGACAAGCCCACATAAATACAGTTATCTCATGCTAGAGAAATGTGCCAAAACCAAACATTGGAGAAAAGATAGCCTGTTCAACAAATGGTGCTGGGGAAAACTGGAAATCAATATGCAGCAAAATGAAACTAAACCCCTCTCTTTCACCCTGCAAAAAACTCAACTCAAAATGGATCAAACCTAGGAATCAGATCAGAGAACCTGAAGGTCCAAATCTTCATCATGTTGGCTTAGGACAAGACTTCCTTAACGTGGCTCCCAAAGCACAAGAAATAAAAGCAGGAATCAATAACTGGGATAGATTCAAACTAAAAAGCTTTTTCTCAGCAAAGGAAACAATCAACAATGTGAAGAGAGAGCCTACAGAGTGGGAGAAAATCTTTACCACACACACTTTGGATACAGCACTAATCTCCAGAATCTATAAAGAACACAAAAAAACTTCACACCAAGAATACAAATAACCCAATCAATAAATGGGCTAAGGAAATGAGTAGGCACTTCACAGAAGAAGATATATAAGCAATAAGTAGACATATGAAAAAATGTTCAACATTTCTAGTAATAAGAGAAATGCAAATCAAAACTACCCTAAGATTTCATCTCACTTTAATTAGAATGTCTATTATCAAGAATACAAACAACAATAGGTGTCAGTGAGAGTGTGGGGAACAAGGTACACTATACATTGTTGGTGGGGTTGCAAACTGGTAGAGCTACTCTGGAAAAACAGTATGGAGATTCCTCAAAAAAGTTGTAATGGACCCACCATTTGACCCAGTTTCCCACTCCTTGGCCTATACCCAACAGACTTATAATCAGTCTACTACAGTAATGCAGCCACATCAATGTTTATAGCAGCTCAATTCACAATAGCTAGGTTGTGGAACCAACTCCTAGATGCCCTTCAATAGATGAATGGATAAAGAAACTGTGGTATATATACATAATGGAATATTATTCAGCCATAAAAAAGAATAGAATTATGACATTTGCAGATACATGGAAGCAGCTGGAAAATATCATGCTAAGTGAAAAAAGTCAATCCCAAAAAATCCAAAGGTCAAATGATTTCTCTGATAAGGGGTTAATGATTCGTAACAGGGATGGGGGTAGGTAAGGGAAGAATGGAAGGAGGGCGAATTGTGTAATGGGACATGAGGGATGAGCAGGGGGTAGGGGAAGAAAAGATAACAGAATGAGACAAACATCATTACCCTCTGTACATATATGAATATGCAAATGGTATGACTCCACTTCGTGTATAACCAGAGATACGATAGTTATACTCCATTTGTGTACAATGAATCAAAATAAAATTCAAAAAAAAAAGAACTTCTGATTTAATTTGGGTGTCTGGGGTTCAGCCTGAACATCCGAATTTTTTAAATCTACAAATGTGAATCCAACACTAAAACCGACTGGCCTACCAAAACATTCTCAAACTTGTTTACTGAAGGAAGAAGAGGATCTGTAGAACAATAAGAATAGTAGTGGACGTTATATTCTTTCCTTCACTCCTAATCCTAGAGAGTGAATTTCTGAAATGGCAAATATAATTTTCTTCAATATCACTAAATCTAGAAAGAAATAAAATGAGTATCTTTACCTTTTCTTCCTTCTGATCATGGATTTTCAGGATCCCTTTTTGGATAGAAACAGATGATAGTGGAAAATGAACAATGAAGATGTCTCTGTATTGGAAATGAGGACTCTAAAACTACACATTAATTGAAGAAATGATCCAAAGTTTGAAGGATTTCCTCTACCTGAGTGATGTACCACCCTCCACCCCAAGTAGAAGTAGAGAATCCTAGTACTGAATATATAAACAAAATCTCAGAAAACATAGCAAAAAATTAACAAGATGAAACAACATATCTGGCTAACAGTGCAAAATACTATAGTACAACATCAAAGCATGTACAGAGTCTAACCTAAATGAAAATATAACATAATGGGACAAGAGGCAATTCTTCATAGATGCTACATGATACAGAATAACTTAAGGAGAACCAATATTCAGTGAAATGAGCATTCAAGGTGACAGATGAAAAGAGAGGCTTCGTACTTATGGAAATAAAATCAGGACCCAACAAGTGTCATTACACAACCAATAAAAAATGAGATACAAAAACTTAGTATGAGATAGAAAAACTTAGTCTGAAAATAAAAATAGCATCCTCTGTTCTTGCTAAATTCTATACTTAACACAAGATGTACCCTTATTGTTATGGTTGGCATGTGAGGTGTTCCCCAAAATCTCACATGTGAGACAATGCAGGAAGGTTGAGAGGAGAAATGATTGGGCTGTAAGAGTCTTAACCCAATCAGTGAATTGATCCCTGATGGAATTACTTGAAGTGGTAGGATGTGGTTGGAGGAGGTGGGAATTGGGGCATGGCAGTGGGGTATGTATTTTGTATCTGGAGAGTGAAGCCTCTCTTTCTGCTTGCTAATGATGAAAGCTGCTTCCCTCTGCCACACTCTTCCACGATGATGTTCTGCCTTATTTGGAGCCCTGAGGAATGGAGCCAGCCTTCTGTGGACTAAGATCTTTGAAACTGTGAGCCCGCAAATAAAAATTTCCTGCTTTAAAATTATTAGAGGGAGAGCTTCGATCCGCAAGAAGCCTCTGGGATCAGGGCAGGGCAGCCAGAGACCTCTTCAGGCGGCTCTGCCCACTCTGGCTGCAGGCTCTCTTCACGGGGCGATCCAAGATGGCGGCCTAGAGGGTGACTGCACCCCCAGTCGCTCCAGAACCCAGGAGTTAAGAAGGGGAGGTATTGAGAGACTCGGACTGAAATAGAGCCACAGGTGAGTCTGCCCACTAGGTAAAGCTCGGCCCGGGTGGCAGGCCCAGATAGAGGTGGCTTATCGGAGCCAGGCAGGGCAGCTGGAGTCTTCCACAGGCAGCCCTGCGCACTCCAGCAGTGGGCCCCGCCCACACAGCCAGCTTCTCCAGGTTCTCGGAGCAGGCCCGCTAGTGAGAGACTTTCTGACCAGAACAAGCTCCAAGTCCCGGAGCCAGTGCAGCACAGCGTACTCTGGCACGCAAGCAGCTTCAGGGACCAGGATAGGGCAGCCAGAGACTTCCCCAAGTAGCCTGGACCCCTGCGGTGGGAAGTGCCTTTCAAGGCTAGCTTCTCAGACCAGACCGCCCAGTGAGAGGTTTTCTACATAGAACCAGCCACAAGCCCCCGAACCAACGGAGAGCTTCGATCCGCAAGCAGCCTCTGGGATCAAGGCAGGGCAGCCAGAGACCTCTTCAGGCGGCTCTGCCCACTCCGGCCGCAGGCTCTCTTCACGGGGCGATCCAAGATGGCGGCCTAGAGGGTGACTGCACCCCCAGTCACTCCAGAACCCAGGAGTTAAGAAGGGGAGGCATTGAGAGACTCGTACTGAAATAGAGCCACAGGTGAGTCTGCCCACTGGGTAAAGCTCAGCCCGGGTGGCAGGCCCAGATAGAGGTGGCTTATCGGAGCCGGGCAGGGCAGCTAGAGTCTTCCCAAGGTAGCCTTCCACACTCCGGCAGTGGGCTCCTCCCACATGGCCAGCTGCACGGTGCAGGCCCACAGTGAGAGCCTTTCCGCACAGAGCCAGCTCCAAACCGTGGAACCAGTAGGGGGCTAGGGGCAGTTTTCTTCGGATGCACTGCATTATCAGATTCCTCCAAGACATCAGGCTACTGAAGGCTGGGAGGTGTTACACTGGAAATCTACCGGGACACTATAAGCCAATAGCGGAAAACTGCAATATCTCAGGGTCCCACTGACAGCTGACCAATATGAGAAAATAAGGGAAGAAAATGTCCCAAACAAACCTAGATACTACATCAATAAAACCCAATGACAGCACAGCAGAAGAAATGTCAGAAGGGAGTTCAGAATGTATGTAATTAAAACGATCAGGGAAGCTAATGAGGAGATGAAAGAGCAAATGCAGGCATTGAAGGAGGAGATGAAAGAGCAAATGCAGGCATTAAATGATCGCACCAATCAACAGTTAAAAGACCAAATACGGGAAGCAAGAGATCATTTCAATAAAGAGTTAGAGATACTGAAAAAAAAAAAACTGAAATACTTGAAATGAAGGAAACAATAAACCAAGTTAAAAACTCCATAGAAAGCATAACCAATAGGATAGAACACCTGGAAGACAGAACCTCAGACATTGAAGACAAATTATTTAATCTTGCAAACAAAGTTGGCTAAACAGAAAAGATGGTAAGAAATCATGAACAGAATCTACAAGAATTATGGGATATCATGAAAAGGCCAAATTTAAGAATTATTGGGATTGAGGAAGGCTTAGAGAAACAAACCAAAGGAATGAACAATCTATTCAATGAAATAATAACAGAAAATTTCCCAAATCTGAAGAATGAAATGGAAAACCAAGTACAAGAGGCTTATAGAACTCCAAACATACAAAATTACAACAGACCCACACCAAGGCACATTATTATGAAAATACCTAACATACAAAATAAAGACAGAATTTTAAAGGCCGCGAGAGAAAAGAATCAAATTACATTCAGAGGGAAACCAATAAGAATATCAGCAGATTTTTCAATCCAGACCCTAAAAGCTAGAAGGGCCTGGAACAACATATACCAAGCACTGAAAGAAAACGGATGCCAACCAAGAATCTTATACCCAGCAAAACTTACCTTCAAATTTGACGATGAAATAAGATCCTTCCATGATAAACAAAAGCTAAAGGAATTTACAAAAAGAAAGCCAGCATTACAGAACATTCTCAGCAAAATATTCCATGAGGAAGAGATGAAAAACAACGATGCAAATCAGCAACAGGAGGCGCTAGCCTAAAGGAATAGCCAAATAAAGGAGAAACCAAATCATGTCAAAAACAAATATGAGTCAATTGACTGGGAATACAAATCATATCACAATAATAACCCTGAATGTTAATGGCCTGAATTCATCAATCAAATGACACAGACTGGCAGATTGGATTAAAAAGAAAAATCCAACAATATGCTGCCTGCAAGAGACTCATCTCATAGAAAGAGACACCCATAGACTAAAGGTGAAAGGATGGGGAAAAACATACCATGCACACGGACACAGCAAAAAGCTGGAGTATCCATCCTCATCTCAGATAATGTGGACTTCAAACCAAAACTAGTCAGAAGGGATAAAGAAGGACATTACATGCTGCTTAAGGGAAGCATAAATCAGCTAGACATAACAATCATAAATATCTATGCCCCGAACATTGGCTCATCCACATACGTCAAACAAATCCTTCTCAATTCCAGAAATCAAATAGACCACAACACAATAATACTAGGCGATTTTAAAACACCTCTCTCACTACTGGATAGATTGTCCAAACAAAAATTGAATAAAGAAACTATAGATCTCAACAACACAATCAACAATTTAGACTTAATGGTCATATATAGAATATACCATCCAACAAAGAACGAATACACTTTCTTCTCAGCAGCACATGGATCCTTCTCTAAAATAGACCATATTTTATGCCACAAAGCTACTGTTAGCAAATACAAGAAGATAGAGATACTACCTTGTACTCTATCAGATCATAATGGATTGAAATTAGAAATAAATGACAGAATAAAAAACAGAAACTTCTCCAATACCTGGAGATTAAATAATACACTATTATATGATGAATGGATAACAGAAGACATAAGGAGGGAAATAAAAAATTTCTTAGAAGTAAAAGAGAACAAAGACACATCATATCAAAATCTCTGGGACACTATGAAAGCAGTACTTAGAGGAAGATTTATTTCATGGGGCACATTCAAAAAAGAAGTAGAAATCAACAAATAAACAACTTAACACTACAGCTCAAAGTGCTAGAAAAAGAAGAGCAGACCAATACCAAAAGTAGTAGAAGACAGGAAATAGTTAAAATCAGAGCCGAAATCAACGAAATTGAAACAAAAGAAACAATTGGAAAAATTAACAAAATAAATAGTTGGTTCTTTGAAAAAATAAATAAAATTAATAAACCCTTAGCCACACTAACAAAGAGAAAGAGGGAGAAAACTCAAATTATTAAAATTCGGAATGAACAAGGAAACATCAGAACAGACACGAGTGAAATACAAAACATAATTAGAAGCTATTTCGAAAATCTATACTCGAACAAAACAGAAAACCTCGAAGACATCAACAAATTTCTAGAGACATATGAATTACCTAAACTGAACGAGGAGGACATACACAACTTAAATAAACCAATTTCAAGCAATGAAATAGAAGAGGTCATCAAAAGCCTACCAACAAAGAAAAGTCCAGGACCAGATGGGTTCTCAGCCGAGTTCTACAAAACCTTTAAAGAAGAGCTCATTCCAATACTCCTCAAACTATTCCATGAAATAGAAGAGGAGGGAACCAAACTCGTTCTATGAAACCAATATCACCCTGATACCTAAACCAGACAGAGACACATCAAGGAAAGAAAATTTCAGACCAATATCCTTAATGAACATCGACGCAAAAATTCTCAACAAAATTTTAGCAAATTGCATACAAATATATATTAAAAAGATAGTGCACCACGATCAAGTGGGTTTTATCCCAGGGATGCAAGGTTGGTTCAACATTCGGAAATCAATAAATGTCATTCACCATATCAACAGACTTAAAGTTAAGAATCACATGATTATTTCAATAGATGCAGAAAAAGCATTTGATAAAATACAGCATCCCTTCATGCTCAAAACACTAGAAAAAATTGGGGTAGTGGGAACATTCCTTAACATTATAAAGGCAATCTACGCTAAGCCCATGGCTAATATCATTCTAAATGGTGAAAAACTGAAAGCGTTCCCCCTAAAAAGTGGAACAAGGCAGGGATGCCCTCTTTCACCGCTTCTATTCAACATCGTCCTTGAGACTCTAGCCAGAGCAATCAGACAAACCAAAGAAATTAAAGGGATATGAATAGGAAAAGAAGAACTCAAACTATCCCTGTTCGCTGATGACATGATTATATATTAGAGGAACCTGGAAATTCCACCAGAAAACTTTTAGAACTCATAAGTGAATTCAGTAAAGTAGCAGGTTACAAGATCAATGCTCATATCCAATGCATTTTTATACATAAGTGATGAATCTTCAGAAAGAGAAATTAGGAAAACTACCCCATTCACAATAGCATCGAAAAAAATAAAATACTTGGGAATCAATCTCACAAAAGAGGTGAAAGACCTCTACAATGAGAACTACAGAACACTAAAGAAAGAAATTAAAGAAAACCTTAGACGATGGAAAGATCTCCCATGTTCCTGGATAGGCAGAATTAATTTTGTCAAAATGGCTATACTACCTAAAGTGCTATACAGATTCAATGCAATTCCAATTAAAATCCCAATGATGTACCTTGCAGAAATAGAGCAAGCAATTATGAAATTCATGTGGAAGAATAAAAAACCTAGAATAGCTAAAGCAATCCTCAGTAGCAAGAGCGAAGCAGGGGGTATTGCAATACCAGATCTTCAACTCTACTACAAAGCAATAGTAACAAAAACGGCATGGTATTGGTACCAAAATAGACAGGTAGATCAATGGTACAGAATAGAGGACATGGACACAATCCCAAATAAATACAATTTTCTCATACTAGACAAAGGTTCCAAAAATACGCAATGGAGAAAAGATAGCCTCTTCAACAAATTGTGCTGGGAAAACTGGAAAACCATATGCAATAGAATGAAATTAAACCCCTATCTCTCACCCTACACAAAACTCAACTCAAAATGGATCAAGGACCTCGGAATCAGACCAGAGACCCTGCATCTTATAGAAGAAAAAGTAGGTCCAAATCTTCAACTTGTTGGCTTAGGATCAGACTTCCTTAACAGGATTCCCATAGCACATGAAATAAAAGCAAGAATCAACAACTGGGATAGATTCAAACTAAAAAGCTTTCTCTCAGCAAAGGAAACTATCAGAAATGTGAAGAGAGAGCCTACAGAGTGGGAGAATATCTTTGCCAACCATACCTCAGATAGAGCGCTAATTTCCAGAATCTATAAAGAACTCAAAAAACTCTACACGAAGAATACAAATAATCCAATCAACAAATGGGGTAAGGAAATGAACAGCGACTTCACAGAAGAAGATGTACAAGTAATCAACAGATATATGAAAAAATGTTCAACATCCCTAGTAATAAGAGAAATGCAAATCAAAACTACGCTAAGATTTCATCTCACCCCAATTAGAATGGCGATTATCAAGAATACAAGCAACAATAGGTGTTGGCGAGGATGTGGTGAAAAAGGAACACTCATACATTGCTGGTGGGGTTGCAAATTAGTGCAGCCACTCTGGAAAGCAGTGTGGAGATTCCTCAGAAAGCTTGGAATGGAAACACCATTTGACCCAGCTATCCCACTCCTCGGCCTATACCCAAAGGACTTAAAATCAGCATACTACAGAGATACAGCCACATCAATGTTCATTGCTGCTCAATTCACCATAGCCAGATTGTGGAACCAACCTAGATGCCCTTCAGTTGATGAATGGATAAGGAAACTGTGGCTATATATACAATGGAATATTACTCCGCAATGAAGAATGATAAAATTATTGCATTTGCAGGCAAATGGATGAAAGTGGAGAATATCATGCTAAGTGAGATAAGCCAATCTCAAAAAACTAAAGGACGAATGATCTCGCTGATAAGCGGATGAGGACATATAATGGGGGGTGGGAGGGGTTAGCATTAGGTTTAGGGTTAGGTTTAGGGTTAGGGATAAGGAGACCGGTAAGAATGAAGGAAAGAAGGACTGTATAGAAGGAAAAGAGGGGTGGGAGGGGTGGAGGGGAAGGAAAAATAAATAAACATCATTGCCCTATGTAAACGTATGATTACACACACAAAAAAATAAATAAATAAAATAATATAAAGTAAAATAAAATTATTAGAGTCAGATCCTTTTAGTTACAGCAATGAAAAAGCTGGCTGAAATACTTATTAAACTATTCAAGTTTTCACTGCAATGTAAGCTCCATGAAGACATGGGTTTTGATTTTCACTGCTGTAATGCTAATGCCTATGCCCTGTCTGGAAAATTGTAGGGGCCCAGTAGATTTTTGTTGCATGAATGAAAGGATAAAGAAAGAGATCTTCACTGACTCGGGAGTAAAAAACAATTTATCTGCAAGAGGGGAAATGTTGAACCAGACTTCAAGACTTCCGCACAGTTAGAAGAAAACAGACAAATGCCAACAACATTTTGAACCAAAAACATTTGGTTCAGGATTAAACTGAACCAAAATGGCATTCTGAAGCCAAGGCAGCAAACAGATATTCTTAAACAATATGATTTGGGTAATAAAATTATTGAAAGAACATTTGGAGAACTAAATCTAGTCAATTAGGAAACAAATCAAAATTTTAAAAAATTTAGGAATATAGAACCCATGGTAAAAATACTGGTGGGTGAATACTGAACCAATTTTAAGTATAAAACCAATATGAAATAACTAAGGCATTTTTTTTTCAACAGAACAAGGTATATATGTGGTTAAATATTAACAATATATATATATAAAAGGACTAAAATTTTCTGAGAGATCCAGGGAGTAGAGAGAAAATAATAACTGTTAAAAGTCTTTTTAAAAGCACATTGTAAGAGGATAATGACTAAAATAAATAATTTGGGGGATTTTTAAATATAGTGTTTATGAATATTTTATAGTTTCTCTTTGTCTTCCTCAATCCCTGCATAAAGAGTTATTTTAGGAAATAATGTCTCATATGTGGAAATATCTTTATTTGAATATGGCAATTCCTCTAATTTACTTATTTATTTTGTTTTATAAAATTCAAGGAAAATAAAACTAAATTAAAACCATTTCTCTATCCACCCATCCGTAAAAATATGTGTTCATCCATCCATCCATTCATCCATAAAAACATGTATGCGTTTACCCACCCATCTGTAGTTCTAGAGAAGATATCCAGAGTTATTTTCCTCTAATACTAATAATAATAATTTCTGGGTAATGGGGTTTAAAGTGATTTAAAACTTTTAGTTTTCTGCATTGCTTGATCTCTTATAATTAGTATATATCATCTTCACAGAAAAATAGAGTGATTTTTCTTTAAAATGAAGAAATAAAAATAGAAGTTTGAAAAATGTTAGCAGTAATTAATTCTGGGTCTGGAAATCTTATTTTTATTTCTTCTTATACTGAGTTTTTGTTTCTGTTTCTAAAAGTGTTAGCAAAAGATTTTTTTAAAAGAAAACATCTTTAGAAGTTCATTTAATTTAAACAAGTTTGCAAATAGACATATTAGTTCTATTCTTCTTCAGAATGAAGTTTCAAATGAATTTTTGCCCTAGATTCCTAAATTCTAATAGTGAAGTATTTGATTAAAGTTAAATTCATAGAATGTTTAATAAGAATAATTGCAAGGTAGAAAGATGCATTTGGGAACTGAAGTGGAAAGGATAATGACCATTTCATAAATCCTTCCTGTGTGCTTGGCATGGGACTAAGTCCTTTATTCATTTTCTCATTTAGTCTTCATAATAAACCTATGAAATGGTCAGAAGTATTATTCCTACTTTCAAAAATAAGGAGGATGAGATTCTGTGACATTAAATCATTTGGAAGATTCCTGTGAGCTAGGATTCTAATGATTATATGACTTTAGAGCTCCTTAAATTCTGAGTATTTTCCCCCTACAGATCAGAAAACTGAAGTATTAAAGGTGAAATAGGGAGGAAGAGGAACAGGAAAAGGGAAGAACTGCTAAATGAAATTGACCAAATTATGCTATGTATATATGAATATAGTACAGTGAATTTCACCTTTATGAATATTTTAAAAATAAATAAATAAATAGAAGGAAAACCAGTAGAGGAAAGGAAGGAGAATGGGGTGGGGGTGCAGGGGAAGAAACACTGGAGACTGAAATGCAACAAATTATATTCCATGCATGTATGATTATGTCAAAGTGAACCACACTATTAGGTATAACTATAATGTACTAATAAAAACATGTTTTTAAAAAAATAAATGTGAAATAAATTTCCACAATCATATAACAGGGCCAGAATTCAGTCCAGGACTATATGATTCTACTACTCAAGGACTTTCCATTGTGTTGATCTTTCAACTGAGTGTGTATATGTGTGTACAATCACATACACTATCACGTATTTTTTATAGTGATTTAATAATTAATTTGATTTATTCCGTCTAATCTCTTTCCCAACTTACATTTTCTTGGAAAACATCTATACAGAAAATATCTTGATTCCTAAGACTTTAGCTTACCAACCCAATTTTATGATCTAGTAAACATGCCTGAGGCAATTTTCACTCTAGATCAGCACTGAACTTTGTGGCTACAGAGCTAGCTGTGCTCCAGAAGCACAAGAAATTAGAGAGGGGCAGAGAGAATGAGATTCTCAAAATGCAACTGAACATTGCCTAGGGACAATTTTTCCTGAGGAAAACAAAACAAAATGAACCTAATTCCAATTTTTCTGTCTTTTCAGAAACTTTTTTTTATTCTTTTGCTTGCTTGTCTTCCTTCTTTCTTTAGTGTGCATGTACACACATGTGCATGCACATATGCACACTTTTAAGTTTTAGAATTAAAGGCTTCATATTATTGTAAGATGAATAGATCTGGAGATGTTTTATAGTAACATTCTATGAAGCAATAGTGAAGTGCTAGTGCTTGTGAACTAGAAAATAGAGAGTAACCTTGATGAGGCAATTGCTTTGAATTCAGTTCTGTAAAAATAAGTGTTCGATATGTCTACAAAATGATATACTACACACAATCAAATTGCTTCAGGGATGAGCAAATTAATGAATATGTTTTATTGTTGTGGAGGGGACCAATGTATCAGCTAATAATTTGTGCTCTGAATGTATCCTACTATGTTATGAACTAATATTCTGAGATCCATGGAAAGAAACTCCCTCCATGGTTTGAATATGGTCTTCAGTTTCTTGGACAGATTCATAGAATCTAAGAATAATAAAATCATAGATGAAAAAATAGCATCAGGGATGCATAGTATTTGGTTTTTGTTTAAATTTTATTAGAAAAATAGTAAAATTTAGATTATCCAGTAATGGATCCAGCATGTAAGTAATCCCAAACTGCAGATGATCCAAAAATCAATTTACATTTGGTTTAGGAATGTGTTAATTTTGTGTGATAATACAAGCAGAGTTTCTTTGCTAATTGTGTTATATTTGGGTTAATGCAAAAATTGATTTCCTAGAACAGTAAATGTTGACTGATTCAAGGAAACAAGTGGCATGGGTTTATGGCTTTATAAATATGTCCTTTGATGAGTAGCAATTAATCCTTATATCTGTACTCTGTTACTTTCATACCTAGAAATAGGTTTGACTAACAAAAGTACTGCATGAAGTGGCCATTCGAGAACATTTTATAGTTGATTTAAAGTAGTAATCCTAAAATCTGTTTTTTCTAAAACACTCAAGAAGAAAATCTGAAGTGTTTATACTGAGCAGAACAAGTAGCTAGCCCATAAAGATATTTTTTAAGCTCTATAAGCATTTACATGTTTTTGTAGTCATTGTATGTTCCTGGCATTTTCATGTACAATACTGATATCCAAGAACTCTTAACTACCTAGCATTTTATTTAATATGGAAATTTATTAATCTTTAAAAACAGAAACTAAAACAAAACAAAACAAAACCTAAATTTGGGGATTAGGCACTGACCCTTTTTTCTAAGAACCATTAGCACATAGCAGAGAAACTCCATTTGGAGTCAGAAATCTAAACTTGCTTGCCAGTTCTGTTTCTTATCTGTATTAACACTAGCAAGTTACTTTACTCTGAGTTTTCATTCAAATGTGTTTAGTACTTACCTCAGGGGTTTGTTGGCCTGGTGTGCATGAAGTTAATAGGTAAATACATGATGTATGTTGTAAAGCACGATGTAATTGACACTTATTATCTGAAATTTAATACAAACATTGACATCCTTGAACCTTACCATAGGTTGGAAGGCTCAAGTTAATTTTAGGTTTTCTGGACTCTCTAAGTCTTATGACACGGTATCTGCTGCCTTCCTGAAGATGGAAGGAGATAATGGGAAGAGGGGAGGAGTGAAAGGAAGAGGAAAAGAGTAAGAAAGGATTCTTCCATTCATTCTTCCCAAACTGTGCAGAAAGGCCTCACAAAGCAGAGTATGCAAATAAGAATGAAACAATAGGAATTTACTCCATTGTAAATTAGATTTGGAAGATTTTGCTTTCCTATATGAGTTGATCATTAAGGCACTGAAGGGTATCTCCACATTTCCTGTGATAAAATACTGCAATGTTAAATTACTGAATGGCAGCATAACTCAAAGAACAGAGCGGGAAGAAGAGACTAATGAGAAAAGAAAATGCTTATGTTGACACACAGAAATGCTATAGTAATCATCAAAGAATGGAAGGAAATAAAGTATATATGAACATTTAATGGGGTTTTTAGCAAGTTAAATTTCACAGAAATGTGCTTAAGCATGTGGCATTGCTTAAGGGCTAGACCCATCAAGTCAGGTAATCAGAGCCCTTTTTGCACACTGTGGCGGGGAAGAGAGAGAAATACACATTCATTTTCCATGAAACATTGGATGGCTGCATCAAAGCGGTCATATACTTTCTTTTCAGTCTTCCAGTTAGGAAGGAATATAGTTACTATCCACATCACATTTAAGGGCAAGGTGAGACAAAGATGCTTTGTAGAAAGAGAACATCAAGTGAAGATACATCCATTGTATCACAGACTATTGCTATAGACTCACTATTGCTCCATAGGGCAATATTAAGAAGAGACAAAGAGAAAATTACAGCTGATACTTCATTTTTTATGTTCTTTTAACAAAAGCATGAACAGTTCTTAGCTTAAACAAATATTAATATTCTCCCTAAGTGCTAATAAACTACAAGTAGAGAAATTGGGGGATTCTGAATTTCAGTGTTTCATTGGCTGATGCTTTCTATGCTAGGACATAGATATGGATACAGAATTGTTTCCCCACATGATCACATTCTACACACTGTCAAAGTCAACTCGCTGTCCTTTAGGCCTCTAGATATATGTGTAGGTGGAGGGGAGGAGGGAGGGGGAGAAGGAGACAAGAGAGAAAAAGGGAAAGGGAGACAGAGAGGGATGGGGGAACAGAGAAGAGAAGAGATTTACAAATAAGAATTGGTTTAGCAAACCTTTAAGTAGCAGGACTGAGATTAGGTTGTGGAATGAGGTTAGACCTTTAATCACATTAGCCAGAAATCACCTGTAGTGGAAGAGTAGCATACTCAAGCACTTTAAGTCCTCTTATGCAGTACACTGAGCAAACTGATGGCAGTACTCTTTATGACTACTGTGATTGCCCTTCCCTAAGGAAGAAAATTTATTGCAGATGAATAGCATAAAACCTAAAAAAAGAGCATTTGAGAGAGGGACTCAGCAGAATTAAATTTCAAAAACAGTTTTCTCAAACTTCAGATGGTTTTTGAAGAAAGTAATATGTAACAGGATAGACTGTCTTGATCAGATCGCTTTATAGAATATTTTCAAGTAGACTGACAGCAGTGCAAATGCCTCTGATAGTTCCCTGCTATTGAAAGGTCTATTCTTTGCAAAACAAAAATGTTCTACTTTGACTTCAGAGGAATACCTTTACGTATCTTTCCATTGAAACTAGGGTCTAAGTTGTTAAAGAACTTCCTTTTTTTACAAGTCTATCTAGTATATTGTACAATTATATTCTGGCCCATTTTATTTCATGAAAAAGAATACTATAAAGACTGATAATCTCTTAGACCTTTCTGGTTAACAGATCCCAAATCTGGAAATAAGAACAAGGAAGAGAAGAGAGCTTAGTATTATATTTTTCTTCCAATTGTTATCTACTGAAGCTCACCCTTGGTGACCTACAGGCCTGGTGTAAGGAAAACCTATTCACAAGGACAGCTGAGAAACTGAAACTCACTCCATTCAGATGTTTTCCATAACATATATTAAAGAAATTACATCTTCTCAAGTGTGAAGGTCTCAGTGGAGCTCTTCCTCTTCTCCATTACCTGGTTGTCCTTCTCTTTCTCAATTGTACTGCCTTTTGTCAATCATGCAAAGGTCTAAACTTATGTGACTTCTATCTCTCTCTCAATCTCCATATTGAATCAATATGGAATATTTCTTTTTCTTTTTAAATTCTATATGCTATATAAATGTGCTCTCTCTCTCTCTCTATATATATATATATATAGATAGATAGATAGATAGATACGTACATAGATAGATAGATAGATAGATAGATAGATAGATAGATAGAAAGGTATCTTCTCCCTCCCTCTCATCCATTACTTCCCTGCCCTCACCCCCTACACACACATGCTTTACTAATTCAGACCTTTAATCTCTATTGTTTGGTTTCTCAAAATTTCTAGTTGGTCTTCATATTCCTATTCTTTCTATGTTTCAACCATCCTACAACCTACTTATAGTAGTATCTGCTCCTTAGGAATGGACTATGAGATTTATACACAGGAGATTGATGGAGAAGAGCTCCCAGGAGCAACTCTGAGGAAGCAGGACTGGGAAGATAGCAATGTAGAACTGAGGTGCAGTTTCAGCAGAGGCCTCAGTCAGTCTCCTGGGGAACTCCAAAGAGCTAATCCACAGTTAAGGGAAGAGGGCTGAGTCCTTGTATTCCTTTTGGAGTAGATGTTAAATCTGAGCTGACCTGGGCGAGGCAGCTTTCTTCCTTTTCTCACCTAGTTCTACTTGGCTTTCCATACAAATTACATGACCAATGAGTTCTCCAAAGATTATCCCTCACCAGCTTATGTTCTCTGGTCTTGCTTGTGCTCAATTCAAAATGTACTATTTCCCTCTTAAGATGGGTTGATGCTGGGAGAACCTAATTTTATGACTTGGTAATCTGACAGACGATGGAGAAAGGTCACTGAGGAATACTGAACTAACTGGGTAGGTGGAGGATAGGCAGAGAAGTGGAGAGGCAAGGATAGACAGGAGTATAGGTAACTCTTTTGAGTTTTTCTAAGAAGTGGACCCAAGAAGCAGCGTGATAGCATGAGAGATAGGGAGTCAAGGAAGTCAAGTTTCCTTATTAAGATGGGAGACATTAATTAAGGTACATTTGAGGTGGGAAGAGAAAGTGTGAATTAGGTGCTAGGAGCCGTAAAAACTGAATTTCTTAGAAAATTATGATAGGATTGTTTTCAGGATAAGTAGCCCATTCGCCCTTATCCTAAAAGTACTCAAATGGGCTACTTCGGACACTCGCTCAATAAATTTTATTATGTATCAGGATTGTCTTCAGCCACTCTTGTCCAGATAAATGTTATAAATTAATTTTAGAGGCAATATGTGGTTCTGGACTACTTTCTACTCTTCCCATGTTAAGGACTATGTTTTGGGAAAAGCACAGGGGACAAGCCTGCACCACAACTGATGGTAAAAAGCACTCTTCTAAGCCTTCAAAACCAGAGCTTTGTCATACAGATTATTTAAAAATACTAGAAGTGTTTAAGTGCTTAACAATAATCTAGTTTTTCAAGTTTTCTCTAAACCACACTTCACCCCTGCTTCCACCACCTCCCCAAATATTGGTTATGTTTTAGCTGCAGTTTCCATTCATATCTGGCTGCTTATCATTAGCCAATTTCAAGGCATGGACCATCACTGAAATGTCATGAACCCTAGCTTTCGACTTTTTAAGTGAATAAGAGGAGGATTACCCATCCTCTTTTTTAAAAATAAAGCATCCTGCTGGTTAGGAGCCATGGGAAAGGAAACACTGGAAAAGCACAATGTGACTTAATGAAGTTTTGGAGAAAGAAGTCAGTGTGTTTGTGGCAGCAATTCTTCCACAGAATGGCTCATTTGGTTTTGGTCAATCCTACCTAGATTTTATTTTTAGAAAATAAAATTAACCTAACAGCTGTGGCCTTCTGTAATCAGCTAGGGCATCCATTTTTTCAGTGGGCCATTTATATTAGGACCCCATATGCTTCCATTCCTAGTATATCCTCCTAAATCACAATCTTGCTGCCAAGGGGCTTAGATTTAATGTCTTGAGAGGGTTTTCAAAAATCTGTCACTGGTCTTAAATCTAGGATTAGCCTTACTAAAAGTTGGAGGTATAAGTTGGAAGCCTTTTCTGTTTTCTAAACTTTAAAAATGTGCCTTTCTGGGTGATTAGATGCAATATCTAGAGGACACAACTTCTATATCATACTCAAAAGATTAGAGTTAAAATGAACATTAGCATTTATTGTTTTTTGGGTTTTGAGTTTCACTGACCAGTAATTTTTTTTTTAATGTGGGAACGCTGGGAAGTTATGAACAGAAAAAAGTTGCTAATTTCTAATTTTGCCAATTAAGAACATTAAACCAAATGGAAGAAACAATATCCACCCCCTAAATATTCTTATATTATCCTTTTCATTGTTTTAAAAAGTATAATTCATCATAGACAGACACTTGGGAAGTGTGCATCTCATCCAACCTTGCATCTAATCTTCTACAAAATTCCATTCAATGTCCGACTTTATGTGTAAAGAAATTTAGAGAGGACACACCATTTCTGTAGAAGTTTCTGAAGATTATATTAGGTCTTTTAGTTTTCTCATCACATTGTTTTTCATGACTACATGACAAGCATTGCTAAATTTGGGGAATTTAAAGATAGAAGACAGTTCCTACTCCAAAGTTCACAATTTAGTAAGACACATATATAACCAATTAAAATTCACGTGGTAAGAGCAAGTGTAGAATTCGACATACTCAGGATACACCAGGGATTGGGCAAGGGCATTTGGGTCTCTAAAGCTTTCTGGAAGTAGCTTTTTAGCTAGGGTAAGTGTGAGGAGGTGGGCAGAAACATGTGCCAGTAATGATCAACACTTCTCATGGAGTTTACTAAATTTTTATATGCATTATCTCAACTGATCCTTATATCAATCCAAAGAAGTAGATATTACTGCCTAAAATTTGCTAAAGCTCAGAGACCTTAAGCATCTGCCCATCAGCTAGGAAGGTGGAAAATTCTGTGTTGGAAACCAAATCAATTTAACTTGTCTAAAAACCCATGCTTGTAGTGGCTACAAAATATTATTTTTTTAAATTTTTTTATTTATTAAAATCCTTTTTTATTTTTACAGACTGCATTTAGACTTATTATACACAAGTAGGGTACAACTTTTCATTTATATGGTTGTACACAATATAGATTCACACTACTCACGTAATCATACATACACATAGGGTAATACTGTCTGTTTCATTCTACTATCTTTCTGTCCTCCACCCCCTTCTACCCCATTTTCCTCTACACCTTCCAAAGTTCCTTCATTTTTCTCTTCCCCCTGCCACCCCCCGCCCCGTTATATATATTTTCATGCACTTATCAGAGAAAATATTTAACCTTTGATTTTTGGGCTTGGCCTATTTCACTTTGCATGATATTTTCCAACTTCATCCATTTACCAGCAAATGCCATAATTTTATTCTTCTTTATGGCTGAGTAATATCCCATTGTGCATATATATCACAGTTTCTTTATCCATTCGTCAATTGAAGGGCATCTAAGTTGGTTCCACAATCTAGTTATTGTGAATTGAGCTGCTATGAACATTGATGTGACTGCATCACTGTAGTATATTGATTTTAAATTCTTTGGGTATAAACCAAGGAGTGGGATAGCTGGGTCAAATGGTGGGTCCATTCCAAGCTTTCTGAGGAATCTCCATACTGCTTTCCAGAGTGGCTTTACCAATTTGTAACTCCATCAGCAATATAT
The DNA here is from genome assembly GCF_902686445.1 of Sciurus carolinensis. Classification (NCBI taxonomy): domain Eukaryota; kingdom Metazoa; phylum Chordata; class Mammalia; order Rodentia; family Sciuridae; genus Sciurus; species Sciurus carolinensis. Next base: position 110,578,849 of record NC_062223.1, read on the forward strand.
GAGTGTGCCTTTTTCCTCACATCCACACCAACACTTATTCTTTGAGGGTCTTGTAGAATTTGGCTGAGAATCCATCTGGTCCTGGGCTTTTCTTGGTTGGTAGGCTTTTGATGGCTTTCTTCTATTTCATTGCTTGATATTGGTCTGTTTAAATTGTGTATATCTTCCTGGTTCAGTTTGGGAGGAGCATATGTCTCTCGAAATTTGTCAATGTCTTAGGTATTTTCTATTTTGTTGGAATATAGATTTTCAAAGTAGCTTCTCATTATGTTATGTATTTCAGTGGTGTCATGATATTTCCATTTTCATCATGAATTTTAGTAATTTGAGTTTTCTTTCTCCTCTTTATTAGTGTGGCTAAGGGTTTCTATTTTGTTTACTTTTTCAAAGAACCAACTTTTTGTTTTGTCAATTCTTTGAATTGTTTCTTTTATTTCAATTTCATTTATTTCAGCTCTGATTTTAATTATTTTCTGTCTTCTGCTACTTTTGGTATTGTTCTGTTCTTCTTTTTCTAGGGCTTTGAGCTGTAATGTGAGGTCATTTAGTTGTTGACTTTTTATTCTTTTCAAGAATGCACTCTATGCAATGAATTTTCCCCTTATTGCTGCTTTCATAGTGTCCCAGAGATTTTGATATGTTGTATTGTTGTTCTCATTTACCTCTAAGAATTTTTTTATCTCCTCCCTGATATTTTCTCTTATCCATGCTTCATTCAATAGCATATTATTTAGTCTCCAGGTTTTGGGGTAATTTCTGTTCTTTATTTTGTCATTGATTTGTACTCTCAGTCCATTATGATGTGATAGAACACAAGGTAGTATCTCTATTTTTTTGCATTTATTAAGGGCTGCTCTGTGGCATAACCTATGGTCTATTTTCGAGAAGGTACCATGTGCTGCTGAGAAGAAAGTGAATTTGCTCATTGATGGATGGAATATTCTATATATGTCTGTTAATTCTAGGTTATTGATTGTGTTATTGAGTTCTATGGTTTCTTTGTTTAGCTTTTGTTTGGAAGATCTATCCAGTGGTGACAGTGATGTGTTAAAGTCACCCAGAATTATTGCATTATGGTCTATTTGATTCCTGGAATTGAGAAGAATTTGTTTGATGTACATGGATGCACCGTTGTTTGGGGCATAAATATTTATGATCATTATGTCTTCCTGATTTATGTTTCCCTTAAGCAGTATGAAATGTCCTTCTTTATCACTTCTGACTAACTTTGGCTTGAAGTTCAATTTATCTGAAATAAGGATGGAAACCCCTGCTTTTTTACTGAGTTGGTGTGCATGGTAGGTTTTTTTCCTATCCTTTCACCTGTAGTCTGTGGATGTCTTTTTCTAAGAGATGAGTCTCTTGAAGGCAGCATATTGTTGAGTCTTTCTTTTTAATCCAATCTGCCAGTCTATGTCTTTTGATTGATGAGTTTAGGCCATTAACATTCAGGGTTATTATTGAGATATGATTTGTATTCCCAGTCATTTGAGCTTATTTTTGGTTTTTAACCTGACTTGGTTTCTCATTTTAATGATTTTTTCCTTTAAGGTAGTTCCTCCCTTTGCTGATCTACATTGTTGTTTTTGATTTCATCCTCATGGAATATTTTGTTGAGAACATTCTGTAGTGCAGGCTTTCGATTTGTAAATTCTTTCAATTTTGTTTATCACGGATTTTATTTCATCTTCAAATCTGAAGGTTAGTTTTGCTGGGTATAGGATTCTTGGTTCATATCCATTTTCTTTCAGAGCTTGAAATATGTTGTTTCAGTCCCTTCTAGCTTTTAGAGTCTGAACTGAGAAATTTGCTGATATCTGTATTGGTTTCCCCCTATAAGTAATCTGATGCTTTTCTCTCGCAGCCTTCAAAATCCTATCTTTATTTTATAAGTTAGGCATTTTCATTATAATGTGCCTTGGTGTGGATCTGTTGTGATTTTGTGCATTTGGTGTTCTATTAGTCTCTTGTATTTGATTTTCCATTTCATTCTTCAGGTTTGGGAAATTTTCTGATATTATTTCATTGAATAGGTTGTTCACTCCTTTGGTTTGTATCTGTGTGCCTTCCTCAATCTGATAATTCTTAAATTTGGTCTTTTCATGATGTCCCATAGTTCTTGGAGATTCTGTTCATGATTTCTTACCATCTCCTCTGTTTGGGCAACTTTATTTTCAAGAATTAAATATTTTGTCTTCATTGTCTGAGGTTCTGTCTTCCAAGTGGTCTAGTCTTTTGGTGATGCTTTCCATTGAGTTTTTTATTTGGTTTATTGTTTCCTTCATTTCAAAAATTTCCATTTCTTTTTTTTTTTTTGAGAATCTCTCTTTGTCGAAATGATCTTTTGCTTCCTGCAGTTGCTCTTTCAACTGCTTATTGGAGTGATCATTCATTGTCTGCTTTTGCTCTCTTATCTCATCCTTTGCTTCCCAAATCATTTTAATTATGTATATTCTGAAATCCTTTTCTGACTTTCCTTCTAACATACTGTCCGTGGGTTCTAGTAATATAGAATCTAGGTTTGTTTGAATCATTTTCTTCCCTTGTTTTTCCCCTCTAGCAGTGCAGATCTGGGGTATTGCAGTTTCCCCCCATAGGCCTATAGTGACCCTATAGGTTTCCAAAATCTTTTCTTTAGGGGGAGATCAATATTAGCAGTACCCAGTATAGACAATAGGCAACCCTAAACCAAATAGCCCCTATGAGGACATTAACAACATTGTCATAATAAACAGAATGAGTTCAATTATTATCTACAGTATAACAAATAGATTTGCAATAAGATCAGCAGTTTCTAATGGAAGACAAAGAGGATGCAGAGGGGTATAGGATGTAGCTGTTAATGGGATAAGAAAAGAGTATATAGATGTTCTAGATTATAGAAAGAGTGAGAGTGTAATCAAAAGAAGTTGGTTGTTAGCATGGGAAAAGGGAGAAAGAGACTGGGAATAGGTAAACAAAAGGAAAATAGAGTGAGAAAAGTAAAGAAATAAAAACTTAAAATTTTTCAATAGGGAGAAAAAAAAATTTGCACTATAACAGTCATATAGTATTCAAACCTCCCAGTCTTCAGTAGCCTGATATGTGAGAGGTATCTGACAATGAACTTCCAGTCTCCAGCAGGTGTCTCAGGATGATATTTGCCCCACCTAAACATGGGAGATACAGTTTCCAGGATTATCCAAGATGGCTGCTCTTACTTCCAAATGTGTTGATACATGGGGAGCTGCAGCCCAGGGTGTGGATGTGGTCTGCTGGAGGTCCTGGAGGTTGGCTGTGGTCGGTCGGTCTGGTCCTGATGGTAGGGCACAGTCAGTCTATCTTGGGGTCCTGGCAGCAGGATGCATTCAGTCAGTCTGAGGGCCCTGGAGGCAGGGAGTAGTCAGTTGGGCTGAGGGGTCCTGGAAGACAGGGCTCAGTCTGGCCAGGGGTCCTATAGATCCTGGCTGTTGTCTCAAAATGGCGGCAGCCAAGTGTAACCAAACCTGAAGGTACTGTGACAATGAACTTCCAGGCAACAGCAGGCTGCTGGCACTCCACTGAAGGTCTGTGGTCAGTCTGCTGTCTGCTGTCAGACATTCGGCAGTTGAACCTTGAGTGGTGGGTAATGGGTAGGTGAAAGCAGGCAATGGACAGGCAAGAGGCAGGCAAATGGTGGATGGTAGGCACCAGACAGTGAGCAATCTGCACTCAAAAAGTAGTCAATATGCTGGCAGACTGCAGGTGACCACAGTAGATAAATGGGGTAAACATCAGGGGATCGATAAGCAGCAAAAACTATCTCACCAAGAAACAGATATCCTTTTCTTGAAACCTGAGTTATGGAGTGACAAGGAATGCAACCTCCCTCTAGCCTACCATCTTGGATCTCTCTGCAGAATATTGTTTAAGCATAGTGTGTTAAATTTTTATGCAGTTCATGAAAATCCCTATGAATGCTAAGCTAAATTTTTCTTTTCTGTACTCAGTTGTTGGTCTTAAGTTTGGCTAGCAGGACTCTGCATTAATTGCCATCCAATGCATTTTGTTAGTACAGGCTAAGGTAACTGGTATTGTAGAAGACATCCAATTTCATTTGAAAATGAAATTTCAAAATGGGATATTTGTCTTATGTTCAACATTTGGAATCATTTTTAATAATTTTTGTTGTCATAAATTATTCATGGATCATTTTAGCCATTAACTGTTCTAGGTGTTCAGTGCAGTAGTATAAGTACATCCACATCATTAAGCAGCCACAACCACCATCCATATCTAGAACTGTTTTCATCTTGTATAGCTTATACTTTTCACTCATTAAACAATAAATCCCCATCCTATTTTCTCAACCTCGTGAAATCCACTTGCTATACTTATAAAATAATTATTTTTGAAAACAAGCAAACAGGCTAATATGAAGGTGACAAAAATGATAACAAAAAGCTTATTTTATGCTGGTAAATGGGTAGAACTGGAGACTATCATGCTAAATGAAATAAGCTAATTCCAAAAAACCAAAAGGTGAATGTTCTCTCTGATCTGTAGATTTAACACACAATAAGGGAGGGAAGAGAAGAATAGAAGTTCTTTGAATTAGACAAAGGGGAATGAGGGAAGGGAGGGAGGTTGCAAATAGGAAAGACAGTAGAATGAACTGTGCATGACTTTCCTGTGTTCATATAATAATACACTACCAGTATAACTCCACATCATGTAAAACCACAAGAATAGGAAATTATACTCCATGTATGTATAATATGTTAAAAAACATTCTATTGTCATGTATAACTATAAAGAACAAATTTTAAAAGTCCATTTTAAACTTTGCCTTATAGATATCTAACTGTTTTGTTATATTTGGGTTTGGGAAGGAATGCCCCATGGACTGCCCCCTTCCTGTATCAAGATCCTTTGCCAAGAGAATCACACTACCTTGAGATTGTTGGAAAAACCAATGCTTACAGCTTGATTTTGGCAGACCGTTTGAAGGACTGCTGACCTCCCTGCAGGCATCACAGTCTCTAGTCAAGGAAGATCCATTAGTTTATTTGAAGGCAGGGTGACCATTTTATCTTCTTTGTGTTCCGGGAGGCACCTTACATAGTGGGAGACCTATACTAGATGTTCAGAAGCAAATGTATTAAATCAAAATGAATTAAACATAGAATATGAACTATAACTGTTACTGGTTTGGAAAAGCACAGTGACTTTCTCAGGCTTATTTCCTTATAATTATAATGCCTAACACTCCTAAACACCAGAGAATATACTAGTTCTTAAAAACAGCAAGAGGAGAACAAGTGAAACTGCATTTCACTCTGTAGCAAGTCTTCCATGGAGTATGAAAAATGGTGGAATGAGACAGACATCATTACCCTATGTACATGTACGATTACACGAATGGTATGAATCTACATTGTGCATAACCATAGTAATGAAATGATGTACCCCATTTGGGTACAATGAATCAAAATGTATACAGTAGAAAAAATTTTAAAAATAATTAAAAAAAAGAAGAGTATCTAGGAGAAAATGAATGAGGTAGGGTTTAAATGAATATGCCAGAAAGGTGAAGAAATATAGGGAATCAGAAGAATTATAAGTTTTTTGAGAGCTCTTTTTCATTATTCTTATTCATATCATGACAAATATGTTGAAGAGGAAAGGCTAAAGGCTGAACTTGGGAGCCAGCACCTAGAGACCTTTCTAGGTAAGATGCTCATCTTGCTCCCCATAGATATTTAACTGGTTAGTCTTATCCTCAGGGTCACAAAAGTCCTTGTAGAATAACCTGTTGCTTTCTACATTCACCATGGTTAAAAAACTTTTGACCACATCTTTCTCAAAAAAAATTTTATAGTGTCTTAGAAACTTAACAATTCAAGATCATATGCAGTTAATTCTTGTTATTCCTGGTAATATTCTATAATGTCCCCATGAATACTGAATTAGTTAATACTGAATCACTGGGTCCTAGAGGAAATACAAATTTATGTTCTTGAAAACCTCTAATCACAACATTTTCATTGACTAGTCAATATGTAACATTGTTTTGTGTGTATTTCTGTTTAAAGACACCCTATTTAATGTATTATTGAATCGTAAGGTACATCACAGACTTATTGCATTTAGGATGTTAGACAACACTTCAGTCCTACACTTTGGGGTAGTTTTAGTATTTTAGATCACAGAATCCCCAACAAATGAAAAAAATGGTGCTGAATTTATTGTGAAAGGACATTTGTTTATAGTATGAGAGAGGAAACAAGAAGACAGGGTATCCCCATTTCTGATCTCAGCTGGGAACATGTGTATTGGGTTACCCAAAATTTTCATTGCTCTGTCTGCATGTGTACTCAAATCCCTGAGTACCCATTACTGATTTAGGAGACACAAAGAGATTTCTGTAAGTTGGTAAACTCACAAATATGATATCTGCAAATGGAATGATTAAGTATGCTTTCTTCTTTTATCATCTCACTACTTTTACTGTCCTTAGATCAATGATCTATTCTAGCCTTCTAAAACCTCTTGTCAACATCTCTCTAGGAGCTACTGGTAAGGATACAGTGATTTTTGTTTGCCATATTTCTGTGTTTCTGTTTTTAATCTATGAAGGAACTTGCACTCATTGGGAGCAAATGGATGAATTCTTACAATCTCTATATCTAGCACCCATTGTATTATATTCTTTTCAACATAGAGATATTTATTCCTTGAAAAGATAGAAATAAAACAGAAGTTGAGCTCTACTTTCTCTTTGTTATCCATTAATATTACACCATCATTTCTAAGTTAATGCCTAAAGTCATTAGTATTAATAACTCATTACTTAATAAATTCCAAAGAATGATTACATACTTGGCTTGGATTGTTATTGCAATTTAGCAAAGGAATAACCTGGATAAAACTTGAACCTAAACCAAATAGGCCAGATGGTTCCATTCATTTATTCAACAACTATTTATTGATCATCTGTTATATGTCAGGAAGTATTCTAGGTGTCATAGACAAAGAATTATATATTTCTGAACTTAAAGGAGCTCACACATTTAGATGGTATGGAGGAGTTAAGAATTTGTTGTTGGAGAGGTGGAATAATCTTTAGGCAGTTTAGCACTAGAAAGAAGATGGTTAGGATAAGAAGATTGTTAGAAGTCAAAATTTAAACATGATTTGTTTTCAGTCTTTGATAGGGTTATTCGCTTAGTAAATCAAGGAATACTATACAGGGAATATATCTTGATTTTATCAAAATACTATAATCTCTTATTACCTAATATCACACCTCAATAAAATATTCCAGTCAGCAAAACTGACTGACACAGAATGAATACAGTGAGGTAAAATTTGTATTTGGTTGGATAACAAAAATGTGATTTATTTCTAAATATTAATCAGAAGAGATGTGTTTCATGGTGCCATGGGACTTTGTCCTTGACACTGTCCTCATTAAACCTGGTAAAGATGTGGAAGACACACTCATGAAATATACAGATGACACAAACCTAGGAGAGTCAGGGATGATAAGCAAGATTAAAAGCAGTTCTAACAAGTTGGAATGATAGGCTTACATCAGACAGAAAGTAATACAGGTTGTATATCCCTTATCTGAAATGCTTAAGACCAGAAGTGTTTCAGATTTTGGACTTTTTTCATATTGTGGAATATTTACATATAAATAATCTTAGATAATCTTTTTTGTGTCTAAACACAAATTTCATTTATGTTTTCTATATACATTTTACACCTAACCTAAAGTTAAGTTTATACAATATTTTTAATGTGCTTATGTTCTGATTACAACTTGTTGCATGAGATCAAGTATAGAAGTTTGTTTGTGGCATGGTGTTGGAGCTCAAAAAATTAGGGATGCTTAATCAAGAAAACATTTTTTAAAATGGATTACATAATATGAGATGGAGAAGATTTGAATAATCAATGATTTACATAACAAAATCCAGAAGTTTTAGTTGACCACAAGTTCAATTTTAGACAAAGATTGATGTGACTGGTAAAAAAGTTAATCTATTGTTATGCTGCACTAATAAAGTGCAATTTGAGTAGAAGTATGCTTGTGCATACTAATTTAGCAAATACCAAAACTATAATAAAATAATTTGTTTAGTTTATCTTCCACAAGTTTGTAAATTCTTGAATGTGGATACTGAACTTGTTTATTTGTATATTCCCAGAATTTAGCTCAATTCTTGGATTATAGTTAATGTTCAAGAAATAACTGTTGAATGACTTAACAAGTATGTGTAGAGGATGTTTTAAGCACTTTAATGTAACTAGCTCATTTAATTCTCTCAATATACTTAATGAGGAAAGTACTATTATTTCCATTTGATAGATGAGATAACTGAGGCCTCACCATGTGGCCTATGAAGAGGGCATAGAAAGGCAAAATACGCAAAAGCTTCCAAAATCTCTAAATAGAAAATAGTTCCGGACCTCTCTTCAACAAGTGGCAGAACTGACAATTCAATCTTTGAAGTCTAGTATTCAAGTTTGTGTTCTTACCCACTTTGCTTTGCCATGATATTTACATAAAAATATGCCTTGGGATTGCATGCTTCAGAGCATAATAAGCTTCAAGGAGATATTTTTTCTTAACATCTCCCTTTCCCCCCCTCTCTCCTTCCCTCTTCTTTTCCTTCTTATCCTATTCTTTTATCATAAAAGGATTTAAAATCAGCTTATAAAAATAAAGGCAACAAAATTTTTTTCAAAAGGAAGAAAGTCCAGCCAAGAAAAATTTGGGTAGGAAAATAAGATGGAGCCATGGTAAGGTTAGTACACAAAACATAGTAAGGTCCTATCTCCACAAATTCTTTGTTTTCCCAGCTCCATGCATAGAACTCCTTTCTCTGGTCTTCTTTTGTATTCTTATTTATACAATACATTTGGCACTTTGTCATATATTCCTAATAATTTCATGGGTGTAACTTTCATTTCCTTAGTAAGTGTGAAAATCTTGAAGCAGAGACCTCGTCATATTATCTTTATATACTTTTGGCCCTAATATAATGCTAAATTCACCAGGTTTTCTGTAAATAGTATTAAATTGAAAAAGTTTCATTTATTGGGAGTTAGTCAATATCTACTTCTGGACTTTTTCCAATCCTCATTTTAGACAAAGATTGATGTGACTGGTAAAAAAGTTAATTGATTTTTATGCTGCACTAATAAAGTGCAATTTGAGTAGAAGTATGCTTGTGCATACTAATTTAGCAAATACCAAAACTATATAAAAGTAATTTGTTTAGTTTATCTTTCACCAGATTGTCTGTAAATACTATTAGATTGAAAAAGTTTCATTTATTGGGAGTTAGTCAATATCTACTTCTGGACTTTCTCAAATCCTCATTTCTTCTCTTTCTTTTTCTGTCTTCCTGGGCAGAATTAATGATTCTTCCTAGGTGCTTCTTTGAGAGTAGGGTGGAATTCTTTATATTTCTATTATGATCCTTTGAACTACAAGGCATGTATTTCCCCTATAGACTGTGAAGTTTTTGAGAACATTATTTATTCTCATGTTCTACTCTGAGGGCAATTCCTAATAAATATAAGGATTCAGTGAACATGGGAAGAAAGGTAAGAAGGAAAGGAGATAGGAAAGATTATTTCTCCCCTTTGGCCATTTAATTGCTGATTTTTACCAAACAGATTGTAAAAGAAAAAGTTTAGGTGACAAAACTTTGTATCATTAAAAGTCTTAATGGGGGGGGGTTGGAAATAGATGAAATTACTTGCTGTAATGAGTTCCTGGAATATGTGTGTGTTATGACTTAGATATTAGGTGTCCCCCAAAAGCTCATGTGTGAGACAATGCAAGAAAGTGCAGAGGTCAAATGATTGGGTTATGAGAGCTTTAACTTAATTAGTACATCAATTCCCTGACAGGAATTATATGCACGGTAACTTGTAGGCAGGTAGAGTGTGGATAGAGGAGTAGGTCACTGAGGGTATATCTTTGGGGTTTTATGTTTTGTCTGTGGTGAGGTGACGGCTCTCTCTCTCTCTGCTTCCTGGTTCTATATTCCCAACTTCTTTTCCCCACCACACTCTTCTGCCATGATGTTCTGTCTCATCTCAGGCCCTGAGGAATGGAGTCAGCTGTCTATGAACTGAGATATCTGAAACTGTGAGTCCCCAATAAACTTTTCCTCCTTTAATTGTTCCTGTTAGGTCTTTTGCTCACAGTAGTGAAAAAGCTGACTTAAAAATGTGTTTTTCTTTTCTATGCACCTTTCTAAGAATAGCCCAGTAATTAAGAGTATGGAACCCTGGTTTCGGATGCTGGCAGTACTACTTCATAGCTATATGATTTTGGATAAGACATTTATTTCTCTGTGTCCCAAGAAGGCTGAAATGTGAATTAACCAAAGACACATAACTTACAGAAAGAGTTGAGAATGGTGCCTAGTATATAGAAAGTACTACAGAAGTATTTACTATTATTATAAACCATGTTTATGAAAGATTGAATTTCTCCTCTTGTATTGCATAGTCTGTAAATACCAGCTACTACTAAAGTGTTAACTTCCCTTTGACCTGGAAACACTCCAAGACTTATTTTTAGCCAGAGCATTCTGTACTTCCTGGAGTGATGCTGGCCACAAAGCAATATTCATAGAAAATAATAAAGTACCACATGATTGCAAATTCAAGAATGTCTAACCCCAAGAAACATCCAATGGAACTGGTTGTAGATTTTCCCTATGCTTGGGAACATAACTGGTATGAGGCAGCAAACATCTAACTAATGAGTGGTTCAGGCTATGGAGAGAAGACCCTGGGGATGGGAGGATGGCCCTACAGAACACCCTGACTCAGCTGAGACATTCCTGATAGCTAGATAGACGAGCTGTCTCCAGGACCCAAATTTAAGTTTACAGAGTCCTTAAAAGTGAAGGAAGCAGCTGAAGTCACACTACATTTTTATTCTTATAACTTAACTTGGGAAGTCTTTCAAAGCTTTTAAAAACTCTTTATGTTATCTCATTGATTTGCCTGTGAAAAAGAAAGGGCAAATATCTTTTTTAAAAATCCATATTCTAAACACAAGTATCAAAGGAAAGGAACCAATTCACGTAATACCTTCAAAGTCATTTCTAGTCTTTCTTACCCAATGGGGTATAGGTTTTCTTAAAGAAAATGTTGGGGGCTATGCCATGCAGACTCGCCAAGATGGCGCCTGGGAGCCAGCCAGAAGTTGTTTTGGTCACATTGGCAGTGAGGAGATTGATTAACATAAGCACACCCAGGTGATTTATCTTTGGCTGTATTCAATTAAGTCCACACACACAACGTGTGTACAAGTGTTCCCAAGTGCTCCCAAGTTCATGCCTGCTCGTTTTGACCTTTGCCATGATTGGGCAGCTAGCTCCTCGCCTAATCTTCCCATAATTTGCGTCAGCCCTACCCTTCACATCCTGGAGGCGATATAAGCTGGCTCTCCTCGAGCACCGGAGTTCGAAGTTCGAGTTCGAGTTCGAGTTTGAGTTGTTCGAGTTGTTCGAGTTGTTCGAGTTGTTCGAGTTCGAGGTTGGAGGTCCCAAGTTCCAGGTTCGAGAGCCAGGGTTCCCGGGTTTCCTGATTCAACAATAAACCGTTGGGAATTCAAGAGCCTCGATACTCGTTTGTCCCCCGAGCCAAATCCACGCCGCTGGACGGCTTCAACCTATGCAGAAAGTCATGGTAGATACACTCCTCCAACCCTGTGTTTTGCTGCTTCCACCACAGCCCAACTCTGATTGGAATTCACTAGATCCCTCATACTTATGCTATCCAATCCTGTCTACTGTAATCCAAGATACTCCCAGCAGGAAGTAGTTGAGGGGAAAATAGGGCAGCAAATTCAATTTCATTCAAATCAATCCAATTCAATTTAATTGAACTAAGTTCAGTTGAACATACATTATATAAATCATATATACATAATTTATAAATTATATAACAGCATTAATACATATAAATGAATAAGGTTCAGGACTGGATTTACAAATGATATGAGGTATTATTCCTGTCTTCAAAAAAACTCAATTTAATGAGATAGACTTATATGACATTAATAAGAAGAGCCACATGTAGGGTGTCCTATAACAGTATATAAATATAAATAAAATGGGCAATGAGAGCACAGAAGAAAGAGCAATTATTTCTGATGGGGAAAGCCAACTGCCTTTGAACAGTATCTCATTTAATCCTACAAAACCATCAAGGTGGAAACTGACTACCCCTGTTTGAGAAATGGGTTTACTGAACCTGAGACATATTGCTCAAAGTTATGCAGGAAATAAGTACATAAACTTGGACTTGAGCTCAGGCCTTTCAAAGTCAAAGCTGGGGTCTGTCCACCACATCTCACTGACAATCCCAATTCTTTTTATTTAACTTAAAATTTTATTTGTTCTAATTAGTTGTACATGATAGTAGAATGCATTTATATACATTTTGATAGATCATACATAAAAAGAGTATAATCTCTCATTTTTTTGATTATACATATTTCAGGATCACACTGGTCATGCAGTCACACAGGTACATGAGGTAATAATCCCAATTTTTGATGACAGATATGTAAACTTCCTTTAGGGTTCCTAAAACCTTATATATTCCATAGAAAGGCAAATGTCTGTGCTTAGATGGGCCTGAGCCTACCCTGATGCTATTTATGGCAGGGAGTATAATATATTAGTGACCTCATGCCACTGGATTATAAGAAAGACCATCTAGGGAAGAAATATGAGTCTATACTTGCCGTATACTCAATAAGAAAGAGGTATAAAATCCCAGAAATCAGTCCCAGACATGGGCTTTGGACCCTGATCTCACATAAGCTTCTGTATCTGCAACCCCCAGTGCCCATCTATACGACTGACTGCCAGCATTGCTACAGGACTGTGTTTTTTTGTTTTTTGTTTTTTTTCCTCAAGTAGAACAAGTGAATGCTGCCCAACTCTGAGTCTGCTCCTGAATAGTAGTTCTGCAGGCTCTTGTGTTTAGCACTCACCTTAGGAAGCTAATGCTTCTAAGTGATGCCTAGGCAAACTGCCAATTGTTTTTGCTTGCCATTAATATGTGCTTCTGATTTGGTTACCATGGTTACAGGAAACTCCAGAACTGGCTTTCACTCAAATCAGAGGTCCAGTCTTTTATCCATGGGGAATGCTGCACTCTGAGCCAGCATTCCAATCTAGTAATGTGTAAGCAAGGCCCCACACCCTTATGCCTTGTAGTCTTCAAGTGCAGTAGGCTGGGTAAGAGACACCCATTATTGAAACAATTATGGTGCACTTTTATAATTAAGTGAAATGTTACCCTTTGAAATTAAAAGGATATTTGCTTTTAAATGAGAACCTGGGACGTGCTTCAGGAGGGGCCTATTTCCTCCAAAGGTGAGTATATTTCTCACAAGGGAAAAGTTTGTTTTCTTTCTATTTTTCCTTCAATGCAACCAGAATTTATCAGAATTGCTTTTCTTCATCACTGTAAAGTGGGAAATTCTAAATTTGTGATTGGTCTCAACTTTGTCTATTATTACGCCAGGCAGAGTCACCACCAGCCCATGAAATTATTTCCCATTTTAGCAGGATAATCTTTAGAATTTCCAGTGTTTACAAAAGTGCCTGGGGAATCCTTAGCCCAATCTCTTGATCAGATACTTAGCTGCCTCTGCCTTTCACAAATTATGCATTCACAGAGGACACCATCTAAGATGCTGTGGGCTTCCAAACAGGCATGTGCTTCAGGGACCTAAAATCAGCTCTCCAAGGCTTTCTTGGGCTACTGCTTCTCTACTTCTGTACATGCTATTCATGGAGGTTTTAGGTAGGCTGTCTAGTGTACCTCCCATTCTCAAATGTTTCCTTGACATTCATTTTTTTACCCATTTCATCTGCATACAAGTGTTGGGGAGGGGGGAGGTGAGGGATCTACTCAGAATAACTGGCCCTGAGATCTACTACCCATTCTTTGGTCACAATAAAAATGTTCTTTCTCATTACACATTTTATTTTGATTCATCTCTGTTGTTTCAGTGGTTTTATTTTGCTCTTTCTGAAAAGAATCACAGAAATTATTTTCTTCTGAGTCTTAAAGTAAGAACTCCTTATTCTACACCCCTAAAACCAGGGAGCAGGCAGCTCTGATAGTCCCCAGAGCAAATAATGACTCTGTATTTCAACATTCATTCTGAACACTTTCTGTTCCCCTGGGCAGTAAGGCACATGGTCCTCTGGAAATCAAACAGCAGTAAGATCCAGTTTGAGCTGGTTAGTTAAGACATTTCAGGCAATGTGACTTGTTTTCCTGCAAGCATAAACCTGACCATACTACTCTGTAGCTTCTCCTCAAGGACTAAGTGTAAAGTTGCCATACGCAGGGATGGATCTGACTTAACAAAAAGGCTCTCATTAACTATTTCCTTTCTTGAAAATCAAAATACTTCCCAGAAATGAAGCCACAGTAAAGAAACTTAGTGAGGAAAGAATAGGTAACAATTCTTACTTGCCTGCAACCTGATTTCACTCTGGAAAAGTTTAATTTAGTGCTTGTGTGGGTGGCCATGTGCAAATTTTCAAAATAACATGCATTAACTGTTTATTTACTTGTCCTTTTGGAATTTGGCAGGCAGCCTGACAGTCCGTCACTGGCCAACACTTAGCAAAAGTGGGGAGTAATTAAAGTTTATTTTAGACAACCTCACTGCTTCTTTTTGCTCCTTCTTTCCACATCTGTGGCATCCCCTCCCCCAAATGCCCTGAGCTCTCTCTTTCTCTCTCAAAATTTGCTCAGGAAAAAAAATCTGAATAAGTCATTTGTTCTAAGTTATGAGACATTATCCCAGTGGAACAATAATGTCTTTTTTATTCAGCAGTATTAGAAAATGAACCATCTTCTATAAATAAAATTTTCAGATAAATGAAAATTATTATTTGAAGTGCCAATTAAAAAGTTAATCAGTGTGGGTAGAAGCATTTAAAAATGATTTATACGTATCACTATCTTTATACAGAGAGGATACCAAAATAGTAATTAACCAATTGTGCAGCATTTTATATATTACAAGTGCTTTCCCATGCATTTTCTCATTGATTTTCACAATTTTAAAGGAAGATAATTGGTTCCTGTTTGTGATATAGAAACCATTGTTTCAAGTACAAGTTGCTATACCATAATTCACACCACAGCATAATGCAATGATAAGCTTACATGTCTATTAAGGGGCATACGATATTTACTCTTTCTGAAGGTTCCCCATTGTTTGCTGTGCTTTTTCTGTTTCTTTGTGCTTATTGCCTTTATTAAATCAGTTTCTATTTTTTATTGATGGAGAAACTATATCTAGCAGCCTGGGCCATCCAAACTTGTTTACTATATATACTTCCTTCAACTAATTGCTGCTAGCCTCCTGTTGGCTAAGAAATCAGGTGAATTAGCTTCTTAAAATAATGTCTGATAATAAGGCCAAACAATCTATTCATTAGTTTCAACTTGGCTGTCAGAATAACTTCATTTTTAAAATATAAAGCTTTAAAATTCTCTGCCCACATTTTCTCAGACCATGACCTTAGGCTGGCTTGTATATACTGCTTTACCCATTATCAGCCATACCCACAGTGCTTTAATTAGAATTCTCAAATCTCTTCACTTCTGAGAAAATTCAACTCTGAGTTTTCTCTGATACTGTTTCTAGGCTGCTGAAAGCCCGTAGGGAAATTCAGGAAACTATGTTAAGTAGTATATTATAATTGTAAAACTTTGTAAAAGTAATACAATATTTATAGAAAATGTAAAAGATAAATTTTGAAATGGTCCTTTCCCCAATAGTGGAACTAGATCTCACTAACTCACCTTAATCCCTGAACTCTAACCCCAGCTCTGTTACACAATTTATTATGTTTCCTTCCAATCCCTTTTCTTTTCTTTTTTCTTTTTTTTTGGTACCAGGGACACTTAATCACTAAGTCACAATCCCCAGCCTTTTTGAATTTTTTAAAATTTTGAGACAGGGTCTCCCTAAACTGCTTAGGTCCTCCCTAAGTTGCTGAGGCTGGCTTTGAACTTTGGATCCTGCTACCTTAGCTTCCCAGAAACAAGGATTTCCCAATCCCTTTTCTATGTGTATATGCATAAGTCTTTGCATTTACATAATAATTTTAATTTTTTCATTCAATTTACATCATTGCCAAGTTCCCTTGTCATTTTATAGCTTTTATGCCCATCATATTTAATGATTACATAATAATTAATCAATATAATTATATTACAGCTATTTCCAATGATAATCATGTCTCTTATTACATAACTTCTTTTTATGTTTAGTGATATTATAAATAACACTTGAAAAATTTTACATTTATAATTTTTTTTTCTAATTAGGATTATTTTCTAATTAACTCCAAAAGTTGGAATTACCAGATCAATGTCAAGAATATTTAAAAGACTGTAGTCTGCTAGAATCTTAAATCTTTCCTTCACTTAAATTTGTATTTTTTTCTATTAAATATGCTCACTAATCGAACATTTATCTTGAGTCTACTCTGTGTTGGGCACTGGGTATGCCAAAAGGGATAACACATGGTCCCCATCTCGAGGGATCCTCAGATTGGTGTTATCTTGTAATCAGTGCTAAAATGAAGTATTACTTGGAATAGCTAGTGACAAAGAGGAGAGTAAGTCTGACTCTTGACAAAGACACAGATGTGTGCATTACATTTTGAAAAATGAGCAAGAATTCACAAGGCAGAGGCACAAATCCTGGAGAATCATGTTGTGCTCAGAAAACTGCAAAGTACTTCATTATCATTGGAACATAGCAGGCAACCAATAAAATCATTAACACCTGCTACAATTTTTTGCAAGTTATTTATCAAGTATTTGTTAACTGTTTTATTGAAATCATCTCCATCAATCTTCACAACTTTGGAGGTAGGTAGTATTAGCTCCATTTTTCAAATTAAGATTAGTCATCAAATACTCATAAATAGCAGAATGTGTATCTGAACCCATGTCCACGTAACTACATAGTCTATGCCCCTAAACATGTTATGCTATCGCTTTGACATAAGTGGAAGAGTTATAGGAATTGAAGCTGATAAGTAAGGAGGGACCACCTTTTAGAAGTTCTTATTATTTAGGCTAGGGAGTATGGCCTTTTTTTCTTCTTCAGTGCAGCAGGTTTAGTTATTCCCTCTTTCACACTTCTGTCATATCTCTATAGCTTCTATTATAACGTAGTTATAGGGAGTGCTTATTTACAAATATATTTCCCTCGTTGGCCTGAGAGTATCATGTATAAAGTGTCTCTTATTTACATTTATCTTCCTAGTTAGTTTAGAACTCAGCAAACAGCAGGCATGAAATCAATGTAAATGAATGAATTGGGGATTTTTAAGCCAGATCACTTCAACCTGTGTTGGAGTAGGTTCTTTCTGGCTTGCAACTGTCAGACATTTTATTTTTAGGAATTATCTGACCTGGTTAACCACAACCATTATTAAAGTTTAAATGACACAGACTTATAACTAAATGCATAATTGTTAAAAGCAACAGTTTTATTGTCAAAATTCATAACTGATTTTTCCAGTATTTATGCTCCTGAGTTTATTTCACCTATTGCCTGCATATAATAGAAAAATTTTACAATGAGAGTCTTTTCAATTCTGCACTCCTGTTAATAACTTGAAATTGTCCATAGTGCCAATCATCTTTTCTCTCTTGCAACACTTCCTTAGCTTTTGTGATATTCATTGTGCTGATTTTCCAGTTTCTTTGACCATTTGTCTTTCCTTTGTTCTTTCCCACTTGTGTTAGTTGTTTTTTCTTCACTATGACAAACACCTGAGAAAAATGACTTAGAGGAAAAAGATTTATTTTAACTTATGGTTTCAAAGGTTTTAGTCCATTGTCAACTGGCTCCCTTTTTCTGGACCTGATGTGAGGCAGTGCATCATGGTAGAAGGGTAAGGAGGAACAAAGCTGTATCGTCCCCAAAGATATGC
Organism: Sciurus carolinensis; assembly: GCF_902686445.1. Taxonomy (NCBI): domain Eukaryota; kingdom Metazoa; phylum Chordata; class Mammalia; order Rodentia; family Sciuridae; genus Sciurus; species Sciurus carolinensis. Next base: position 110,596,842 of record NC_062223.1, read on the forward strand.
CTCAAAGGACCTACTCTCTTCAACTAGGTTCCATTTCTAAGAATTTCTACCACCTCTCAATAATCCATTCAGCTATGAATCCCTGAATAGATTAATCTATTGATGAGGTCAGAGCACTCATGATCCAATCACTTCCCAAGGGCCCTACCTCTAAACATTGCTGTATTGGGAACCAAGACTTCAATACATGAGACTTTGGGGAACATTCCAGATCCAAACTGTAACACACCTGTCTTTTAGATGTTCTTTCTTTAGTCCTCCCAAATATTTTACTTTTGGTGATTTCACCTACTTCCAAGGTGTGAAGGTTTATTTCTATACAAATTACTTTCATATTTATATCTCCAATGCTGGTATCCATTTTTGGCTCCACATGCATATCTCATTTCCAACTGCTGGTTGTCCTGAAATAGATATTTTAGAACATGTCTCAAAATGAACCAATTATATAACTCAGACTAGCCCCCATCCCTAGCTGCCAGTCTGATTTACATGATTATATTGATGCTACTTGATTTTACTTAGTTACCTGGAGTTGAGTTCTTAATATCATTTGTTTTCTTCTTCTCATTTTTCCTTGACATTAAAAAAAAAAAACTCTACCTGAGACTTGCCTTCCTTGTTTTCCTTCCTACCAAATGCTGTCAAATTGAAATAGATTGACCATCTTTTGTCTTATATTAGTTATTTATGCACTTGTTATACTTTTCTCATAATAAGTCTTTTAAAAGGCAGGAATCAATTTTAAGAATATGCCATCTGTCATGGCAAAAGGGACTTTGCAGGTGCAATTAAAAATCCTGAGAAGGGGAGACTATTCTGGCTTAGTGTGGACCCAATATAATTACAGGATCCTGGTAAGAGGGAATCAGGGGTGTTAGAGTCAGAAAAAGAGATATGACAACAGAAGCAGAACTCCAACACTACTGTGGGGCCAAAAGCCAAGAATGCAGGTGGCCTCTGGAAATTGGAAAAAGCAAGGAAATGGATCCTCCCCTAGAGATTTCAGAAGGAATGCAGCTCTGATGTCATCATGATTTTAGCACCTTGAGACTGATTGTGAACTTCTGACCTCTTGACTTGTAAGATAAAGAAGATAATAAAGTATTGTAGATGAATGGATAAAGAAAATATGGTATATACATAAAAAGTTTTACTCAATCATAAAGAAGAATGAAATTATGTCATTTGTGGATAAATGGATAAAACTGGAGAACATTATGCTAAATAAGTCAGACTCAGAAAGTAAAAGGTTGAATATTTTCCCTCAAATGTGAAAACCAGAGAGAAAAAATAATTTTATAAAAATGGTACCCCAAAATAGACAGAAGATCAGTAGAGGAGAAGTAGGCAATCAAGGGGGAAGGAAGAAGGGACAGAAATGGGAAAGAGTTGAGAAAAAAAATGACCAAATTATGTTATACGCATGTATGAATATACCACAATGAATCCTACTTATATGTATACTTATATTGCACTAGTTTAAAAATTACATGTAAAGAAATAGAAGACCAGAAGAGGACAGGAAGGAGAATTTGGGAAGAAAGGAGGGAAGGGGAAAGGGAAGTACTTGGGAGCGAATTGGAGAAAAATATGTTACCTGTATATAGTAATATGTCACAGTGAATCTCACTATTAACTATAATGCACTAGTAAAAACACAAAAAAATTAAAAAACAGCATTATGGTTTTTAGTGTCTTAAGTGATAATGTGTTACAGTAGCCACAGATAACTAATACAAGGGAACTTGCTGGAATATGTATTTTAATATTATGAAATATCAAAAAAGTCAGATCTTAGTGGTAGAATTTCAAGCAAGTTGCGGGAGGTAGATATTGACTGCTTATTTTAGTCAACTTTTTCATTGTCAGGTCATTGACAAGAGTAATTGGAGGGATAAAAGTCTATTTGGGGCTTATAGTTTCAGAGACCTCAGTCCATAAATGACCAACTCAGTAGCTCTGGACCTGAGTCAAGGGAGAGCATCATACTGGAAGGGTGTGGCAGAGGAAAGCAGTTCAAAACAAGGCAACAGGAAACAGAGAAAGAGCTCTGCTCACCAGGGGCAAAATATAAACCCCAAAGACATGCCCGCAGTGACCTATCTCCTCCAGCCACACCCACCTATCTACAATTAATCCATATCAGTGGATCAACCCACTGATTAGATTTACAACTCTCATAATCTAGTCATTTTACCTCTAAAAATTCTTGCATTGTTTTCTGCATGTGGTTTTGGGGGACACCCCATATCTAAAATATAACACCAATACATATACAGTTTATAAAACTGGGTGACCCATTTGCAAGGATGTAGTAGTAAGGGCTTCTAAAGCAGAAAGCATTCAAGTGGTAACTTGATATTCTAGTCAAGAAACAATTCATCTAGGAGCCAGATTAGCTTTCAGAAAATGTAAATATCAAAGAGTTAGAAATTTCTCAGAGTATTTTCTAGAGATGAAGACACTAGAGACTTAGATGTGAAGTTAGGTCTGTGACAGAGGTCTACCTCATGACTGAGCTGGGATCAGAATCCAGGCTATATCCAGTCTTAACTCCATTATCATTGGAACACAGCATATTCAAGCCATTGTTGAACAATTTAATCTTTCATTCTTTAATAAGATTTTGACTGATGTGATCATGTGTATTAGTTATCTATTACTATGTAACAAACACCTCAAAACCTAGTGACTTAAAATGATAGGCACTATTTCTCAAAATTTCTGTGGGTCAGAAACTCAGAGGTAGCTTGGTTGCTTGGTTCTGGATGGTAATTTTTGACATCGTTTGGATAAGGATTCCCCAAAGGCCCATGTATTAAAGTTTTTTTCAGTCCTGTGGCACTATTGGGAAATGGTGGGATCTTTAGTAGATGAGGCCTAATGGAAAGACATTAGGTCACTGGAGGAATGCCTTTGAAGGTGATACTGGGACCCGGCCCTTTGTCTCTCTGTTTCCTGGCCATGATTAAGTGAGCAGCTTCCTCCATCATATGTTCCCACCATGATATACTGTCTTTCCACAGGCCCAGATGCAATGAAACAATCAACTATGGAGCAAAACTTAGAAAAAATGTGAGCCAAAATAACCCTTTTTGCTTTGTAAACTTATTATCTTGGATATTTTGTCACAGTAACACAAAGCTGACTAACACAATCTCTGAAGTTGTGGTCAAGATGCTAATCGTATTTGTGGTTATCTGAAGGCTGAATAGGGCTGTTGTATCGACTTTTATGGTAAAATCAATTATTTTTATTGGCATAAGGCCTCTAGACATCTCCATATGGGCTTGAGTACCCTCAAAATACAATGGCAAGGTTCATTCCATATCATAAAATCCAAGGGATAGAAACAAGTAGAAACCTTTCATTTGATGATCTAGCCTCAGAACTTACATAGCATCACATCTACTATATTTGATTTATTTTAGAAAAGATTCATTAAGTCTGATCCACATTTCAGGGGAAAAGAATTAGTCTCATTTTTGAAGGAAGTATTTTAAAGAATTTTTGGACATGTTTTAAAACCACCACATCATGCCTTAAAGTAAAAAAATAAAGCAGTTACCAACTAACATGACACTTTACATTTCACAATGGTGTTCATAATTATATAAAAGTGAACATTTTCATATACACTTATCTCAATGGAGCCTCATAAAAACTTTGTAAAACAAGTATTATAATTATCATTATTGCTCCCAATTTATAGATAAGGAAAGTAAAGTTTAGAGGACTCAAGAAACTTGCTAACTCTAGGCCTTGTGACTATGAAACTAAGAGCTGTTTTATCCTCTACATTTCCATGTTATTATTCCACAGGGGTTTCTGTCCCCTAAAGAACAGATATTGCTGGTGATAAATAGATGACATTGTCATTTTAATTCATATGGTTACCTTCCTTTACTTAAAGTCAGTTATTCTTCAAGGAGAAGTAGTATTTATTGATCATATGATATGTCCCAGATAGAGTGCTAATTATATACTGTTGAATTCTTTGAAATTGATGCTTATTCATCTCTGTCGTTTTATCTTTTTCCAAATGCTAAAAAGTGGAATTCTCAAGGGCTTGATTCTTTCACTTTCTTTCTTTTCCAGCTGTACTAATGTTTGGATTTATCTCATCTAGTCAGAGCTTCAAATGCCATCCATATTCTGATGGCTCCCAAACTTATATCATCGGGTCTAACCTTTCTCTAGAATGCCACACTCACAGAGCCAAGTGCCTACTAAACATTCCTCCTTTGCCTCTTAAACCCAGCCTGTATGGCCAGACATCCTGGCTTATACCTGTAATCCCAGTGGCTCAGGAGGCTGAGGTAGGAGGATTGTAAGTTCAAAGTTAGCCTCAGCAACTTAGTGAAGCCCTAAGCAAATTAGCAATTATTTATTTATTTTTATAAAAATTAAAAAGAGCTGGGGATGTGGCTCCATGGTTAAGCATGGCTGGGTTCAATCCCTGGTACAAACAAACAAACAAACAGCATATACAAAACTTAACTTTTGACATGCTTTCCCCATTAACCTCTGTCTTCCCAAACATTGTGAGTAAAACCTATGTTCATCCAATTGTTTAGACCAAAAAGTTTGGAGTCCTTTCTGAATTCTTTCTTTCCCTCAGGCTTAACTTCATCAGAAAATTCTATTAATTTTATCTTCAATATATGCCCTCAAACCAACCACTTCTAGGCATCTCTATCACTAGTTCCCTGTCCTAGTCATCATCCTCTCTTTGAACCTGTCCTGATTCCTCGTCCTTCCATTCCCATCTGCCTACTGCCATCTCCAGTTTATTCCCCATGAAACAGAGTGATCTTTTGAAAAAATCACATTTGGCCATTCTCTGAACAAAATCTTTTAGTGGCTTCCTATAGGAAGCCAAGGTCTAAACCTCTTTTCAATGCCTCTAAGACTCCCCATAATTTGGCCCTTACCTACCTCTCTGACCTCATTTCCTGCCACAGTTACCCTTACTTACTATGTTTCTACCTAAGGAAAACCAAGCTTTTTCTTGGAGATGCCAAGTGTGCTCCTGCTACAATACTTCACACCTCCTGTCTCCTTTTCTGGAATGCTCTTCAACCACACAGTCAGTGGGACTGCTTCTTCACTCTACCCTAGTTTCTGCTTTAATATCACCTCTTCAGAGTAGGCCTACTCTTTATCCTATAATTATCTGCTCCATCACCACACTCTGTTTTCCTTTATAGCATTCATCAATGCCTAACATTGTACATATTTACTGGGTTAGTTATATTTTTTAACATGTCCTTCAATAGAACATAAGCTAGAGCTTTATTTTATTCATTGGCCAAACAGTAGGTACTTAGCAAATGTTTTCTGAACGAATGAGTAAATCAACCTTTGTACCCCCTTGTCCTAGTACCAAATTACAGGTCTGAAACATAGGAACTGCTCAATAATGTTTTATTGAATTATCTTGATTAATTATCCAAACTTGAGATGTAAATGATCTTCTTATTTTACAAAGAGATTGTATAATTTCATTAAGGGCAACTAATTGAGCAAAAACCTGATTCCTGATCTCTGCAACATCAGAGCCTCTGTCATTTCCACTTTCCCCTATAATTTCCACTTCCCTTTGCTGTGTCTGGGGTCTTAGAACAGCTCAAATAACAACAAAATCTCCTCTACATTCGTGTTCACATGAGAAGGCTAAGAAGAGCTCAGGTAGATGGGATTTGTGTCTGGGTTTCCAGAGACCCAGAGAAACAAATTTGACAAATACTAAGTACCAAGTCCTCTCATGGTTGAAGGCAATAAATTTCTACCGCTCCCCTCCTCAAAGAACTGTTCCAGAATGCATACTGAGAGTGGTTCCTGGGCAATCAACAAAACACCCCAGAATCGTGGTTTGTGACCAAGGGCAGAAATTTTCAGAGCCCACACCTGTTGCAGTTCTCAAATATCAGGAGAGGGGAGGTGGAGAAAGAGGGTAAATATTAAATGATAACTGCATGCTACCATGTCCATTTCAGTATCCTTAGAAAGCTGTGGGTAGGAGCAATTGTGGTTCTCACAGTTATAGGAAACATAAGTGAACCAAATAAGTTACTTTTCCAAACGCTTTATGTCAAAAAGTCTTTCAAATAAGGCATTTACTAAAGTTATCATGTGCTTTGTAGCTACTGTTTCCAAGGTTGCCCAATATGAAGGACTGGAAAGTCACTGTCAGTTACTCTACCCCAGCTCAGCACTCCATCACCTATTATTGAGTTTTGTAGTTTGACCTTCAGTTTTAAAGTTCTTTGATACTGTTTTTGACTCTTTAGTATCTGCACTGCATGTCTTCCTAATTGGACTGCCAGCTCCTTGAATGGAGGCACCACAGCATACATTCCTCTGTTGTGCTTACAAAGCTCCTTCCTTTATCTTTCTTCATCTCATATAAACTCATCTATGTGATAGTTCCTGAAATAATCCAGGTCAAGGTCAAGAGTTTACTAGGAAGAATGGGGAAAATTTGAAAGTGTTTCCTCTAAGATGTGGAACAAAGGATGTCAACCCTCACTGTTTTTATTCAATATAGTATTGAAAGTATAACCAGAGTAATTAGAAAAGAGAATTAAATACAAGTCACACAAACAGAAAGGGAAAAAGTCAAATTACCCCTGTTGGCAGTGTTAGTCAGCATTTCATCACCATGACTAACATACCTGGCAAGAACAACTTAGAGAGGAGAATATTTATTTTGTTTCACAATTTGTGAGGTCTCACTCCATAGACAGTGAACTCCATTACTTTGGACCCAAGGTGAAGCTGAACATCATGGTGGAAGGGCAAGGCAAAGGAAATCTGTTGAGCTCAGAGAAGCAGGGAGGGGCATGACATGGACAGATATAGTCGAAGGCCACTCTCCCCGTGACCTACTTCTTCTAGCCACACCCCTACCTGCCTTACCACCCAGTAGTTGATTCAAATCATTAATCCATCAAATTATTTGACCCATTGATAAGATTATAGCTCTCATAATTAAATCTTTTCAACTCTGAACATTGCTACATTGACTAATATATGAGCTCTTTGGGGGTATTCCCAGATTCAAACTGTAACAAAGATAATATGATATTATTTTTAAGAAAAACTTTAAAACTCCACCAAAAGACTATTAGAAAAGACAAATTTAGTGAAACTTCAGGATGCAAAATCAACACATGAAAATCAGTAGCATGTCTATACACCAATAATGAGACTTCTGAAAAACAATACCATTCACAATAGCTACAAAAATACCTAGGAATATGTTATGGTTTGGTTAAACAGTGTCCCCCAAAAGCTCATGTGTGAGACAATGCAATAAGGTTTGGAGGAGAAACAAGGGAATATAGCCTTACCTAATTAGTGAATTAATCACCCGATAGGGATTAACTGAGCAGTAACTGAAGGGGTAGGGTGTGACTGGAGGAGGTGGGAATTGGGGTGTGGCTATGGAGTATATACTTTTCTGGAGAGTGGAGTCCCTCTCTCTGTGCTTTCTGATCAATATGTGATCTTTTTCCCTCTGCCACACTCTTCTGCCATGATGTTCTACCTCTTCTGGAGCCCCGAGGATGGAGCCAGCTTTCTATGAATTAAGACCTCTGAAACCATGAGCCCTCAAATAAACCTTTCCTCCTTTAAAAATTGTTCTGGTCAGATCTTTTAGTCATAGCAGTGAAATAGCTGACTAAAACAGAATAATTTAACCAAGGATGTAAAAAACAATCTATAATAAAAATTACAAAAAACTGATAAAAGAAATTGAAGAAGACACACACACACGCAAATGAAGACATCTCCCACATTCATGTATTGGAAGTATTAATATTGTTAAACGTCCATATTGCTCAAACAATTTACAGACTTAATGCAGCCTGTACCAAAATACCAATGACATTTTTCACAGAACTAGAATTCATATGGAAGCACACAAGACCCTGAAGAGCCAAAGCAATCTTGAACAAAGGTGGAGGCATCACAATACATGATTTTAAGACATAATTCAGAGCCATAGTAACCCAAACTGCCTATTATTAACATAAAAACAGAAACATAGACCAATGGAACAGAGTAGCGGTCTCAAAGATAAACTCACACATCTACAGCCAATTGATTCTCAACAAAGGAAAAGGCACTGAAAACACCTTGGAGAAAGGACAGCCTTTTCAATAAATGATGCTGGAAAAACTGAATATTCACGTGCAGAAAACTGAAACTTGACCCCTATGTCTCACTGTATAGAAACATCAACTCAAAATGGATCAAATACTTAAACACTTAAAAGAATACAAATATCCAACAAATAAATGCAAATCAACTATAATCAGATAACATCTCACCCCAGGTAGAATGGCAAGTATCAAAACAAACAAACAACAAAAAAATAACAAATGCTGTCATGGAAAAAGGAACATATACATACTTTTGGTGGAAATGTAAATTAGCACAGCCATTATGGAGAAGAGTATGGGAGTTCCTCATATAACTAAATATGATCCAGTTATGTTACTTCTGCATATATAGCCAAAGGAAATGAAATCAGCATACCAAAGAGATACCTGCACACCTCTTCACAATAGCTAAGATACAGAATCAGCCTACGGGCCCATCAATGAATGAATGGATAAAGAAAATGTGATATGTGTGTGTGTGCATGTGTGTGTACATACACACAATGGAGTATTTTTCAGTCATACAAAAGAATGAAATCCTGTCACTTGTAATAACATGAATGGCTCTGGAGGATACTATATTAAGCAAAATAAGTCAGACACTGAAAGATAAGCATCATGTGTTCTCTCTTATGTGTGGAAATTTTAAAAAGTCAACCTCAAAGTAGAATAGTGATTACTGAGATTGCAGGGGATGGAGAGTGGAGTGGATAAAGGTAGGTTGGATTTGATCAATGCATGCTGTTTGCATGTATTGAAATGTTACTCTGAACCCCATTAATATGTACAATTAATACATGTAAATAAGCATTTTTAATATTCAAAAAGATTAAGGGAAATAATGCAAAAAATGAGTATATTAGCAAGCTTTCTAACCCACTCTCCTACATTCCATCTCCTAGGTTTTATAGACTAGGATTAATTGTGCTGCATTCACCATTAACTTATAGGCCTGGAGGGATCTCTGAAGACTTGCCCACTTAGCTTCAGCCCTCCCTTGAAGATTTCCTACACAGGTCACATTGGAAAAATTAGGTCTATGCTTTGGCTTCATACCCAGCTCTCCACTTCCCTGCTGGAACTGAAGCCCTCTCACCCAGCTTCTGAATGGAATTCTGTAGTGACTAGAATTGTTGACCCAAACACACTCCAGTATACTCTTACTTTTATCAGGGCTCCCTGGCCACTGGGTCTGCCCAGTGTTTTGGTTCTAAAGCACCCCATAGTTTTGGACACTGGAGTTTAGACAGCAAACTCAGTCTCAGGAATCTGTTGCCTCTCTCCTGATTTCAGTTTCCCCTTTTCATCTCTGTTCTATGCAACTGAATTCTTTGCATGACAATAGCTGAGCTCACCAGAGTTATAACAGTAACAGACAGAGCAGGTACTCTGCAATACTAGCCAGAATAAAGAATAAGCGTTTTCACATATTAAGAAACATTGTCAATGGGGGTTGATATTACAGGTTCACTTTGTGGAGGAGAAATTAAAGCTTCCCTTCAAAGAGGAAGAGGGATGCTGGAGGAGTCAGGAGTCGAGCAGTTCCTGGAGTCCTCCTGCTGCGATATTTGTTCACATTTCTGAATTTTTTAATGCCTCTGACTTAATGCCCTTAAAGTTGGTCTATTGACATACTCTAGATCTCCATGGCATTGTAGGGTGCTGTGGAACAATAAAAATGAGGTGATACTCAATGTTCACTTAGCTTCTTTCCTCAACACACTACCATTTAAATCCTTTCCAGAGGTGTTAAGCAAGATCATTGTCTCAGTTTAAAAAGGCATCTTGAAAAATTTACTTTGGTAGACAGAGTTGGTAACAGTAACAGGGCAACTTTTACTTAGAGTCACTTTTTCAAAATTGGGGAGAAGTCTGCTCTCTGCTATATGTATTGCCTCATCCAGCTGTCTGGAGGTAATGGGGCAAGCATATGATCTCTTTGGTTCTGAGATGGTGGTAATTATAGTCCTAAAAGGCACAATGCCGAATACCATAATCCTAAATGTTGTAATCCCAAAAGATCAAAATCCTAAATATCTAAAATCCTAAATTTTAGATCCTGAAAATCACAATCCAAAAGGGTAAGATATCAGATGTTGAAATAAATCCTGAAGGTCACAGCCCCCAACTCTAATTTGCATGGACAGAAAAAGGCTATTTGAAACAGATAGAAAGCCAAATTCTAAGGAAGAGATTGGCCACAAGATATGGCAATGATGAACACTTCAGTTTAAAAATGTACCATTTATAGTGGCTTTTCTTCCAGCTGAAGAAATGGTAGGAGCTCTTAATGAATTAAAGCTTCATTTGCCTGAAGATGACCTGAGTTTTAAAGCTGAATGAATATGATTATCAACCATAATGATATACATTGTTTTATTTATCTTTTAATTTTTTACAGACTGCATTTTGATTCATTGTACACAAATTTTGTTTCTATGGTTGTACACGATGTAGATTCATGTCATTCATGTAATCATACATGTATATAGGGTAATAATGTCTGTCTCATTCCACCATTTTTCATACCCCCCTCCCTCTCATTCTATATAATCTAAAGTTCCCTCATTCTTCTCTCACTCCCCACTCCCCCACCCCCATTAGATATCATTCTCCACTTATCGGGGAATTCGACCTTTGGTTTTTTGGGTTTGGCTTATTTCACTTAGCATGATATTCTCCAGTTCCATTCATTTATTTGCAAATGCCATAATATTATTCTTCTTAAAATCAGCAAACTACAGTAACATAACCACATCAATGTTTATAGCAGCCCAGTTCACAATAACTAGATTGTGGAACCAACCTAGATGTCCTTCAACAGATGAATGGATAAACAAACTCTGGTATATATACACAATGGGAATACTATTCAGCAACAAAGAAGAATAATATTATGGCATTTGCAAATACATTTTTATATTTTGCTTTTTGATCTATTTCTTTCTGAATACAGTTAGTCTGCTCATAACGCTTATATCCCTGTGACTGTCATTAGTATGCTTAGCTATTTTTGCAAAATATGCATGTTATTGTGCCTATTTTATTGCATGAAGTGGCCTATGAAGACTTCTGTCATGTTTTTATGTTTCTCAAATAAATCCCTTTTAAAATGTAAATTTATGTCTTTAAATTTTTGATTACTTTTTCTATAATTTTATTTTTGTGACTATCATGTTTTGAGATTTCAATTTTCAGTATTATGGCATTCAGGATTGTGTCTTTCAGGATTATGATGACCCCAAACCAGTTTGAGATTGAGTGCTTTTATTTACTGATGCTTTAACTTCAAGATATTTAACTACTTCTGGTCTCAGTTTTCTCAATGTTTTAAGCCTATGAAGATTAACAATGTAGAATATATTAAAGAAATTTTAAAAATACAAATTTGTTTTATTTATATGATAATAATAATTGCCAAGATATATGAGGTAGGTGTGCCAATGAAATGGAGTTTGCATTTTGTGCAAAGCTAGCTGGCCACTCTGGGCATTAAAACCGTAAATTTTAAGGAGGAAAATTATCCATTATGGGTTTTTGCATGGAGATAGTCTCTGTGACAAGGACTGAAGTTCAAGTACTTTATGTAGAAGGTGATTCCATGGAACACCAACAGGGGATAGGGAGAGAATGCAGGAAAGGGAAGGCAGAAAAAAGACTGTGTTAGGAAGTCTGCTACCAGAATGGGTGACTCAAGCTTATACCCATGGGAACTCTAGGAAACAATATAAAATACAGGCTATTTTATTCTCAAGGGTTAAGCGAGCTGAGGGGTACTTGTGCAGTCACTTGCATTGCTTGAAGACTGTTGGAGGTAGTATGTTAATTCTTGTTACTCCCAGCTTGCCATTTGTGTAGGGTATTGGGGGAGAGGGCTATGTGTGCTGAGGGCTGGGAGGTATTGTTCAACCTTCTAAAAAAAACTCTTAGTCACAGAACTGGGACCCTATGCCAGGCAGAGAATTAAATGTTTAAGAGAATTGAGAACCCATGACTCTAAGAGGCCATATCTGGTTTCTGAATTATAATCCCCTTGAGACAGAGATTGTCTACTATTTTATACGCTCAAAGATAGGCACTGGACCCTGCACCTAACTGACGCTTCTTAAAAGTCTGAACTGAGGAGGAGGGCCATCCTGAGCAATTTAGCATGGCTATAAGCAACTTAGTGAGACCCTGTCTCCAAATAAAAAATAAAATAGGCTGGAGATATGGCTCAGGAGTTAAGCACCCTTCAGTTCAGTTCAATCTAACTGATCTTGAGGATCATGATAATGATAATTTAAACAAAGGCACTTGGTAAATGGATGAATTAGAAATTGTATTTTATATCTATAATTCAATTATATCTGAATTTCATAACAAATTTATAAGTTATTTATCAGTAAGTTTCATTATTATAAGCCAAGTTCTACAGATGAGAAAGTCACAAAGTAGAATAATGTATTTAAAAGGCAGAAAATGAAGAGTTAATTCTTTTTATTTGGAATGCATAATTTACAGAAAACCTACAATAATGATAAAAGCTAATAGGTAGCTATTTAAAAGATCATATAGTCAACAATGCCTGGAAATTAGAAGCAAAATTCCTTTTTATTTAGTAAAGGACCTTTGTAAAGGATATTTAAAAAAATGGTTATATGTGCTTTAATTGTTCTTAAGCTGTTTTTGTAAAATTGTTGCCACATTTCCAGCATTTTTATGGAAACTTGAGGGGAAAAATTACCCTGTGAACTTTTTCTTTTCTTATTAAGACAAGTAAATAAATAAAGATGAAACTTTGTGTATGCATCTAAAATCCAGATAAGGGTCCCTTTGTGATTCTCACTAATATAGAAAAGTCTATTTAAATTTTCTCACTTCCCCTTTCCTTTCAAACCTGATCCAGTTAGCCTTGGCTTCCACCCCCTCCTTCCCCAGTTATAAAACCAAATGGAATGTTTGTACTGAGGGACAAGTCTGTGCAGTGACTCAGAGGAAACAAGCATTTATAAACCATTTTCCCCTAAAGCCTAAGTACAAACATGGCTATGGCCCAATTCCAGCTTGGACGGGGCAACACTCAACTGGTGTGGCCCCTGGCAATACTGAGTGTTTGAGGGGCCTAGCCAGAAACAAGACCTGGGCTGCAAATGGCCTTGAGGCAATACCACTCCTCGGTGATCTTTCATCTCCAAGAGTCAAAACAATAGTGACTGAAATGAAAGCGCACAAAGAAATGTTGGACTTTACTGGAATGGAATATTCTCTTTGAATTTTCAATGTAATTTGGTCAGGTTGCAATTTCCTTATTGGTTAATCCATTCTTAATTGTATCCAGGAGCTATCTTCTTTACATAATATCTTTGCCTTAAGGCCTAGGTTGACCATACCTGCCTCGAATACAAAGTTATAAGGACAGTTTGATTTTGGTTCTGGAGTCAGTGAGATTTAATTTTGAATCCCAATTTGCCACTTCATATTTTCACTTGACAAATGTTTATGAAGGACTAACTTTGTGCCATGCATAGTTCTAAGCACTGCAAATGAGGGAGTGAGCTGGATAACCTCCAAAAGCAGATTATCTGATAGCGATGGCAACAATGTTATGGAAATAAATTAGGGAGCTAAGTTGAATAACCAGAGGCCTTCACAAGATGGTAAGGCAGTGCCTTCTTTAGAAAAATGGCATTTAAGCAGCTATCTGAATGACACCAAAAAACCAGCCAGGGTAAGAGCACATCTGACATAGGCACACACAAAGTCCTGAAAGAATAGTCTTGGTTTGTTTGAGGAACAAAAAGAAAGCCCATGTGGTGAATAAGGAGAGTGTAGTAAGAGAGGAAGATGGAGAGTATGAGGGATCCGAGATTGCCAGCCATTCCTTGAGATGGGTGTGTTTCCTTGCCCTTATATCTGGCATGACCTCTGACTCTTGTGACCATGGGAGAATGGCATAGTAGTCTTGAGCCTAGCCTTTAAGATGACAGGCAGCTTCTCTCCTGGCCCTCTGTGGCCCTAAACTGGCATGTAGAAAGCCTAACCACACACTGGAAAGGCCAAATGGAGAGGGAATGCACAAAAAAGAAGAGGGGTTTAACTGAACCCAACCTTCTAGTTGTCACTGACAAGGTTCAGACAAGTGAGGAAAACCACAGTGGACCAGTTTAGCTGCCAGATGAACACCCAGTGACTCCCGCATACGCCTCACCAAAACAGAACCATCTAGCTAAGCCTTGCCCAAAGTCCTACACACACACACAATAATGAATACAATTCAATGGTGATTGTTTTAAGTCACTACATTTGGGGATAGTTTATTTCTCAGTAAGAGATATTCAGAATAGAGAGGCTGGAGACAGATTACTTTGACTTTGAACCAGGATACAGAGTTTAACTTGAAATGGATCAAAAACCACAAGAGGGTTTAGGAAGGAGGTACAGGAGCTACATTATATTTGAAAACTTAGTTACTGGTATTTATTCTTAACTTCCTAGTTCTATGATCTTGCACAGGAAAATTGAACTCTGTGTCTTGGTTTCTCCAAATGTAAAGTGTAAAAACTAAAAATAATAATACTGTTTCTACATCATAGGATTGAGGATTAAAAGATATAACATGATTACATATAGTATAGTACCTGCGTAAGTGCTCAATAAATCATAACTGCATTTGTTGCTATTTTTTACTCAGTTTCTACCTGAGGACTTAAGGAGATTCCAGCTTCATTCAAATTCTTCTCAACTAGTTCACGTAATTCTTCAGGGAATCATATATGTACTCATATTAGGGGCCCTTATAATTCCAGTTTCAGATTCACCAGAACTGACCAGCAAAGCTGCCATTTGCTACCTTCCATAGCTTCCTCTTCTTTTTTAATGGTGGTTCCATGGATCATTCACAATGACAAGCCATATGAGGCCTAGTAGCCTAGGCCTTTGCAGTCCTCTGCTGTGGCAGCTTTGTCCCCTCCAACACAGGGTGTACCAGGTCGCTGCCTTCCAGGCTACAAGTTGGAGTACTTCAGCCATCATCATGCTCAACTGGGATAAGGAGCATCACTACCACCCTTTTGGATAATAAACTTAAAAGAGTCATTTCTTGACCTCCCTTGCCCAAAGTCCTAACACACACAAAATCATGAAATTAAATTCAGTGTTGCTTGCTCTAAGCCACTAAATTTGGGGTTAGTTGCTACAGAACTTTCTGTGGCATTATATTATATTACATTTGGTTACATTTCAGTGATACCTACTATAAGGGGAAGTCCACCTGTCCTAGTGACTGTGAGTGAGCTGCCTCACTGACCCTCCAGATAAACTGTCTACTTGGTATCTGCCACCTGTCCCCATAGTTTCTTTTTCCCTTCATTGTCCATTACATTAGTTTTTCTCATAGTTGTGCTGGAGAACTTTAGCTCACTTCTTCAGACATGCCCCATAAAAAGAAAATGCATTTGGTTAAATCACTTTTTCTTTTCCGGTTTCCATTTCAGGGATTCATAGTGCAGATCAGCAATATTAGGAACCCAACACATACTCTAGCAAGAAATTCTCTCACTGGCTTAATCTAGTATTTCATAAATGTATTTAATAATGGACTCTGCTTTGAGTCTCTCCTCTGAAGAATCAGAGTTCAATAAAATGTTATTTAAGAAGTGCTATATTTTGTCCTTTCCTCACTTTGAGTGACTATATGCTTTTTTTAAATTTAGTTTTTATCCTGCATCTTTCAATCATAATAAACATCAAAGTAGTTCCAGAATATTTTGCTCTTCTGGGAGTTAGTTCTATTTCATAATGAAAGTAGACTTCCCAGGTTTGAGTCTTGTGACTTACTAGTTATATAACTTTGGGAAAATTACTTTATCTGCGCCTCAAATTCCTTATATGTAAAATGTAGATAACCCATACTACTTTCTTCACTAGGCCTCCTGTGATAATTAAATGATATGATTGCCTGTTATTATACAACTATCATATTATTATTACTACTATTATTATTGAAAACAAGAGTCAACAGTCTATATTCCTTTTATATAAACATTTTTCTTAAGACACAATTGATTGAATTTAGATTTGTCCAACTTGAACTGAAATGTCATTCTTTTATTTTTTATTTTAAATTTTATTCTTTTTGTGGTACTCAAGATTGAACTCAGGGCCTCACATATTGTTAGGCACTCACTCTACCACCGATATATACCCACAGTCCACTGTTTTTATTTTGAATCACACTGTTCAACAATAACTTCTGACAGGTGTTATATTACAGTTATATATCACTGGCACCATTATGAAAGTAATGGTGCCAGTGATATATAAATGATTTTTATTTTCCAATCCCTAAATATGTATAACAATTTATGGCAATTATCTTTGCTATTTTACAAGTGTTAAGGCTATAATAGAAAAACTCAGTGTTGATAGTATGTTTATAATACAGTCAGGGACTGGGGACGAAGCTTAATGGTAGAACACTGGTCTAGCATGCATATGCAAGGTCCTGTTTCAAGCTCTAATATTAAAAAAAAAAAAAAAAGGAAAAAAGTCATTTGTGTTTAGAGTACTCCAGCCACCACACATCAAATAAGAGTTATTGGAGAGGTGTAAGCCAAGTGTTACCCAATTGTTTATTCTAAGCACTTAGCATTCTCTGGTTCATCTGTTCTCATGGTCATCTGTTCTCATGTGAGTGTTAGAGTAGGAATCACCATTAACCCATTTCCTAAATGAAGTCTTCAAGGCACATGGAAATTTTAATTTTATATTTCTGGCTGTGGAAGGGTGGAGGAAAACATGTGGAGGAACTTCCCAGGATTAACAGGCACTATTAAGACTCTTTTGTATGGGCAATCAGAGCCAGCCTTATAAACCAGAGCAGCAGTTCTTTAAATCCCAGTCACTAAAACTTGTGTACAAAGTGGGATCTTTTGACTTCATAAGAGAAAAATTAAGGCCACTATTTTCTCTTTGAAGTGGGAAAGGTTAAGGATTGAACTGAATAAGAATAAATGAAGCTTTATCATTAATCAAAGTTTAGTGATAGAAGAAACACATTATATAGGTTCCCTAAATCTTGCTCTATATGCTGGTCTTCCTTAAATTATGTCTCTACAGTCACCATAGGATACATCCATATTTGTGGGTTCTGCATCCATCAATTAAAACAACCACAGATTGCAAATATTTTAGAAAGTTTTCACATCTGTACTGAACATGTATAGAATTTTTCCTATCATTATTCCATAAACAATACAGTGTAGTAATTACATAGCTATTAGCATAGCATTTACGTGTGTTAAGTAAATAATATAGAGATGAATTAGAGTACACAGGATGATGGACATAGGTTATACGCAAATCCTATGATATTTTATATGAGGGATTTCACTATATTTTATCGACAGATTTTGGAATTGCCAGGGATCCTGGAACCAACCTCTTGGGGACAGATACTGAAGGATGAGTATATTTTCAACAAAGGAAAGGCAGGATAGAGGCTCTGTTTAACTTCCTATGCCTTGGCCTACAGGTCACTGCTCAAATAGAAATAATTCTGTATATGAAGAAATATTTTATAAGGTTATCCTTAAACACTTAAATCTATACTAATGACAAATGTACAAAGTACAATCTTTTAATAATCAGCTTTATTGTCCTTTTAAGCCACTGATTTTAAAGCAATAAGCTTTCAGGCAAATGTTCTTTTGGCTAATGTAATGACAGAATTGATTTTGTAGCATAAAGCAATTGCTTCTTATAGCACAGTTATTATTATTATTATCATTACTTTTGGCTGGCTTTCTTGGCTGCATCTGTGCACATAATATGATTTTTGTATGATTGGGAAGAGTGGGAGTGTTAAGGGAATCATTTAGCATCCAGTGGGAAGGATTGTACTTATCTTGTTCACCACTGGGCTGAATATTTATATACCTGGCACAAGGCAGCCTCAGGAAATGTTTGTTGAATGAATGGAGGAAGAAGTGAATAAATGAAGTATTTTCTCCTTGAATTATCCAACTTAACTATTTAGAATTAAAATTACTGGATAATTCCCAGTTGTCTATTCTATCTGGGCACTGAAGATTACTTTCAAAAAGTCAAAAATAAATTTAGAGCATTTTTCAAAGTATTCTTTTTAGAATACAATATGTGATATAAATATAAAAGATGTTTTCTTTTCCATATCTATTTGCTGTTATCTTCAGGACAATTTCATACTTTACCAAAAGCAAGAAGACAAACATCTCTCGAATGCAATGCAGACAAATTGCCTACTTCTATTTAATGAAAAGAAAAGAAAATTGATAGTACTTGGTGCTTTTATATAAATAAGAATATCTCTTTAAAACCTCATGTAAGAAAACTTCCCTAGGGTAATAGTAAATGATTGCTTGGCATTTCTTCCTTTATAGAATTATCAATATTCACTCTGAAAGATACAGGTTTTATCTTATTTTGTACAAAGTCAAACCACAAAATAATTGTTCGTATATATAATATAAATAGCTTTTTATTACTGAAGTTCTTCTTAAAAAGTTGAACTCTGAGATTTATCTCAAAGGGAATAAAAACAAAGTTATAAAAATATTTCTATTGGCAATATATTTTTTTCCTGCTGTTTCAAAGTACCAAAAGAGCAGGGGAAAAAAATTCACTGGGAATTCATTTGATAATAATTTTCACATAGAGTACCTTGGAATATTTTTTCTTCAAATGACTTCCTGTTGGGGATAATTCTTCCTGTACCTTCTAATTCAAACCACATATTCTGGATTTAATAGTAGGATTCCCTCTTTTTAACTATATTGTGTGAAGTTGAGGGAATAAATGAAAGATCTCTCTGATAATAATGATATATAGTAATGAAAAGAACTCAAAACCAAGAGAAAGATTTTACCATAGACATATATATATATATATATATATATATATATAAATTTGACACTGAACTTGTTGCTTTGAGTATCTATGAATTCATGTTAAAAGTCTTTTTTATGAAAAAGAATTTTTAAAAATTCAAGCAAGTGAAATCAAATTCCTTGAGTGTATGATTTTGTCAAAATGAACCTAATTATTATGTATATTTATGATGTTCTCATAAAATATTTTTAAAAAATTCAAGTAGTTTTATTTCTCAGGTTTTTTTTGTTGGTTTTTGTCATTATTGACAACCAGAACACAAATCACACACCAGCTTTCAAGAGCAAGTCTTGAGTTTCTTTTCCTAGTGTGTGCATGTGTATGTGTGTGTGTGTGTGAACTTTGTGTTCTCGCCAAATGAAATTAATGATTCTTTTGTTTTGGAAAATCACAAAAAACAGGCCTTATGGGAAAATGGTAGATTATTGAAAAACTCAGTGACTGCTACATTCCAACAGCTTCATTGATTTAAAGCACTTTTCCTTGTAGATAACTTTTCATTCCCTGCCCTCTTTTCACAATTACATACATAAAGCTTCTCTTAAAAATATACCAACAACTCATGACCTGAACCTTCACTGTGGACTCTGTAAGCCATGATCCTGGTCCTCAGTGATCTCATGGTATGGGGGTTTTGTAGATTTGCAAGGGAGAACCTTGGTTAATGACACAACTTTGTGCAAAATCAGGTACTTACAGTGGAGGCAAACATTGATGGTCCCAGTGATTGTGGAGAGGTTGCTTTTGTTTCTAAGCCCTTGCTCATGGCTTTCCCTCCACTTGGAATTCCATCTCCATCTTCCTTCTTTGGAAATCCTACCCATCCTTAAAAATGGGTCCAATTTCACCTTCTTTAAGAAGACTTTCCTTATCTTTCCGGTTAGAACTAGTCTCTCTGAGCCCTGTATTCTTTTTTTCTGTACTAATCCTAAGGGAGACATCATGTATAGGTTCATATTGTAGTAATGTATATTAGCAAAAAGGGATTAAAAAATTCCTTCAGTTTCTGAAAGGCCAAAACCAGAACTTTGGTATTCATAACATCAATAGCAGTACCATTCATTTATTAAATGGTGCTCTGTATATGTTTATTGAATGGATAATTGTGTGGTCAAAAGATTGGCTCATAGGATTTTGTATTAAAGCTCCAAGGATATTTGTATTAACTTATTGCAGTTTACCAAGACTTTTCCTTACATTATATTCCTTAATTCTAGAAGGTAGCTATTATCATTACTACCTTACATATTAGTAAACCAAAGATCAAAGAGGTAAAGTAACTTATAAATCTCAGAGGAAGTAAAGGACAGAGGTGGCATTCAAATCCAGGTCTTTTGACTCCAAGTCTAATACTCTTTTTATTCCCTTATTCTATTTCCTAATCATTCTCTATCCACTATCGAGTTTATTTAAATGCAGTTAAAATCTTTAAAACTTTGTAGATTGCAAGTAATTTGAGGAAAGACTTTGAGGTTGAGGTTCTTAGCATTCTTAAAGGACTGATGTAACACTTCACTTTTATGTTTTACCTTAACTTGATTCAATTAAACAGCCAGTTTCACTAGTGTTTCATCAGATGTTACATACCTCAGATTGGGGGCCTCTTCAGATAATAAGACCCTTTATTTCTCTCCAGAAAGCAGTTATTTGGTCATTCTTAAGATAGTTTTGGAGTACTTCCTTTGAAACTCAGTATATTATTCAAATATCCTCTGCTGCTCAAACATAAAATGCTACTTTGTGATAAAAACAATGTAGATAACAATTCTCATTCTGCTGTACCAGTTTTTCATGTTTTATTATTATATATTTGATATGTACATATAAAGTTTTGAAGCTAATGATAAAATTAATATACACAAACCCACCACTCATTTTAAGTATTAGAACATTCTCAATATGATTGAAACAGCACTATGTGTTTTTCTCTGATCTAACCCTCTGCTTTCAGTTAGTGTTTTAACTTTTAAAAGTAACTTTGCCACACATTTATGTATCTCTGAACAGTATGTTGTTTAGTTTGAATTATTTTTTGGTTTTATAAGAATGACATCATACTTATACATGTAGCCTTTCAGAATTTTCTGCTTTTCTGTACTTCATGTTATATTTTTATCCCAACTCCCTTTTAGCTTGAGAGATGTGTGCACCCACACATAAATTATATTCCAGCTATGGATCCGGTATAACTAACTGGGTCCATAACTGGAAAGTAAGATTTTTGTCTATTTTTTCTCTGCTTTACCCTAAGTATCTAGAAGAACATATATTAACAGCTGAAAAATATTTGTTCAAATAATGAATGGACAAATGAATAGAGTTTCATTGGTTGTTAAGTAAATTATATTGTTAGAATTTTCTATTGATGCAGAAATCATCAAGGAATATGGAAGACACTGAAACAACTATTCAGGGAACTGGGTTCTAGTCCCAGATTTGTCACTAACTGGCTGTGAAACTCTGGGCAAGTTACTCAACCTTTCCAATTCTGAGTAGCAACATTTATGCAAAAGGAGTAATTTATATAAATATTTTATGAACCATGAATCAATACATATATGTTAACTGTCATCATTCCTTATGGTAAAAATCTCATACATTTACTGATATTAAAAATAAGCCTATCATAATAGGCGGGGGCGGGGTGGGAGGGGAGAGGGAGAAGGGGTGGTTCACCAGATTGGATGGGGATGAGTGGAGGGGAAAGGAGCAGGGATGGGAACGGGAAAGATGGTAGAAGGAATCAGACATAACTTTCCCATGTTCATATATGAATACATGATCAGAGTAACTCTATATTATGTAGAACCATAAAAATGGGAAGTTATACTCCATGTATATATATTATGTCAAAATATAGCCTCCTGTCATATATAACTAAAAAGAATAAAAAAATTAAAAATAAACAAACAAACAAAAAATTAGCCTAAAACATAATGATTTGTTTTATGCCAGGAATTTCTGAGTCAGGGCCTAAAAGAAAATAAAAGATAGGAGAGAGTGCAATTCTAGGGGGTGATCTGGTACACTGTATGTGTTAGATGTACATTATCAGGCTTTTGCTGCAAAATTGAGCTATTTTTAGCTTTGAGCAAGCATAAAGAATCTCTTTTTATGTAGGGCAACCAAGAGAGTGTGTTACCCTTTCCAATGAGCTTGCATAAATTAAATATTCATCTTTGGTGTCAAAAGAAGAAGTGATGTATCTCATTGAACACTAAGAAAAAAGTCTTCTGCAGATGAATCCTTCAAAAGTCCTGGGTATAAAGTAACTGTAGCAGAAATATCCATTTATATTGCATTAAGGAGTGAGGTTATCTTTTTTTCTTCTATCTCAGAATCTCATAGCTGGGCATAGAAAGAGATGTTGCTTTCTGAAGGAAGGCTTTTATCTGCCTGTTTCCAAGCAGTAAAATGGATTTGGATTTGGAATTGGTTTGTCCTCATGTTGCCCAAAATCAATAGCCTAGGTCTCTATTTTGTCATAGACAAAATGGATTAATAACAGTATTATCCCATTCATGTTGTAAAAGGTAGGTATGATTATGTGAGTGAAAGCCCCATGTAAATTTTAAAATCCGATGCAAATGTTGATGTTACGAAATTTGAGTTATGGGATTTACCATCATAAGAGTATGATGAGAAACCAACCCTCTTGCAAGAGAGTAGTTTGTTGTCTTCTTCTGTCACTCTCACTTTTTTTTTTTTCTTTTTGGTACTGTGGGCATTTTATCACTGAGCTACATCCCTAGTCTTTCCTATGTTTTAACTTTGAGACAGGGTCTTGCTGAGTTGCTGAGGTTGTGATCCTCCTGTCTCAGCCTCAGTAGTGTTGAGATTATAGTCATGTGCTATGTCTGACTATGCTCTCACTTTTAACCTGTATTCCCTCTTCCTTCCTAGCCCTATCTTTCTTATGCATCACCAGTATACTGTTCAGCCATCTGCTAAAATTCTCCCACACTGCAGACTTGGTGCTTTTCTTTCCCTGGAACCTCACATCCCTCTGCCTTACACAATCACCCTGTGTCCCCTTCCAGTCGGTGTGGCTCTGAGTTCTCTTTCCTAAAACAATACCAAGGCTTGGCAGAATGGGAGCCAAAGGATTATTTAACTTCATATTCTCTCAGAGCCTCAAGCTTTGAGTTTTGAGATGAACTCTGGACAATGTTTATGTGATCACAGAGATCTATTGACGAACCTGAGGAAGAGAAGGTTAACCAGGAGCTTCTATTTCTCTAAAAATTGGGTAAAACTGTTATGATACTTTTATACCTACCAGGAATACTCTGGAAAAAGCATAAGTCTCTTTCACCCTTTGTCTAGGTCTCAGTGACACAGTTATCATGAGATCATTGTTAATACATGCTCATGCAGTAGTGTCTATGGCTTTAACTCAGGCTTTCATGTCTATAATGAGAATTTAAATAGGTAAGTTAGGAGAAGAAACAATGAGTTCCTTAAGGGAAAAAACTAGTGTTTAATATTTTTAGTTAAATATAGATAACCAAGCATGGATTGGAACTGGAACAGAAACACTTCTAGGAGGCTTTTGACCTACCTATTTCTCGTTACCCTATATAGTTTCTCTCTTAATGTCTCAACTTTTCTACATTTTTCTTCATTATCTTCTTTCTATTTTTGAGGCCAAATCCCAGAGGAACTGATCTTGGCTGGCTTTGCTCACCATTACTACCCTTTTGAATGAGACACTTTGAATAAAGCCACCCTGTACATTTCCAGTCCAACTACCCTGGATTTAGCCAGCAGCCAGTACTCTGTGGAGAATATTCTCCCTGGACACCTGAGGGTCTGCAGATTTTCAACAGAAGAGAAACATAACTGACAGATTCAGGACACTGATGTGTCAGAGCCCATTGAACATGAGGGAGAGAAATTGCTTTGAACAGATCAACATCTTAGCTTGAAAGACTTCCTGAAGACTCACAATTGCATACCGCCCTCCTCCTTCCACCTCTACCATGAAGACGATTGCTTCTTTAGATGAGGTACAAATTTTCCTCTCTTAAATACAGACTAAAATTCTCAAATATTCCAAAAAACCATGGGCAAATCATTTTGATCTTGGAGGTGAAGAGAGAAGGTCCTTTAATAAGAACAAAGCAGCACAAAGGATTTCCCTTAAGATTGTTGTAATTTGGATCCAGTGTTGACTTTTATTTCCCACCTCAACTCTGATATGATGTTCCCTCCGCTGCCTAGTGAGGAGAAAGTCAAATCTCATGGTTTCATTTGTGTAGTGGGCATAATGCTAGCATGTACCGCTATACTTCTTTGAGAATTAAATAAGAACATGAATGTAGAGTACTAAGCTCTGCTCTAAGCACATAGCAAGTACTTAATATATTTTAACTATCTTTATTACTTCTGCTTGATTATTTTATTAATGAACTCTCCAAACATGTCATTTAATTAACATCTATTGAGAGCTTACTTTGTGTGAGGTCTTTCACTAAGGTCACTTAAGGCACCCCTGAGACTTAAAACTTCCAAAACTTACAAATTTTAACCAGCACCTGATTTACAATTCCTAACTTATTTTAAGCAAGTTTTTCACTACAGATGAAGTATCTTATCAGTGAGGTTTGGTAGTGCTCTAAGCTATAGACTAAAGAAAAAAATTTCAAAAGTTCATGAGAAACCATGAACAACTATAAGCCCAGGTACTGGGGAGACTGAGGCAGGTGGATA